>NC_092179.1:479612-1079612 GCF_045791955.1 Oncorhynchus clarkii lewisi | reverse complement strand
CATTCAAAACCCTAACCCAAAACCTAACTCCTAACCCTAAACCTAACAACTAACCCCTTACCCTTACCCTAAAACTAATTGTAACCCTAAGCCTAATTGTAACCCTAACCCTAAACCTAATCCATAAACTTAAAATAGCCGTTACCCTAATGGCGACGTGGTAAATATCCCCACAGGGGTGAATTTTCCTTGTTTTTCTACTTTGCTATCCTTGTGGGGACTTTTAAGGATTAAAGTTCCCACAAGAATAGAAGAACCAACCAACCCCCACACACACACATGCGCACACGCATACCAGAAGTCTTTTCACATTCCTAAAGTGCAGAACAGACTATGGGAGGCGCACAGTACTACATAGAGTCATGGCTACATGGAACTCTATGCCACATCAGGCAACTGATGCAAGTAGTAGAATCAGATTTTTTAAAATAGAAACAAATACACCTTATGGAACAGCGGGGACTGTGAAGAGACACACACAGGCACAGACACACGCATACACCTGATAACACATGAACTATACACACACTTAAACATGGATTTTGTATTGTAGATATGTGGTAGTAGAGTAGTGGCCTGAGGGTACACACTTAATGTGTTGTGAAAGTGTTATGAAATGTAATGTCATGTAGTATATTTAATTGTATATAACATTTGGATGTTACCTTGGCAGCAGCTAATGGGGATCCTTAATAAATACAAATACATATACACACAGAGACAGCTGGATTTACTCATATATACTTCGATGTTTTTCTCTCTCCCCTCTTTTCACTCAAATAACAACACACAAAAACAGACCCACACATACAAACTTAAATAAACAGACAATCCACACCCTTGGGGATAATCTCAAATTGAATACATATCATTAATCTGAAGGACAACAAAGACAGGGCAGCAGAGAGAGAGACAGCCTGCTTAGCTGGACCTCACCATGTGCTCTGCTATATTGAGGGCTAGATTCAATCAGATCAAGCACTAACTGAAGGTGTAACTGTGTTGGATCTAGCAAATCGGTGTGCAGATGCTCTTCATCATTGTCAGGAAGCCACACCTTCCTATTCGTGTTTGTCACGCGCTGGCCATAGAGGCTTTTTATTCTCTATTTTGGTTAGGCCAGGGTGTGACTAAGGTAGGCGTTCTATGTTATTTTTTTCTATGTTTTTGTATTTCTTTGTTTTTGGCCGGTATGGTTCTCAATCAGGGACAGCTGTCTGTCGTTGTCTCTGATTGAGAACCATACTTAGGCAGCCTGTTTTCCCACTAAGGGGTTGTGGGTAGTTATTTTCTGTTTAGTGTGTTTTGCACCTGACGGAGTTGTTTTGGTTGTGCCTTTTGTTACTTTGTATTTTGTTCAGTTATATTTAATAAAATGCCGAACTCGTACCACGCTGCACCTTGGTCCTCACCTTCTTCCACCAATGACAATTGTTACAGTGTTAGAAATTCAGAACGAGAAAGTGTAGGCTATATAGAAATAATGAAGCTCAAATTGAAAGATACTTAACTAAATAATGAGGATTTGTTTCAGTCTAATAGAGGTGTACATTACATCTCACATTCCAGTGCTCGAACTTGTAAAGAAGGCTGCATGGGATTTATCTTAATGTGACAGTGTGCAGCCAATGTCCGCTTTAGGTATAATGCCAGGAGTTGCTTGTGGATTTGACAACTCCAATGCACTTCCACCTCCGATACCCCAAAACAACCACTATGCGGATGTAGGCTAAAGTGAATGTGATTGAATATAGCCTTGAATATCCCGCAAGGCAGCAGCTACTCTTCCTGGAGTCCAGCAACATTAAGGCAGTTATATACAGTTTTAAATATTACATTACATATTTCAGAACACTTTTCACAACATATTAAGTGTGTTCCCTCAGGCCACTGCTCTACCATCACATATCTACAATACAAAATCCATGTGTACGTGTGTGTAGAGTGCGTGTCTTATGTGTATCTGTGTGTGTGTCTCTTCAAAGGGTGTTCGACCATAGGTGTCCAGCTGTGTGCAAGTAGTTTAAACAGACACCTTGGTGCATTCAGCATGTCAACACTACTTACAAAAATAAGTAGTGATGAAGTCAATCTCTCCTCCACTTTGAGCCATGAGAGATTTACATGCCTAAATGATGTGTGTGTGTGTGTTTGAAGCGTGGGTGGCGATAGAAAGAGACTAGGAAAAGTACTGCATTGCCCATAATTTGAAGCTTGATATGTCTCTAAACTATATGCTTGGAAACAGGAGACATCATAGAACGTCAAAAAGTAAACATTGCTGGAAACACCTTGCACTTATGGAGCCAGCATCGCACTTGCTAGTAAAGAGATTTGTGATGGCTAAATAACGACAAATACGTTGTTTTGCGCCACAGTTAGCTACATTGATTAGCGGGAGCTGAAATGGTATACAGTTAGTTAGCAATCAATGTAACACTACATTGTTAGTTAAAGTAGTACTGCTGTGGCATTATCATGAATTTGTCATCATATTTGAAAGGGCTAATGGTAACAACTTCTAAACTTCCAAAGGTCCAAACAACCATGTACGAATGATAGTACTGTATACCTAGCTTCACTTCGAAATGATGGTATCCTTTAGGCAAATCAGATAGCCTTCATATACATATTGTGATGCACATCCATGCGTATCCACTTCAATGAGTATTATCAGATACTAACTGCCTACACTGACAGAAGACTTACACCGTTAAAGCTACAGTCTGATATTTGGGATTCTGTTGAATGGTTATTTCAGCAGATGTATTGTACACTTGATGTTGGTCTTTGATAAAGTAACCAGCATCCAGCTTACATTCTATCTCGTTCTGATTCATGAATATCACCAAGATATTACACAGAGGTGTCATGGAGGACGCTTTCTGTGTCACCAGTGTTTACAAGGGCAAATCCACACTAATTTCCATGATGTTTTGATAAATAAGAGTGTTTTATTTTGTTTAACCAAACCCTGTCTTACTTGAATCATGATGTCCTAATATTGTCAGGTGCATGGCAGGTGTGTAGGAATGCACCATGAGAATATTTCAAAGTTGCATTTGAATTTATTTATTACAGTAAAAAACAACCTTACAAATCAGATTAAAAAATATATATAATTTTCAGTAAAGCAGGCACATTGTAAAACTTGCGTCCATATGACACAAATTGTTCTAGCACAAATAGTTCAATTTAGCTCAGCTCGCCACTAGTGCAGCATCTGATTTTGGAATTAGTGACTGCAACAGGCTTTTCTCCAGTAGTAGAGTGACAGGGTTTTGAGAACCCACGAGGGCAAGGAGGGTGGGTGAGGAGTCACTCTGTTATTAGCCATGAGAGGGGGTGGGTGAGGGGGTGCATGGCCTAGCCTGGCTCAGCCAGGACTGAGGCGGGGCCTTCTGGGGGTGGCCCTTTTTGGGGTCATTATTTCCACTCATAGCCAGAGACAAGTGAGTGTGACAGCCTAGACAGATCAAAGGCCAGCATCCGTCCCTCCTACTGACCAACACAAGCTGGGACTTGGGCCAAGTGGACAGGGATGAGCCAATCTTTGTCTGTTGGGTTGCCAGCCTTCTAGGCCTGTAAATTCTTATTTACAATGACGGACTACAATGGCCAAACCCTAACCCGGACTACGCTGGGCCAATTGTGTGCCGCCCTATAGGACTCACAATCACGGCCGGTTGTGATACAGCCTGGAATCGAACCAGGGTCTATAGTGACGCCTCAAGCCATGCTGGCTCTACCTTGACCACTACAACCACAAATATTCCTGCCGATCGGAGGAATGGTCGGTCTCTGTTTATCCTATATCACAACGTTTTGTAGATCCTTTCAATGTTCCTCTGACAGTAATATGACCTACAGACAAAAATTACTTTTGGATATTAGATCGGCAGGCACTCACCAGCATTTCGACCAAACATTTGACTTCCCAGAACTGGATCATTGTTTGAACTTCCCGAGGCAGCTCCAATCTTCCCGGATTCTGCACCAAAATGCAGATGCCGGAGAAGAGGAAGAGGTGGGGCCCTAGTCAGACTCAGGCAGCGTGCATACCATCCACTGCTTCCGAGTATATTACTCACTAACATTCAATCCCTAGACAATAAAGGGTGAGGATCTCCTTACAGTTAGACACCAGGAACTGTAACATACTCTGTTTAACGGAATCATGGCTCTCCGGGTATAGTGTCCTTGTCGATTCAGCCAGCGGGGTTCTCCGTCCATCGCGCAGAGAATAACAAAGAACTCTCCGGGATCCATACCATGGATCATTTAGCTATTTTGTTTACCTGATAAAATATTGAATTTGGCCTTTACTGCTTCATAGCCCATAGAAATGCATTGAATAACACATTCATAAATAGCAAAGCAGACAGTCCAAAAATGTACCCATAAGGAAGTGTGGCTAGGCCACTCCAGGACCTTGAAATGCTTCTTACGAAGCCACTCCTTCGTTGCCCGGGCGGTGTGTTTGGGATCATTGTCATGCTGAAAGACCCAGCCACGTTTAATCTTCAATGCCCTTTCTGATGGAAGGAGGTTTTCACTCAAAATCTCACGATACAGGGCCCCATTCATTATTTCCTTTACACGGATCAGTTGTCCTGGTCCCTTTGCAGAAAAACAGCCCCAAAGCATGATGTTTCCACCCCCATGGTTCACAGTAGGCATGGTGTTATTTGCATGCAACTCAGCATTCTTTGTCCTCCAAACACGACGAGTTGAGTTTTTACCAAAAATATATATTTTGGTTTCATCTGACCATATGACATTCTCCCAATCTTCTTCTGGATCATCCAAATGCTCTCTAGCAAACTTCAGACGGGCCTGGACATGTACTGGCTTAAGCAGGGGGACACGTCTGGCACTGCAGGATTTGAGTCCCTGGCGGCGTAGTGTGTTACTGATGGCTTTGTTACTTTGGTCCCAGCTCTCTGCAGGTCATTCACTAGGTCCCCCCGTGTGGTTCTGGGATTTTTGCTCACCATTCTTGTGGTCATTTTGACCCCACGGGGTGAGATCTTGCGTAGGTCTTGTATGTTTTCCATTTCCTAATAATTGCTCCCACAGTTGATTTCTTCAAACCAAGCTGCTTACCTATTGCAGATTCAGTCTTCCCAGCCTGGTGCAGGTCTACAATTTTGTTTCTGGTGTCCTTTGACAGCTCTTTGGTCTTGGCCATAGTAGAGTTTGGAGTGTGACTGTTTGAGGTTGTGGACAGGTGTCTTTTATACTGATAACAAGTTCAAACAGGTGCCATTAATACAGGTAACGAGTGGAGGACAGAGGAGCCTCTTAAAGAAGAAGTTACAGGTCTGTGAGAGCCAGAAATCTTGCTTGTTTGTAGGTGACCAAATACTTATTTTTCACCATAATTTGCAAATAAATTCATAAAAAATCCTACAATGTGATTTTCTGGATTTTTTTCTTCTCATTTTGTCTGTCATAGTTGAAGTGCCTTTCCAACATAATCCAGGTAGAATCAGGAATTCCCCAGAGCTAGGCCCCTTAATTTTTTCAAATTTTACTGACAACATGCTCAGGCTTTGAGTAAGGCCAGTGTGTCAATGTATGCGGATCACTCAACACTATACACGTCAGCTACTACAGTGACATAAATTACTGCAATATTTAACAAAGAACTGAAGTTAGTTTCAGAATGGGTGGCAAGGAATAAGTTAGTCCTAAAAATTCCAACAATTATTTTATTTTTGTGACAAATAATTCACTAAACCCTAAACCTTAACTAAATCCTATAATGAATAATGCGGAAATTTAGCAAGTTGAGGTGACTAAACTGCTTGGATTGTAAACTGTCATGATCAAAACATATTGATACAACAGTAGCTAAGATGGGGAGAAGTCTGTCTATAATAAAGCGCTGTTTTGCCTTCTCAACAGCACTATCAACAAGGCAGGCCCTAGTTTTGTCGCACTTGAACTACTGTTCAGTCGTGTGGTCAGGTGCCACAAAGAGGAGACTTAGGAAAATTGATGACCCTTAGTACACATCGAGCTCACATTAATAATATGCATGTCAAAGAGGAGGAGAGATTAATGTCATTGCTACTTGTATTTGTGAGAGGTATTGACATCTTGAATGCACTGAGCGGTCTGTTTGAACTACTGGCACACAGCTCAGACACACATGCGTATCCCACCAGACATACCACAGATTTCTCTTCACAGTCCCAAGTCCAGAACAGACTATGGGTGGTACACAGTACTACTCTATTCCACATCAAGTAACTCATGCAAGCAATTTCCCGGATTGACTGTCCTTGTCACGTTCTGACCTTAGTTCCTTTGTTTTGTTTTAGTATGGTCAGGGCGTGAGTTGGTTGGGTTGTCTATGTTAGTTTGTCTATGATTTTCTATTTCTGTGTTTGGCCTGGTATGGTTCTCAATCAGAGGCAGCTGTCAATCGTTGTCCCTGATTGAGAACCATATTTAGGTAGCCTGTTTTCCATTGTGTTTTGTGGGTGGTTGTTTTCAGTCTTTGTGAGTCTACACCAGACAGAACTGTTTTGGTTGTTCTCTGTGTTGTTTGTTATTCAGTGTTCAGATTTTTCATTAAATAAGATGAACACGTACCACTCTGCGCTTTGGTCCTTACCTTCTTCCACCGACGACGGCCGTTACAGAACCATCCACCAAAGGACCAAGCAGCATGGTAACGGGCAGCGGCAGCGAGATCTGGACTATTACAACATGGGATGAAATAGAGTGGTGGTCGGTCAACCCAGGGAGAGTGCCGGAGCCCGCCTCGGATTCTCTGGAACAATGTGAGGAGGGATACCGGTGAATGGAGTTGGCACGGCGATCAAGGAGGCCCGAGAGGCAGCCCCAAAATATTTATTGGGGGGGGACACGGGGAGTGTGGCGAAGTCAGGTATGAGACCTGTGCCAACTCCCCGTGCTTACCGTGGAGAGAGAGGGACCGGGCAGGCACCGTGTTATGCCGTGAGTCACACGGTGTCCCCGGTGTGTGTGCATAGCCTGGTGCGGTACATTGCAGCGCCTTGTATCGGCCGGGCTAGAGTGGGCATCGAGCCAGGTGCCATGAGGCCGGCTCAGCGCATCTGGTCTCCAGTGCGTCTCCTCGGGCCGGTGTGTCTGTGCCTATGTTTGTGTTGCTTCACAGTCCCTGCTGTTCCATAAGGCGTATTGTTATCTTTTAAAAAAAATTGATTCTACTGCTTGCATCAGTTACATGATGTGGAATAGAGTTCCATTTAGTCATGGCTCTATGTAGTACTGTGCGCCTCCCATAGTCTGTTCTGAACTTGGGGACTGTGAAGACCTCTGGTGGCATGTCTTGTGGGGTATGCATGGGTGTCTGAGCTGTGTGCTAGTTGTTTAAACAGACAGCTCGGTGCCTTCAACATGTCAAAACCTCTCACAAATGCAAGTAGTGATAAAGTCAACCTCACCTCAACTTTGAGCCAGGAGAGATTGACATGCATATTATTCATGTTTGCTCTCTGTGTACATCCAAGGGCCAACTGTGCTGCCCTGTTCTGAGTCAATTGCAATTTTCCCAAGTCCCTCTTTGTAGCACCTGACCACACGACTGAACAGTAGTCCAGGTGCGACAAAACTAGGGCCTGTAGGACCTGCCTTGTTGATAGGGCTGTTAAGAAGGTAGAGCAGCGCTTTATTATGGACATACTTCTCCCCATCTTAGCCACTGTTGTATCAATATGTTTTTACCATGACAGTTTACAATTCAAGGTTACTCCAAGTAGTTTAGTCACCTCAACTTGCTCAATTTCCACATTATTTATTACAATATTTAGTTGAGGTTTAGGGTTAAGTGAATGATTTGTCCCAAAATGCTTTTTAGTTTTTGAAATATTTAGGACTAACTTATTCCTTACCACCCACTCTGAAAATAACTGCATCTATTTGTTAAGTGTTGCAGTAATTTCAGTTGCTGTAGTAGCTGACGTGTATAGTGTTGAGTCATCCGCATACATACTCAAAGCAAGTGGCATGTCATTAATAAAGATTGAAAAAAGTAAGGGGCCTAGACAGCTGCGCTGGGGAATTCCTGATTCTACCTGGATTATGTTGGAGAGGCTCCCATCAAAGAACACCCTCTGTGATCTGTTAGACAGGTAACCCTTTATCCACAATGTATCAGGGAGTGTAAAGCTATAACACAAACGTTTTTCCAGCAGCAGACTATGATTGATAATGTCAAAAGTCATACTGAAGTCTAATAAAACAGCCCCCACAACATTTGTATTATCAACTTCTCTCAGTCAATCATCAGTCATTTGTGTAAGCGTGCTGAAAGTCTGTTGTCAATTTGTTTACTGTATGATATTATTGTATCTGGTTAACCTGTTGGATCTCTGGGGGCGCTATTTCATTTTTGGATAAAAAACGTTCCCGTTTTAAGCGCGATATTTTGTCACGAAAAGATGCTCGACTATGCATATTCTTGACCGTTTTGGAAAGAAAACACTCTGAAGTTTCAGAATCTGCAAAGATTTTGTCTGTAAGTGCCCCAGAACTCATTCTACAGGCGAAACCAAGATGATGCATCACCCAGGAATTAGCAGAATTTCTGAAGCTCTGTTTTCCATTGTCTCCTTATATGGCTGTGATTGCGCAAGGAATGAGCCTACACTTTCTGTCGTTCGCCCAAGGTCTTAGCAGCATTGTGACGTATTTGTAGGCATATCATTGGAAGATTGACCATAAGAGACTACATTTTCCAAGTGTCCGCCTGGTGTCCTGCGTCGAATTCGGTGCGTAATTGCCAGCTGCTTCCACTTTACCATTTGATTCAGGGGAGAAAGCATGTGTCCAAGAACGATGTATCAATGAAGAGATATGTGAAAAACACCTTGATGATTGATTCTAAACAGCGTTTGCCATGTTTTCAGTCGATATTATGGAGTTAATTTGGAAAAAAGTTCGCGTTTTGAGGACTGAATTTTCGGTTTTTTTTTGGTAGCCAAATGTGATGTATAAAACGGAGCTATTTCTAATACACAAAGAATCTTTTTGGAAAAACTGAGCATCTGCTATCCAACTGAGAGTATCCTCATTGAAAACATCAGAAGTTCTTCAAAGGTAAATGATTTTATTTGAAGGCTTTTATGTTTTTGTTGAAATGTTGCGTGCTGGATGCTAACGCTATGCTAACGCTAAATCCTTTGTTTGCTAGCTACTGTTACACAAATTATTGTTTTCCTATGGTTGAGAAGCATATTTTGAAAATCTGAGATGACAGTTTTGTTTACAAAAGGCTAAGCTTGCGAGATGGCATATTTATTTCATTTCATTTGCGATTTTCATGAATAGTTAACGTTGCGTTATGGTAATGAGCTTGAGTCTGTATTCCTGATACCGGATCCGGTATGGGGAGTTCCAAGAGGTTAAAAAAAAATCCATAACTTTACTAAGGGTTAGTAACAGGCTTATTGGTCGGCTATTTGAGACAGTAAACGTGGCTTTACTATCCTTAGGTAGCGGAATGACTTTTTCTTTAGATTGAAGATGTGGAAATTTCTTCTGCTATTATCCTTAGTAATTTTCCATCCAAGTTGTCAGAGCCCGGTAGCTTGTCATTGTTGATAGACAACAATAATTTTTTCCCCTCTTCCAAACTCACTTTATGGAATTCAAAATTACAATTCTTGTCTTTCATAATTTGATCAGATATACTTGGATGTGTAGTGTTGCTGTCATTTCATGCCTAAGTTTGCTAATCTTGCCAATTGTAATGGATCTCGTCCTCCTCTTCTGAGGGGGAGTAGCGAGAAGGATGTGCAGCGTGGTAAGTGTCCATAATGTTTAATAAAAACACAACAGAACACTGGAAAAAAACAATAAACGTGAATAAACGAAACAGTCCCGTGTGGCAACAAGCACTGACACGGAAGACAAACACCCACAACTCAAAAGTGAAACCAGTCTACCTAAGTATGATTCTCAATCAGGGACAACGATTGACAGCTGCCTCTGATTGAGAACCATACCAGGCCGAACACAGAAATCCCACATTTTTGGAAAAACGAACATAGACAACCCACCCAACTCACGGCCTGTCCATACTAAAACAAAGACCTAACAAAGGAACTAAGGTCAGAACGTGACAGTATCCCCCCCAACGGTGCGGACTCCGGCCGCAAAACCTAAACCTATAGGGGAGGGTCTGGGTGGGTGTCTGTCCGTGGTGGCGGCTCTGGTGCGGGACGTGGACCCCACTCCACCATAGTCTTTGTCCGCCTCCTCAACCGCCTCCATGACCTCTTTCGAGCGACGATCCTCGCCGCCGACCCCAGACTGGGGACCCTAGCACTGGGTCCCGAATGGACGGGAGATTCCGGCAGCGCCAGACAGACGGGAGATTCCGGCAGCGCCGGACGGGCGGGAGACTCCGGCATTGCCGGACAGGTGGGGGACTCCGGCATCGCTGGGCAGGAGGAAGGCTCTGGCAGCGCTGGACAGGCGGCAGCACCTGTAGGGAGGAGACAGAGAGACAGCCTGGTGCGGGGGGCTGCCACCGGAGGGCTGGTGCATGGAGGTGGCACCGGATAGACCAAAGGCGTGAAGGCGCACTGGAGCTCTTGAGCACCGAACCTGCCCAACCTTACCTGGTTGAATGCTCCCCGTAGCCAGGCCAGTGCGGTGAGGTGGAATAGCCCGCACTGAGCTGTGCTGGCGATCCGGGGACACCATGCGTAAGGCTGGTGCCATGTACACCGGCCCGAGGAGACGCACTGGAGACCAGATGCGTTGAGCCGGCTTCATGGCACCTGGCCCGATGCCCACTCTAGCCCGGCCGATACGAGGCGCTGCAATGTACCGCACCGGGCTAAGCACGGGTACTGGGGACACCGTGCGCTCCACGGCATAACACGATGCCTGCCCGGTCCCTCTCTCTCTCCGGTAAGCACGGGAAGTTGGCGCAGGTCTCCTACCAGACTTCGCCACACTCCCTGTGTGCCCCCACCCCAATAAATGTTTGGGGTTGCCTCTCGGGCTTCCAAACGCGCCGCCGTGCTGGCTCCTCATACCACCTTCCTCTCAGCTTTCGCTGCCTCCAGCTCAGCCTTGGGCCGGCGATATTCTCCCGGCTGTGCCCATGGTCCCTTGCTGTCCAGAATCTCCTCCCATGTCCAGGAGTCCTGATCTCGCTGCTGCTGCCCGTTACCACGCTGCTTGGTCCTTTGGTGGTGGGTGTTTCTGTAAAGGATCTCGTCCTCCTCTTCTGAGGAGGAGTAGCAAGAAGGATCGGGGGACCAATGCGCAGCGTGGTAACGGGCAGGGACAACGATTGACAGCTGCCTCTGATTGAGAACCATACTAGGCCGAACACAGAAATCCCAAATGATAGAAAAAAGCATATAGACAACCCACCCAACTCACGCCCTGACCATACTAAAACACAGACATAACAAAGGAACTAAGGTCAGAACGTGACACCAATGAAAATATCATATTGTATGACCTATTCCAATCAAATCAAATGTTATTTGTCACATGTGCCGAATACAACAGGTGTATGTATACCTTACAGTGAAATGCAAACAATGCAGTTTTAAGAAAAAGAAGTGTCAAGTAAAAAATAGATAAGTTAAAAATAAAAAATAAAAGTAACAAATAATTAAAAAGAGCAGCAGTAATATAACAATAGCGAGGCTATATACAGGGGGTACCGGTAGAGCCAATATGTGGGGGCACTGGTTAGTCGTGGTAATTGAGGTAATATGTACATGTAGGTAGAGTTAAAGTGACTATGCATAGATAATAAACAGAGAATAGCAGTAACGTAAAAGAGGGGGGGGGGGGCAATGCAAATAGTCTGGGTAGCCATTTGATTAGCTGTTCAGGAGTCGTATGGCTTGGGGATAAGAAGCCTTTTGGACCTAGACTTGGCGCTCTGGTACCTACAGCTTGCCATGCGGTAGCAGAGAGAACAGTCTATGACTAGGGTGTCTGGTGTCTTTGACAATTTTTCGGGCCTTCCTCTGATGCTGCCTAGTATAGAGTTCCTGGGTGGCAGGAAGGTTGGCCCCAGTGATGTACTGGGCCGTACGCACTTCCCTCTGTAGTGTCTTGCAGTTTGAGGCCGAGCAGTTGCCATACCAGGCAGTGATGCAACCAGTCAGGATGCTCTCGATGGTGCAGCTGTAGAACTATATTTGGCCCAGCCTGTGGAACTTTAGTTTTCCTAGACATGGCTACTATATTGTGATCACTACATCCAATGGATCTGTATACCGCTTTCAAGCACATTTTTTGCAGCATTAGTAAAGATGTGAACAATACATGTTGATGATTTAATTCCTGTGCTGTTTGTAACTACCTTGTAGTTTGACTGATAACCTTGAACCATATTGCAGGCACTGGTTAAAGTTTTTAAAAAAGTATTGAGTAGGCAGGCAGAATTGATGAAAACCAGTCAATATTGAAATCACCCAGAAAATATACCTCTCTGTTGATATCACATACATTATGAAGCATTTCACACGTTATCCAGATACTGACTGTTAGCACTTGGTGGTCTATACTAGCATGGGCTTTAGGTGAGGAATGGGCTTTAGGTGAGGCAGATAAACCTGTAGCCATATTACTTCAACAGTATTTAACATGAGATCCTCTCTCATTTTTACAGGAATGTGGTTCTGAATATAAACAGCAAACTTCCACCACTGGCATTTCTATATTTTCTGTAAATGTTAGAACCTTGTATTGCTACCACTGTATCATCAAAGGTATTGTCCAAGTGAGTTTCAGAGATAGTCAGAATATGAATGTCATCTGTTACTAGCAAGTCATTAATTTCATATAACTTATTTCTTAATAACTTCGAGGGTAGGGGGCACTATTTTCACCTCCGGATGAAAAGCGTGCCCAAAGTAAACTGCCTACTCAGGCCCAGGAGCTAGGATATGCATACAAGTAGTAGATTTTGATAGAAAACACTCTACAGTCTCTAACACTGTTACAATAATGTCTGTGAGTATAACAGAACTGATTTGGCAGGCAAAAACCTGAGAAAAATCCACCCAGGAAGTAGGATTTTATTTTGTAGTTTTCTATTCAATGCCGTTACAGTATCCATTGACTTAGGACTCAAATTGCAGCTCCTATGCCTTCCAATTGATGTCGACAGTCTTTAGAAATTGTTTCAGGCTTGTATTCTGAAATATGAGGGAGTAAGACCAGTCTGAATAAGTCGACCCTACAGTGTCAGAGCTTTTTCATGCGCAATCCCGAGAGCGCGCCTTTCTTGTTAACCTTTTATATCGACAACATTATTGTCCGGTTGAAATATTATTGATTATTTAGGCTAAAAACAACCTGACGATTGAATATGAGCATTGTTTGACATGTTTCTATGAACTTTACGGATAGAATTTGGATTTCTTTGTCTGCTTGTCTGCCTGACTGTGTTTGAGCCTGTGGATTACTGAAGAAAACGCGAACAAAACTGAGGTTTTTGGATATAAAGAGAAACTTTATCGAACAAAAGAATGTCTTCTGAGTGCAAACATATGAAGATCATCAAAGGTGATTAAGTGATTAATTGTATCTCTATTTCTGACTTGTCTAACTCTTCTACTTGGCTGGTTACTGTTTGTAATGATTTGTCTGCTGGGCGATGTTCTCAAATAATCGCATGGTATGCTTTCGCAGTAAAGCCATTTTGAAATCTGACACCGTGGTTGGATTCACAAGAAGTTCATCTTTAAACCTATGTATAACACGTATGTTTTCTGAAATGTTCTAATCAGTATTTCTGTTTTTTAATTTGGTGCTCTGCAATTTCACTGGATGTTGGTCAGCTGGGACGCTACCGTCCCACGTACCCTAGAGTTAAGCCACATATGTTAATGTGGGGTATTTTTTAGCACTTTTCTGGGATGCTTGCTTGTTTTCATTGCTTTACTGGGAAGCTTAGCAGAAGTAGATATTCCCATGTTATTTATGTTAGTGCAGGGTGAGCTGCAGACAGTGGACTTCTTTCTAGGGCACACCACCTCATTGCTAACAGCATAAATCTGGTTGCTGCCTAAAATAGCTGTAGGATCAGCAGGGGCATTCAGAGCAGTTAGAGGGACATACATTAGGTTACTTACATTGTGCCTACCATTCTCCCTGGTATAATGTACATTTGCTAAAGCATTATGATGACTCAGTGAAAGAATGATAGGGATTAACTGAGCTGGGCTTGGGTCATTGATAAGTCATTGTCTCAACCCTGCCTTATAATGCTGTGAAAGGATCCAGGAACCCAAATAATTTGGGTGGATACCATCCTCTTTATAAAACATGTTTTGTTCCCAAAAGGTATCGAAAATGTCAAGTAAAGTTACACCCATTGAGCTGCAATAATCACGTGGCTAGTTGTGAAGAGAAAGTATCCTGCTAAAGCGTTCAATGCCATGATTCGGAGAGGGCACAGGGCGAGATTTGATGTGTCTTTTATTAGTGCCAAGCAGAAAGTAAGCTCTTTGAAATCCAGTTTCAACTGTTCAGAGCTGCCCGTAAAAATGTCATTAAAACCCATATGAACTGCAATAGAATTGTGCCTGGATGAGAATGTGGACGCAAATTGGAAAACATTTCGGCAGCGGTTTTTGCTATATGTGTCTGCCATTGGGGTTAAAAAGGAGCCGGATGATGATAAAGTTTCTCTTTCCTACTATAGCGGGACCACAGGCAATTGATATATTAAATTCCTTCACGTTTGCAAATGAGGAGAACAAAGACGAGTTTGCCGAGGTACTGGATCAGATTGATTCATATTGTTCACCTAAGAGGAATGAGACATATGAACAGTATGTGTATCGCTGTTGTATACAACAGCAAGGTGAAGAGTTTGAAATCTTTATTACAGATTTGAAATTAAAAGCACAGATGTGTAATTTTGTAGACCTAACCTCATCTATGCCTCGAGATCAAAATGTTCACACCATTGAAATAGAGGAGAATGAACAAAGTAATTTGTTTGTGGGCACTATGGATTGCATGGAGGACGTGCAAGAACCATCACAGGACCATACTGTAGCTAGTGACCACTGGGTTGTACCAGACGTGGCTAATGGTACAATTTTGGCCTTAAAGCTGGATACAGGCAGGGGCTGAAGCCAACCTGATCAATATGAGGGATATTCATGACAAAAAGCACAAACCAGCCATCATACAAAAGGCTATGGCTCTCAAAGCGCACAAAGGCCAAGCAATTGAGACTAAAGGTTCTTGTCAGCTAACTGTAAAGGGGAAAACAAGAAGCCACACACTTATGTTTGTGATTGTACCAGAGGGGCATGATACTCTTTTGGGGGATACAGCACGTGAGTTGTTGGGACTGGTTAAGCGAGTGTAAACCATTAACCTTTAAAAGGTTACCTTAAAGGTATATCTGCCCCTGAGCTCTTTCTCACGGCCATGGAAAGTGTCATTTAGGGGTTAGAGGGAGTTTGAGTGTACTGTATGTGGATGATTTTGTGGTCTTGGGGTCCACTATTCAAAAACAAAATCATTGGCTGGAAAAGACTCTACAGAGGGTTCAGAAGCATTGTTCGAAGCTAAACCAGGCTAAATGTCAGTTTTGTGTGAAGGAAATACATTTTCTAGCAGATAAGCTGTCTTCGGAGGGTGTGCAGCCTGATTATGCCAAAGTCAAAGAGTTGAGGGACATGCCAAATCCCATAAATCCCACTTCTCCACTACTGTCCCATTGATAGGAATAGGGGGCTGCTCCCTCTGCTGTTTCCTGAAGTCCACAATCATCTCCTTTGTTTTGTTGACATTGAGTGTGAGGTTGTTTTCCTGACACCACACTCCGAGGGCCCTCACCTCCTCCCTGTAGGCAGTCTCGTCATTGTTGATAATCAAGCCTGCCACTGTGGTGTCGTCTGCAAACTTGATGGTTGAGTTGGAGGTGTGCATGGCCACGCAGTCATCGGTGAACAGGGAGTACAGGAGAGGGCTGAGAACATACCCTTGTGGGGCTCCAGTGTTGAGGATCAGCAGGGTGGAGATGTTGTTACCAATCCTCACCACCTGGGGGAGGCCCGTAAGGAAGTCCAGGATCCAGTTGCACAGGGCGGGGTCGAGACCCAGGGTCTCAAGCTTAATGACGAGTTTGGAGGGTACTATGATGTTAAATGCTGAGTTGTAGCGGATGAACAGCATTCTTACATAGGTATTCCTCTTGTGGGTTAGGGCAGTGTGCAGTGTGGTTGCGATTGCGTCGTCTGTGGACCTATTGGGGCGGTAAGAAAATTGGAGTGTGTCTAGGGTGTCAGGTAGGGTGGAGGTGATATGGTCCTTGACTAGTTTCTCAAAGCACTTCATGATGACGGAAGTGAGTGCTACGATGGTCATTTAGCTCAGTTACCTTCTCTTTCTTGGGAACAGGAACAATGGTGGCCCACTTGAAGCATGTCGGAACAGCAGACTGGGATAAGGATTGATTGAATATGTCCGTAAACACACCAGCCAGCTGGCCTGCGCATGCTCTGAGGACGCGGCTGGGGATGCCGTCTGGGCCGGCAGCCTTGCGAGGGTTAACACGTTTAAATGTTTTACTCACATTGGCTGCAGTGACGGAGAGCCCGCAGGTTTTGGTAGCGAGCCGTGTCAGTGGCACAGTGATTGACTGTATACCCTACCACATACCTCTCGTGTCTGAGCCGTTGAATTGTGACTCTACTTTGTCTCTATACTGGTGCTTAGCTTGTTTGTCCCAGCTCAGATTGTTAAACAGCCACCACTAGCACAGAGAAGAGGCTGCCTACCTACAGACTTGATATCATTGGCCACTTTAATAAATGGAACACTACTATTTAATAATGGCACTTTAAGAATGTTTACATATCTCGCATTACTCATCTCATATATATTGTATTGTAACGGCATTCAGAGGAAGAAGGTGAAGATCAAGGTGCAGCGTGTTATGTGTTCACATGAATTATTCTTACTGAACACTGAATACAAAATAACAAAAGACTAACCGAAACAGTTCTGACAGGTGCAACAAACACTAAACAGAAAATAACCACCTACAACTAACATACCTATCTGGTTCTGGTGAGGTACCTGGATCCCGCCCCACTTCTGGCTCGGCCCACTTTAGTAATGCCTCTGGAGCGGGAACCCTCACCTCCAACCCCGGACTAGAGGACACCACTGGACTGATGGTCAAGTTTGGAGTGAGTGGCGCCTCCGGACAGGCGCCTGGCGGCTCCGGACAGGAGGGAGACTCTGGCGGCTCCGGACAGGAGGGAGACTCTGGCGGCTCCGGACAGGAGGGAGACTCTGGCGTCTCCGGACAGGAGGGAGACTCTGGAGGGAGGAGACGGAGAGACAGCCTGGTGCGTGGGGCTGCCACAGGTACCACCAGGCTGGGGAGACCTACAGGAGGCCTGGTGCGTGGAGGAGGCACCGGATGGACTGGGCTGTGGGGGAGAACTGGAGCTCTGATGCGCAGCCTTGGCACCACTCCTCCAGGCTGGATGACCACTTTAGCCCGGACCCTCCAGAGTGCAGGCACAGGTCGAACCGGGCTGTGGGGGAGCACTGGGGATCTGGTGCATACCACTCGCACCTCTCCCTTAGGCTCAATGTCCACATTCGCCCGGCACGAGCAAAGTGCAGGCATAGGGCGAACTGCACCCTCCCAACGTCCCGGAGACAGTACGCAGAGCCGGCGCAGGATACCCTGGACCGAAACGGCACACTGGGGACCAAACGCACTGAGCTGGCACAATCCGCCCTGGCTGGATGGCCACTCTCGCATGGCACTTGCGGGGGGCTGGCATTAAGCCCTCCGGGCTATGAGCCCGCACTGGCGACACCGTGCGCTTCATCACATAACACGGGGCCTGACCAGTACCACGCTGCTTCCGGTAAGCACGGGGAGTTGGCTCAGGTCTCTCGCCTGACTCCGCAAATCTTCCCGTGTGCCCCCTCCCCAAAAATGTTGGGGTCTGCTTCTCGTGCCTGTTGCGCTGCCGTGCTAAATCCTCATAGTGTTGCCGCTCAGCCTTAGCTGCCTCCAGTTCCTCCTGCGGACGGCGATACTCCCCAGCCTGTGCCCAGGGTCCCTTGCCTGCTCCTCCTTACCACGCTGCTTGGTCCTTTGGTGGTCCTTTGGTGGTGGGTGGTTCTGTAACGGTATTCAGAGGAAGAAGGTGAAGACCAAGGTGCAGCATGATACGTGTTCATATTATTTATTCTTACTGAACACTGAATACAAAATAACAAAAGAATAGCCAAAACAGTTCTGTCTGGTGCAGACACAAAAACAGAAAGCAACTACCCACCAAACCCCAGTGGGAAAACAGGCTACCTAAGTATGGTTCTCAATCAGAGACAACGATAGACAGCTGCCTCTGATTGAGAACCACACCCGGCTTTAACATAGAAATACAAAACCTAGACATCCAAACATAGAATGCCTACCCACATCACACCCTGACCAAACAAAAAATAGAAACATACAAAGCAATCTACGGTCAGGGCGTGACATGTATACTGTATCCTTCACTATTTATTCTTTACTATCTATTGCATCTTAGCCGCTCTGTCACTGCTTATCCAATATATCCATATATTTTATACTTACATATTCTCATCCCATCCCTTTACTAGATTGGGTGTATTAGGTTTTGTTGCGGAATTGTTAGATACTGTTGCACTGCTGAATCTAGAAGCATAAGCATTTTGCTACACTAGCAATAAATGTGATGATTTGATTTGACTGATCCATACTTGGCTTTGTCTTACAGAGCAGTGCCCTTAATGGGACACAAGTTGCGTTTCAGGTTTCCAATTTTCTGCCTGAATGACTGCCCATTAGCTGTGCAGGACAGGGCCCTTAACTTGAAGGCAAGACCCAAACTCTACCCTGAGTGTTGTCACCGTTAGCAGCTAAGGATGTGGTTCAAATTCGGGGTCTGGATTCATGGTATAGAAAAGAGGAGGTTGCGCTTCTGTCATATACAGTCTGGACAGAAGATGGGCTGTGTATCGGCGCAAAATCAAAGCCTTTTTAGAATACAGGAGACTTTTGAGGATGCTCAGGTTGTAACGGGATTCTTCTGTTGAAGGAGAGGCGGACCAAAACGCAGCGTGGTTATTGTGATACATCTTTAATAAAGATAAAAATAGAACAATACACAAAAGAAAACAAGAAACCGTGAAAAAAACGAAAACAGCCTTATCTGGTGTAACAAACACAAAGACAGGAACAATCACCCATTAAACCCAACACCAAACAGGCTACCTAAATATGGTTCCCAATCAGAGACAATGACTAACACTAACCATATCAGGCCAAACACAGAAACAGACAAACTAGACACACAACATAGAATGCCCACTCAGATCACACCCTGACCAAACAAAACATACAAAGCAAACTATGGTCAGGGTGGGACACAGGTCACAGGCACACTGCCACTGGACACACAGGAACAAGAAAGGAGAACAAGTGGGGATGTTTCTGTGACACCAGGTACTGGGAGTGTGACAGTAGCTATACCCTGCGCACGTCTGAGAGGGCCAGCAGGCCTCCAGAAAGACACTATTCAGTGGTCATTAAGTTGTTGGGGTTTGTATTGATATTTTCACCACTGACTATTTTGAAACAGGGAAGAATTGGTATTTGTGAATTGACGTTGCTTGTTTATGAAGTGTGTATGTTTGTAAAAAAACAAAAGAAGGTATTAAAAAAAGATGTATTGACGTGGTTCTGAGTGATTGTTTACGACACCTGTGGTATATGTGTGGCAATGGTGGAATAACATTAAAAACGTGTTTACTATGATTGATGGTGATCTTCTTTGCTCGCTGTAACCAACAAAGTAATACATTAACCTCTCGAGTCCCACCGTCACGCACTTTCAAACATCGTGGTTTGAGCTATAGACTTCTGGAGTGGATTTGTCCATTGGATTCGTCTATTTCTTCTGCATCCACGGCTACCATTAGTCTGTGTGCTTAATCAATCAATCAATGAAATGTATTTATAAAGCCCTTCTTACATCAGCTGATGTCACAAAGTTCTGTACAGAAACCCAGTCCAAAACCCCAAACAGCAAGCAATGCAGGTGTAGAAGCACGGTGGCTAGGAAAAACTGCCTAGAAAGGCCAAAACCTTGGAAGAAACCTAGAGAGGAACCAGGCTATGAGGGGTGGCCAATCCTCTTCTGGCTGTGCTGGGTGGAGATTATAACAGAACATGGCCAAGATGTTCAAATGTTCATAGATTACCAGCAGGGTCAAATAATAATAATCACAGTGGTTGTCAGTTGGCTTTTCATAGCCGATCATTCAGAGTATCTCTACCACTCCTGCTGTCTCTAGAGAGTTGAAAACAGCAGGTCTGGGTCAGGTAGCACGTCCGGTGTACAGGTCAGGGTTCCAAAGCCCAGGCAGAACAGTTGAAACTGGAGCAGCAGCACGGCCTGGTGGACTGGAGACAGCAAGGATTAAAGGGTAGCTGAGTTAGAGCGATGTTTGTGAAGGGCTTCCGGGGGGGGGGGGGGGTTCTTCTCACATAAACGCCTATAGAGTCCTATTGGTTTTTTATACTCTATGACGGTCAGCCAAGTCATTAAAAGGTAAGGAGTTTTTCTACATAGAAGATCATAGGAAATCCCATGAGTTTGTGTTCTACTTGTAGCCCTGGTTGTCCTGAAAAGGAAATGTTTAAACACTTCAATGTGAGGCTATGACAACACATGACAACAAAGCCAGCAGAGGAATGACAGTATTTCATTTCAGCTTGTTTTGCTGTGGGAAGCATGGTTATAATGGAGTTAAATGTACTGAAAAATAGATTTGATTGAAGATTTCATGTAAATGTTGGGTCAAATAACTCACTATATGAGTGCCCACATCCAGATCCAAGCCTAGAGCCTCATTCACAAAACTTGCATGTGTAAATCATGAATCACTACATGACCAAAAGTATGTGGACACCTGCTCGTCGAACATCTCAATCCAAAATCATGGACATTAGAATGCAGTTGGTCCCTCCTTTGCTGCTATGACAGCCTCCACTCTTCTGGGAGAGCTTTCCACTAGATTTTGGAACATTGTTGTGGCGACTTGCTTACATTTAACCAAAGGAGCATTAGTGAGGTCGGGCACTGATGTTGGGCAATTAGGCATGGTCGGCATTCCAATTCATCCCAAAGGTGTTCGATGGGGTTGAGGTCAGGGCTCTGTGCAGGTCAGTCAAGTTGTTCCACACCGATATCGACAAACCATTTCTGTATGGACCTTGCTTAGTGCACAGGGGCATTGTCATGCTGAAACAGGGAAAGGCCTTTCCCAAACTGTTGCCACAAAGTTGGAAGCACAGAATCGTCTAGAATGTCATTGTATGCTGTAGCGTTAAGATTTCCCTTCACTGGAACTAAGGGACCTAACCCGATCCATGAAAAACAGCCCCAGACCATTATTCTTTCTCCACCAAACTGTACAGTTGGCACTATGCATTGGGGCAGGCAGCGCTCTCCTGGCATCTGCCAAACCTAGATTAATTCGTTGGACTGCTATGGATGTGGGCACTCATATAGTGATTCATCTCTCCAGAGAAAGCTCCAGAGTCCAATGGTCCACCACTCAAGCCAACGCTTGGCATGGTGATCTTAGGTTTGTGTGCGGCTGCTCGGCCATGGAAACCTATTTCATGAAGCTCCCGATTAACAGTTAATGTGTTGACGTTGCTTCCACAGGCAGTTTGGAACTCAATAGTGAGTTAAGCCCTTATAGCAGTCCCGTTCTGTGGGCTTGTGTGGCCTACTACTTTGCGGCTGAGCCATTGTTGCTCCTAGATCTTTCCACTTCACAATAACAGTACTTACAGTTGACCGGGGCAGCTCCAGCTGGGCAGAAATTTGACAAACTGACTTGTTGGAAAGGTGGCATCCTATGATAGTGCCATGTTGAAAGTTACTTAGCTCTTCAGTAAAGCCATTCTACTGCGAATGTTTGTCTATGGAGATTCCATGGCTATGTGCTCGATTTTATAGACCTGTCAGCAACGGGTGTGGCGGAAATAGCCAAATCCACTAATTTGAACGGGTGTCCACATACTTTTGTATAAGCAGTGCATTCGAAAGAATTCAGACCCCTTGATTTATTCCACATTTTGTTATGCTACAGCCTTATTCTAAAATGGATTAAATAGTTTTTTCCCCTCTTTATTCTACACACAATACCCCATAATGACAAAGCAAAAACAGGTTTGAAGAAATTTTTGCAAATGTATTAATAATAAAAAACATTTAATTAAGTATTCAAACCCTTAACTAGGTACTTTGTTGAACTACCTTTGGCAGCGTTTCCAGACTCTATTCATCTTGGGAATGCTGCTACAAGCTTGGCAAAACTGTATTTGTGGAGTTTCTCCCATTCTTCTCTACAGATCCTCTCAAGCTCTGTCAGGTTGAATGGGGAACATCGCTGCACAGCTATTTGCAGGTCTCTCCAGAGACACTCGATTGGGTTCAAGTCCGGGCTCTGGCTGGGCCAATCAAGGACATTCAGAGGCTTGTCCCGAAGCCACAGCTGTCATCAAGGCAAAGGGTGGCTACTTTGAAGAAACTAAAATATATTTTGATTTGTTTAACACTTTTTTGGTTACTACATTATTCCATATGTGTTATTTCATAGTTATGTTATTTCATACAATGTAGAAAATAGTAAAGATAAAGAAAAACCCTTGAGTGGGCTCCTGAGTGGCGCAGTGGTCTAAGGCACTGCATCTCAGTGCAAGAGGCGTCACTACAGTCCCTGGTTTGAATCCAGGCGGTATCACATTCGGCCGTGATTGGGAGTCGCATAGGACGGCGCGCAATTGGCCCAGCGTCGTCCGGATTTGGCCAGTGTAGACCGTCATTGTAAATAAAATGTGTTCTTAACTGACTTGCCTAGTTAAATCTAAGGAAAAAATTGTAAATAATTTGGTGTCCATACTTTTCACTGATATTGTATGTAATATCGCTGACTCCACCTTTAATACATTGTTCATTTTTTCTTCAGTTGAGCAAACATTTTCCTTGTTGCATAATTTTTTTCTTCTCAACGGATAGGGCTTTATCTTGAAAACTGGACTCGCTGAAATGCAAAAAAATGTGGTGGAGTGGACAAATTGACAAAATACTAAAAGATAGTTTCAGTGTATTTTCATGTAATTTTATAAATATAAATATGAAATATGAATTTTTAAAAACATATACATATTATGCAGCGAAAACAGCCAAATATATCCAAATTGGATTTTAGTAACCTCAGTGTCGGCCTGGTAGAAAGCATAAATTATGACGGATTTGACAAATATTAACTTTGTAGTATCAGCTTATTTGAACGCTATCTATCCCCCACGGTTGGTGTGCCATTGATCTTTTACCGTACGTATTGGGCTACCATTTCATTTTTTTCAACTATCAATGAAGATTTAAAGCCCTGTAGTATTTGAATGTAATAATAGGATTAGAAAATATACTGTATCTGCAAATATAAAACAGGAACTAAATCATTTTAGAGAGCAGGGAACTAAGTTTTAAATTGTGTTACATTTTGCTCCAGAGGGAACATGATAGTAATATGATGTTTCTTAAAATAATCTTGTTTGTTATACAAACTATTTTTAGAACATTTACATTAAATATATATTGCGTTATAAACACTGCATTTCCCCCTTAGTTCCGTACATTAAAGACTACACTTGATCTACTCTGAAGCTAATAACACTCCAGTAACCATTTGCAATGACCTAAACACTGGCAATCACACACACAAGACACTTGGAAATTAGATGCATTTATTTAACCTTGAAACAGTCCACATATAATACTTAAGACTACTGGTTGCTTAGAGGAATTATTACTGAAAGGCTTCTCCTATAAGGATTAAGTGTGCTGACAGAAATCATACCAAATTGTTTACGAAGATGATCAAATCAAATGTATTTATATAGCCCTTCTTACATCAGCTGATATATCAAAGTGCTGTACAGAAACCCAGCCTAAAACCCCAAACAGCAAGCAATGCAGGTGTAGAACCCTAGAAAGGCCAAAACCTAGAGAGGCACCAGGCAATGTGGGGTTCCAGTCCTCTTCTGGCTGTGCCGGGTGGAGATTATAACAGAACATGGCCAAGATGTTCAAATGTTCATAAATGACCAGCATGGTCAAATAATCACAGTGAACAGATCAGGGTTCCGTTAGCGGAACGTGTGTCCTAGACAGGTTTAACCTGTTGGTACTAAGGGGCAGTATTTTCATTTTTTTAAACAGGATATTTTGTCAGGACAAGATGCTAGAATATGCATATAATTGACAGCTTTGGATAGAAAACACTCTAACGTTTCCAAAACTGTAAAGATATTGTCTGTGAGTATAACAGAACTGATGTTGCAGGCGAAAGCCAGAAAAATCCAATCCGGAAGTGCCCCATATTTTGAAAGCACTGCGTTCCAATGAGTCCCTATTGAGCTGTGAATGTCCTATCAACGAGCTTACGCTTTCTACGTATTCCACAAGGTGTCTACAGCATTGTGACGTAGTTTTACTCATTTATGTTGAAGAATAGCCGTAGGCGGCTACATTGCGTAAGTGGTCACATAATGGCTCCCAGGGTGACTCTCGCATAAAATACAGAGGTAGCCATTACTCCAATCGGTCCTACTGAAAAACGAATTGTCCCGACAGATATATTATCTAATAGATATTAGAAAAACACCTTGAGGATTGATTATAAACAACGTTTGCCATGTTTCTGTCGATATTATGGAGCTAATTTGGAATATTTTTCGCCGTTTTCGTGACTGCAATTTCCGGGCGATTTCTCAGCCAAATGTGAAGAACAAATGGAGAAATTTCACCTACAAAAATAATATTTTGGGAAAAAAATGAACTTTGGCTATCTACCTGGGAGTCTCGTGAGTGAAAACATCCGAAGTTCATCAAAGGTAAACAATTTAATTTGATTGCTTTTCTGATTTGTGACAAGGTTGCCTGCTGCTAGCAAGGCAAAATGCTATGCTAGGCTACGATAAACTTACACAAATGCTTGTCTAGCTTTGGCTGTAAAGCATATTTTGAAAATCTGAGATGACAGGGTGATTAACAAAAGGCTAAGTTGTCTCAATATATTTAATTTGTGATTTTCATGAATAGGAATACTTTCTAGGGATATTCTGTGGCACCATGCAAACTGTGCTGTAGTGTGCTGCAACTTTTAAAGGACGAACCACTGTATGCCTTTCCCATGGGTTTTGATTTAACTTGAGTGTACCCTTTTGAAACGGCCTATTTCTCAGGCTCAGAAACTAGAATATGCATATAATTGTCAGATTAGGATAGAAAAACACTCTAAAGTTTCCAAAACTGTCAAACAAAATATTGTCTGTGAGTATAACAGAACTGATATTGCAGGCGAAATCCTGAGGAAAATCAAACCAGGAAGTGCAGTTTTTCCTGAAAGCTCTCTGTTCCATTGGATGCCTTGCCTCCATTTAAAGGGATATCAACCATATTTCTTTTCCTATGGCTTCCTCAAGGTGTCAACAGTCTTTAGACATAGTTTCAGGCTTTTATTTGAAAAATGAACGAGAAAGATAACATTGTGTCAGTGGATAGCTGGGTGTTCACAGAGTTTTGCTTGCGCAACAAAATGGAGATATTTTGGATATAAAAATAATCTTTATGGAACAAAAGGAACATTTATTGTGTAACTGGGAGTCTCGTGAGTGCAAGCATCCGAACATCATCAAATCTAAGCAATTGAATTGCTTTTCTGACTTTCGTGACCAATCTACTTGGCTGCTAGTGTTTGTAATATTTTGTCTACTGAGAGAGATGTTCTTACATAAACGCTTGTTATGCTTTCGCCGAAAAGCTGTATTGAAATCTGACATGCCAGGTGGATTAACAACAAGCTATACTGTGTTTTGCTATATTGCACTTGTGATTTCATGAAAATTACATATTTTTAGTAATTTAATTTGAATTTGGAGCTCTACAATTCAGCGGGTGTTGATGAAAATGATCCCGCTAAAGGGATGGGTGCGTCAAGAAGTTAACAGCACATTCCTCAACACCAGTGAGACTCATGTCGCCTACGGTAGGCCTAGAGTATAACAGAAATTAATATAGTATAACAATAATTACATATGGGTCTCCCGGTGGCGGCCGGCATGGGTATCGAACCTGCATCGGTAGCAACGCATTTTACACTGCGATGCAGTGTTTTAGACCCCTGCGCCAATCAGGAGGGCTATTATAATACTGTACATGGTGTCCAGATCAGGATAACCAAAACATTTCTTTATTAAAGACTATCAGAAAGAATGTTGGTACTTATTTATTTTGATCCAATTAGTGAGCTTTATGTAGGGGCTGGGCTATATGACTGTGCCATCAACTTGATAATATATATATATATATATATTTTGGAGGTTATTTCATTTTTTTTTTTAAAGGCCAAAATAATATTTGTAAAGGCCAAAACATTTTTTTCTGATTTTAGAGGGAAAGAAACGATGGGCAAATTGTGCGCCACCCTATGGGATTCCCAATAACAGTTGGATGTGATACATAATAATAATACTTTTTGTTGTATTATTTGTTTTGTATTTTCTGGTAGATTAAACTGAAATTGCAAACCAATCATGGCTGGTTGTGATACATCCAACCGAACTAAGAAATACATTTGACGATAGAATTCATCCCCTACCCTCCTTCTAGGCAAGTCTATTGTCCAGCTATCTGCTAATTGCCATAATGGCGCTGTACAACGTGACCGTGTGTGTTTGAAAGAGTATTTTCCAGTAAGCAACAATTTGTTTACATTCATTAGACAACTTTGTTTCCATATTTCTGTAATTCAGTGATATTTATTCCCATAGTAATTCGTTATGGATCCATAATTCATAAACATCTGCATTTTGAAGGAGTATTTGTATCATTATTTTGTTAATGAAAGCATAAAGATGCTGATGAAGACAATACAGTACTGTACAGTATATGCTTTATCTGACGTTTTGCGGTTGCATGAGGTCGCCCACACGCATACAGTGGGGCAAAAAAGTATTTAGTCAGCCACCAATTGTGCAAGTTCTCCCACTTAAAAAGATGAGAGAGGCCTATAATTTTCATCATAGGTACACTTCAACTATGACAGACGAAATGAGAAAAAAAATCCAGAAAATCACATTGTAGGATTTTTAATGAATTTATTTGCAAATTATGGTGGAAAATAAGTATACTTTTTTTGCCCCACTGTACATATGTAGGTGCTGAGGCTATATGACTGTGCCATCACCTTGATTATTTAGCAGACATCACTTGTTTATATTCAGTAAACACATCTTAAGAATATCATGGAATATAATTGAACATTTTTGTTTGTCCTTGCTTGTCTCAGAGTATCACGAAACGGTGCTGAAATAGCTGTCCACATTTCTTTACTTATTTACACATATTTATTCCCATAGTAATTTGTAATGGATCCATAACTAAATAAGCATATGCATTTTGAAGAGTATTTGTATTGTTATTTTAACGAAAGCATACAGATGCTGATGAAGAAATACAATACTGTACAGTATATGCTTTTACATTTGGATAATAAAGCATATCATTTTGAAGATAAGCCACTTGCATTTGTTTATTAGGCTACTCTGCAGTCTGACAAGTAAACAGCCTACAGTACATACTGTAGTAAACATGGGAAAGTGCCATGTCCAGACTTTTTCGTGACCTCAAGTACTCATTATCTCTGTCTTTAAGAAATGTTGCTTAATTAATTTGATAAATATTATAATGTTTCTATTCTCCCAAAAACGCTCAGGGTTTCCATTAGGATGGAATTAAAAATATGGTGCTGTTCAACGTGACGGTCGGGAGTGGGCTACAGTACTAAGAGCATAACATTTCCACACCCTAATTGTATAATTGTAGTCTAACCAATACCCAAATGGAGATTCTGTGAAAATAAAAATAATTGATTTATTAAGACCAGTCCCCATGCTTGTCTCAGAGAAGCGTGAAAAAATGCTAAAATAGTTGACCACAGCGGGTAGGCTATTGCTTCAAATCCTTTTGCTTCTAACTTCAATATGCTCTTTAAATAAATAAGACCTACACCACTTTTAATGAGTTGTTATTCAGAAATACCTTAGGCAGGTGTAGCTCCCTTGTATGTGCTGAATAAATGTAATTCAACCGCTGGAACAGATTTTCTCATGGAGTTTTTATTCAATAGGGATTTCAGTACATTTATGAAAAGCCATCCCTTTAAATACCTTTAATTTGAATTTTCTCACCAGATTCACTATAATATATTGAGAGAACAGGTTCAGAATGTTAATGAATATAATTAATGAATATAAATAAATATAAATACCTTATGCATATTCGTCACCGTTTCAGCACCAATTGGTAGATGTAAAAAAAAATACTCTTGATGTTGAAAAAAAAACAGGTTTGGAGAGCCTTTACGCACAAAATACACTTTACATTAAAATTACATGATGCAAGTGATGAATACCGTTCAAGATTCTACACAGGTTAGTACAGCAATTGTGAAGCTCTCCAATGACCTGCAACGACCTATGAATTCTATCATGAAATTGCACGCATTACATGATTACATAAGAAGAAATGTCAAGTTTAGTAATCTCAAAATGTGGCCTTAGATGTGTTACAAATGTTTAGATGATATGTTAAATTAGTTTGTAAGATAACTTTAGGCGATTTACTGTATTACAAAAGTTATATTGAATTGTGTTTAGCTGACAATGCAACCAAATATCAACATTTGAAGGAGATTCATCTTCTGCTTGGATACTTCATCTGTGCCACTGACTAAGTCAAATCAAACTTTAAATGCACTTTAAAAACAATGTGATTTGATTTAGTCCTTTACTTATACTTACATTTTTGGTTTAGATGGAGACGTGAATTTGAGGGAGACATATCAATTATTAATTTTTAGACAAACTGGAATTAAAGTCAGACTAAGTCAGTGGCACTGATGGAACAATCCAAGCAGAAGATATATCAACATTTGAGGGAGATGTGTGGTTGCGTTGACAACCATAAGGAGCACCTTGAAAACTCTACACACTCACTCACACACACTCACATCGACACTCCAACACACCCACTCAATTTGCTCACCCACAAACAACACATGCACTCACATGTCATCAAATCAAATCAATGTTTTGCAGATGTTAATGCGAGTGTAGCGAAATGCACTGTCAGAAGTTGAAGGACAAGCAAGTAATCTAACAATTCCCCAACAACTACCTAACACACAAATCTAAAAGGGGTGAATGAGAATATGTACAAATAAATATATGGATGAGCGATGCCCGAGCGGCATAGGCAAGGTGCAATAGATGGTATAAAATACAGTATATACAGTTGAAGTCGGAAGTTTATACACCTTAGCCAAATACATTTAAACTCAGTTTTTCACAATTCCTGACATTTAATCCCAGTAAACATTCCCTGTTTTACGTTAGTTAGGATCACCAGTTTATTTTAAGAATGTGAAATGTCAGAATAAAAGTAGAGAGAATGATTTATTTCAGCTTTTATTTCTTTCATCACACTCCCAGGGGGTCAGAAGTATACATACACTGAAATAGTATTTGCTAGCATTGCCTTTAAAACTTCTCTAGGGTAGAGGGCAGCATTGGTAATTTTGGATGAAAAGCGTGCCCAAATAGAAAATAATAGAATATGCGTAGATTTGGATAGAAAACAGTCGGAAGTTTCTAAAACAGTTTGAATGATGTCTGTGAGTATAACATAACTCATATGGCAGACAGAAACCTGAGAAAAAAATCCAACCAGGAAGTGGGAAATCTGAGGTTTGTAGTTTTTCAACTCCCTATCGAATACACAGTGTCTATTGGGTCATATTGCACTTCCTAAGGCTTCCACTAGATGTCAACAGTCTTTAGAAACTTGTTTGATGCTTCTACTGTGAGGTGGGGGCGAATGAGAGGGGAATGAGTCAGGGCTCTGGCAGAGTGCCATGAGCTGACTACGCTCGTTCACGTGAGAGCGAGCTCTGTTCCATTGCATTTCTACAGAATAAGGAATTCTCCGGTTGGAACATTATTGAAGATTTATGTTAAAAAAATACTAAAGATTGATTCTATACATCGTTTGACATGTTTCTACGGACTGTAACGGAACTTTTTGACTTTTCGTCTGCTCCTAGTGATCGCAGGTCGCGAGTTCGGATTGTGTACTGAACGCACAATCAAAAATTAGGTATTGGGACATAAATGGACATTATCAAACATTTATTGTGGAACTGGGATTCCTGGAAGTGCATTCTGATGAAGATCACCAAAGGTAAGCAAATATTTATAATGCTATTTCTGACTTCTGTTGACTCCAACATGGCGGATACCTGTTTGGCTTGATTTGTCGTCTGAGCGCCGTTCTCAGATTATGCTTTTTCCATAAAGTTCAAAAAAAAATCTGACACAGCGGTTGCATTAACCTCTCTGGGATATGTGGGACTAGCGTCCCACCTGGCCAAAAACCAGAGAAAATGCAGAGTGCCAAATTCAAATAAATTACTATAAAAATCTAACTTTCATGAAATCACACATGTAAGATACCAAATTAAAGCTACACTTGTTGTGAATCCAGCCAACATGTCAGATTTCAAAATGGCTTTTCAGCGAAAGCAAACGATCCTATTATCTGAGGATAGCACCTCCGTAAACATAAGAGAGAAAACATATTTCAACCCTGCAGGTGCGACACAAAACAAGCTTTTTTTGTTGGCACTCCAATATGTCCCATAAACATCACAAATGGTCCTTTTGTTCGATTAATTCCGTCGATATATATCCAAAATGTCAATTTATTTGGCGCGTTTGATCCAGAAAAACACCTGTTCCAACTTTATTTTGACTACAAAATATCTCATATATATACTAATAATATGCACATCTTATCTTCTGGGGATGAGTAGAAGGCATTTGAATTTGGGCATGCATTTCATCCGGACGTGAAAATACTGCCCCCTGTCACAGAGAAAGTTAAGGAGAAGTCTCTTTAATTCTGTGAATAACACTTGTATCTTTTATCGATGTTTATTATGAGTATTTCTGCAAAATCACTGGATGTTTTGGAATCAAAACATTACTGCACGTAAGGCGCCAATGTAAACTGAGATTTTTGGATATAAATATGCACATTATCGAACAAAACATACATGTATTGTGTAACATCATGTCCTATGGGTGTCATCTGATGAAGATCATCAAAGGTTAGTGATTCATTTGATCTATGTTTCTGCTTTTTGTGACTCCCATCTTTGGCTGGAAAAATGGCTGTGTGTTTTTTTGACTTGGAGGTGATCTAACATAATCATATGTTGTGCTTTCGCTGTAAAGCATTTTTGAAATCGGACACGATGGGTAGATTAACAAGAAGTTTCTTTCATTTGCTGTATTGGACTTGTTAATCTTGGGACTACCCATCCCGGATCCAGGAGAATTGTCATCAACTACACTAATTGGCATAGTGCAACGGTCAAGAAATATTACTAGAAAATATTCATATTCATGAAATCACAAGTGAAATATAGTAAAACACTTCTTAGCCTTTTGTTAATCACCCTGTCATCTCAGATTTTGAAATTATGCTTTACAGCCAAAGCAAGACAAGTGTTTGTGTAATTGTATCAATAGCCTAGCATAGCATTATGTCCAGCTAGCAGCAGGAAGCTTGGTCACGAAAATCAGAAAAGCAATCAAATTAACAGTTTACCTTTGATGATCTTCGGATGTTTTCACTAACGAGACTCCCAGTTAGACAGCAAATGTTCCTTTTGTTCCATAAAGATTATTTTTATACCCAAAATACCTCCTTTTGTTGGTCACGTTATGTTGAGAAATTGCGGTCACGACAACGCCGAAATCTTTTCCAAATTGTGTCCATAATATCGACAGAAACATGGCAAACGTTTTATATAATCAATCCTCAAGGTGTTTTTCAAATATCTATTCGATAATATATCAACCGGGACAATTGGCTTTTCAGTAGGAACAAGAGGAAAAATGACTACCTCTGTCTTTTACGCAAGAATCACTCTGAGAGCCCTCAGCTGGCCACTGACGCAATGTAGTCGTTTACGCTCATTCTTCAAAATAAAGGCCTGAAACTACGTCTAAAGGCTGTAAACACCTTAGGGAAGCCACAGAAAAAGGAATCTGGTTGATATCCCTTTCAATGGGCAATAGGGATGCATAGAAAGACCGGGGTTTCAAAATAAGTCACTTCCTGATTGGATTTTTCTCAGGATATCGCCTGCAATATCAGTTCCGTTATACTCACAGACAATATTTTTACAGTTTTGGAAACGTTAGAGTGGTTTCTATCCTAAACTGTCAATTATATGCATATTCTAGCATCTGGTCCTGAGAAATAGGCGGTTTACTTTGGGAACGTTATTTTTCCAAAAATAAAAATAGTGCCCCCTTGTTTCAAGAGGTGAAAGTTACATATTTCTAAAAAATATTTTGGAATTTCGCGCGCTGCCTTTTCAGCGGAATGTTGTCGAGGGATTCCGCTAGCAGAAAGCCTGCACTAGAAAGGTTAAATAAAGGTTTAAATAAAACATTTTTAAACATTCACTTCTGAATGATGCCCAGCTTAAGGCAAAAAACAGCCACTTTTTCAAATCATAGTCGCACACCTCATGTAACCTAGCCCATACACCTATGTTTTGATAAGGTTTGTATCAACTAAAGTGGCCAAATAACTTCTTAAAATGGCACATATTAATTTCCTTTACAACTGGTGAAGAACCTAACTGGAATACATATGCAGTGCGTATAAAATGCACTTTTAAAATGCACCTTTATAAAAATGCATAATCGCATTTGCAATCACTTTTGAGAATGGTGTTTTCCTGCTATTGCACTGATAATGTGAAGAAATAGCCTAATAGTTTACCAACATTTTAAGCTAAACGTTCTGATCTGTCGCATCCCACAACTGTCCAAGACTATGTTTTTTATATTTCTTTCTAGCGCAGAATAGAATAGGTAAACTTTTGTACTGTGTGGGATAGTAGATTGACATAATCTTGTGCTTTTGCTGTTTCTTAGGCCTACTCATCTTTTTGGTTGACAAAAAGTAAATGACAGTTCTTCCAATATCTTCAGCACGCGCCTCGGAATTGGATGACGATGCACACAGTTGCGTCCCCATGTCTGTCTTCACTTGTACCCTGTGAGAAAGACCCAGTCACGTAACAGAGAGCCATGTGAATGAGAGGTGCTTCGACATGCAGCCAGGAGAAGGGAATTATAATTATTATACTCAGCCCAAGGGCACAATGGCCGCAAAAGGCATGGATTTTTTAGGGGGAATTTCGAACACAAAGGAAATGCAGCTGGGAAATTCGAGGCATTATCAAGTAAAATTGTGAATGAGAGACTGATGAAGTGTGTACAGCCTGCGCAAAAACACAAAGCAGAGCTCATGCCTTTCATGCAACTTTTTTCAAATCACCCTTAGAGTCGCATCATGCAGCCTTAGAATTTATTTTAAAAAATCTAAACATATAGCCCAACATTTGTATCACAACTAAAGTTTAGAAATAACTCTAAATTAGACATATACTAGTACCTGTTTCTTTGTTAACCGCTCTACACAGCGCTCTACACATGCTCTGAATACATATCCTGGTAATCCGTCATGCCCCACAGCCTTGTGAATGTTGACCTCTTTAAAGGTCTTGTTCACATCGGCTACGGAGAGTGTGATCACACAGTTGTCCGAAACAGCTGGTGCTCTCATGCATCCTTCAGTGCTGCCTGCCTCGAAGCGAGCATAAAAGGCATGTAACCAATCTGATATGTGCACACTCCTTCAAATGGTTTGGAGAAAATATCCTTTCTAATTTATTCAGCTATGTTCAATTGTATTCTTCATACTATAAAATAATGCCACGGAATTCTAAGCAAATCTTGTCTGCTTAACAAACTAGTATAACATACTCAGAGTCTGCTATTCTGTTCTTCTGAAACATATTACGTTTCTTTAGACCTGTCTAAAATAAATAATGTTTTTATTGTCATGGTGTAGGCTATATTACATTGATTTATTAAAATGTAGATGTTCCAAAGGCCTGCATCAGTAGATTGTAGTCTATGCGTGGAAGCCAGGAGATGCTAAATGTTTTGATGTTAATTAACGGTCAATTCCTGGATGGCAGGAAGCTGTACAAATTAACCTCTGTAGTGCCTTACGGTCAAATGCCGAGCAGTTGCCATACCAGGTTTCCTGTAGTCCACGATCACCTCCTTTGTCTTGGTCACATTGAGGGAGAGGTTGTTGTTCTGCCACCACACTACCAGGTCTCTGTCCTCCTCCCTATAGGCTGTTTAATAATTTTTGGTGATCAGGCTTACCACCATTGTGTCGTCAGCAAACTTAATGATGGTGTTGGAGTCATGCTTGGCTACGCAGTCGTGGGTGTACATGGAGCACAGGAGGGGACTAAGCATGCACTCCTGTTGTATGAAAATTTAAGTTGGTCTGGGGTTTCCAGGATGATGGTGTTGATGTGAGCCATGACTAGCCTTTCAAGGCACTTCATGGCTACCGACGTGAGTGCTACGGGGTGGTAGTCATTTAGGAAGGCTACCTTCGCTTTCTTGGGCACAGGGACTATTGTGGTCTGCTTGAAACATGTAGGTATTACAGACTCTATCAGGGAGATGTTTTTAAATGTCAGCGCATGCTCTGAATACATGTCCTGGTAATCCGTCATGCCCCACAGCCTTGTGAATGTTGACCTCTTTAAAGGTCTTGTTCACATCGGCTACGGAGAGTGTGATCACACAGTTGTCCGAAACAGCTGTTGCTCTCATGCATCCTTCAGTGCTGCCTGCCTCGAAGCGAGCATAAAAGGCATTTAACCAATCTGATAGTTTCACGTCACTGGGCAGCTCACGGCTGGGTTTCCCTTTGTAGTCCGTAATAGTTTGCAAGTCCTGCCGCATCCGACGAGTGTCAGAGCCGGTGTAGTAGGATTCTATCTTAGTCCGGTATTGACACTTTGCCTGTTTGACGGTTCATGTGAGGGCATAGCGGAATTTCTTATAAGCGTTATTGTCTCGTTCCTTGAAAGCGGTAGCTCTAGCCTTTAGCTCAGTGCGGATGTTGCCTGTAATTAATGGCTTCTGGTTTGGATATGTATGTACGATCACCGTGGGAACGGCGTTGTTGATGCACTTATTGATGAAGCCGTTGACTGAGGTGTTATACTCCTCAATGCCATTGGATGAATCCCAGGACATATTCCAGTCTGTGCTAGCAAAACAGTCTTGTAGCGTAGCAGCCGCGTCATCTGACCCTTCCATATTGATCGAGTCACTGGTATTTCCTGCTTTAGTTCTCTTGTTAGCAGGAATCAGGATAGAATTATCCTGGTTTCCAAATGTAGGGCGAGGGAGAGCGTTGTATGTGTCTGTGTGTGGAGTAAAGGTGTTAAGTGTTTTTTATCATTTGGTTGCACATGTGACATGGTGGTAGAAATGAGGTAAAACGGATTAAAATGTTCCTGCATTAAAGTCCCCGGCCAATGGAGTGCTGCTTCTGGATGAGGATTTTCTTGTTTGCTTATGGCCTTCTACAGCTCGTTGAGTGCAGTCTTAGTCTTAGTGCCAGTTGTTAGAACTGAGGCGGTGTGCCCTAGTAGGAAGTCCACTTTGTGTACCTCACCCTGCACTAACATAAATAACACGAGCATGTCTAGCTCTGCTAAGCTTCCCAGTAAAGCAATACAAATAATCAAGCGTCCCAGAAAACTGCTAAAAATAGCCCACGTTAACATATGTAGCTTAAGAACCAAGGTTCATGAAATCAATAATTTGCTAGTAACAGATGACATTCATATTTTGAAACTCACTTAGATAATACATTTGATGATATAACCTGGTATTGCTACAACTGTAAGATCTACATAAGAGACAGCAACGCCAAAGGTGGTGGTGTGGCTGTTATTATTCAGAAATGCATTCCTGTAAAGCCTATGAGGATCTCATGTTAAATACTGTTGAAGTAATATGGCTTCAGGTTCATCTGCCTCACCTGAAGCCCATTCTGGTGGGAACTATGAGGATCTCATGTTAAATACTGTTGAAGTAATATGGCTTCAGGTTCATCTGCCTCACCTGAAGCCCATTCTGGTGGGAAGATGCTATAGACCACCAAGTGCTAACAGTCAGTATCTGGATAACATGTGTGAAATGCTTGATAATGTATGTGATATCAACAGAGAGATATATATTCTGTGTGATTTAAATATTGACTGGCTTTCTTGAGGCTGCCCACTAGAGATAGCTTCAAACTGTAACTAGTGTCTGCAACCTCGTTCAGGTTATCAGTCAACATAGTAGGAAAACAAAAGCTCCAAAGGCTAGGCCTAATATAGTAGTGACTCATATGTTGTTGATGTGAAGAATATTTGTTGGCTCGTGGTGTGTAACGAGGAGCAACCACATGCTGCACTTGACACATTTATGAAACTGCTTATCCCTGTCACGCCCTGATCTGTTTCACCTGTCCTTGTGATTGTCTCCACCCCCTCCAGGTGTCGCTCATTTTCCCTGGTGTATTTATCCCTGTGTTTCCTGTCTCTCTGTGCCAGTTTGTCTTGTATGTTCAGTCAACCATGGTTTTCCCATGCTCCTGCTTTTCTATTCTTGCTTACGAGTCCTCCCGGTTTTGACCTTTGCCTGTTTTTCTGGACTCCATTCCTGCCTGTCTGACCATTCTGCCTGCCCTGACCTCGAGCCTGCCTACCATTCTGTACCTCTGAACTGGTTTTGACCTTTTGCCTGTCCACGACCATTCTCTTGCCTACCCCGTTTGGATTGTTAATAAACACCTTGGACACCATCTGCCTCCTGTGTCTGCATCTGGGTCTCGCCTTGTGCCCTTATAATCCCAGTTACTAATAAGCATGCACCCATTAACAAAATGACTGTAAAAACGGTAAAATCCCTGTCAATTGATGAGGAGTTGAAAAATGGTATGGTTGAGAGGGATTGGGCAAAAGTCTGGCTGCACAACTGATTGGCAAGCGTACCGTAAATTGAGAAATCATGTGATTAAACTGAATAAAAAGAAACTACACTATGAAGCAAAGATGGATGACAAAGAATGACAGTAAAAGCTTTAGAGCAACTTCAATGAAATTTGGGGCAAAAAGGCCAACTCGACTCCATCATTCATTGAATCAGATGGTTAATTCATAACAAAACCCACTGATATTGCCAACTACTTTAATGACGTAATTTGCCTAGATTAGCATATTTAGGCATACCAAGTATATCTGACCAACTTATGAAAGACAATGCATTGTAATTTTCAATTCCATAAAAGGAGTGTGGAAGAGATTATTCATTTTTTTGTTGTCTATAAACAATGACAAGCCACCGGGGTCTGACAGCTTGGATGGAAAATTACTGAGGATAATAGCGGACAATATTGCCACTCCTGTTGGCCATATTTTCAATTTAAGCCTACTAGAAAGTGTGTGCCCTCAGGCCTGGAGGGAAGCAAAAGTAAATTTGAGGACCGCCTTTTACTGGCTCAAATAGCTAACCAATTGAGTAAAGCCAGTGTATCTATGTATGCTGATAACACAACACTATACACGTTAGATACTACAGCGACTGAAATGACTGCAACACTTAAAGGGCAGAATTTTGTTTCAGAATAGGTGGCAATGAATAAGCCAGTCCTAAATATTTAAAAAACTAAAATAATTTTATTTGGGACAAATCATTCACTAAACCTCAACTAAATATTGTAAATAATAATGTGGAAAATGGGAAAGTTGAGATGACTAAACTGCTTGGAGTAACCCTGGATTGTAAACTGTCATGGTCAAAAAATATTGATACAACAGTAGCTAAGAGGAGAAGTTTGTCCATAACAAAGCGCTGCTCTGCCACCTTAACAACACTATCAAGGCAGGCCTTAGTTTTGTTGCACTTGGACTACTGTTCAGTTGTGTGGTCAGGTGCCACAAAGAGGGACTCGCAAATGTCTCAGAACAGGGCAGTACCCCTGGCTGTATGGATGTACACAGAGAGCTAACATTACTAATATGCATGGCAATCTCTCCTTGCTCATAGAGATTTACTTAATTACTACTTGTATTTGTGAGAGGTATTGACATGTTGACTGCACCGAGCTGTCTGTTGGAACTACTGGCACACCCTTGCATACCCCACAAGACATTCAGTAAAATTGGATTTAAAAAACAGATAAAAATACACCATATGGAACAGCAGGGACTGTGAAGCAACACAAACATAGGCACAGACACATGCATACATATGCACTATACAAACATGTACACATGGATTTTGTGTTGTAGATAAACGTCCCTTTTTCAGGACCCTGTCTTTCAAAGATAATTCCTAAAAATCAAAATAGCTTAACCTGTTGGTACTAGGGGGCAGTATTTTCATTTTTGGAAAAAAAATTATATATATTATTTTCGCCGTTTTCGTGACTGCAATTTCCGGGCGATTTCTCAGCCAAACGTGAAGAACAAACGGAGCTATTTCGCCTACAAAATTAATCTTTTGGGAAAAAATGAACTTTGGCTATCTACCTAGGAGTCTCGTGAGTGAAAACATCCGAAGTTCATCAAAGGTAAACGATTTAATTTGATTGCTTTTCTGGTTTGTGACAAGTTTGCCTGCTGCTAGCAAGGCATAATGATATGCTAGGCTATCGATAAACTTACACAAATGCTTGTCTAGCTTTGGCTGTAAAGCATATTTTGAAAATCTGAGATGACAGGGTGATTAACAAAAGGCTAAGCTGTGTCTCAATATCTTTCATTTGTGATTTTCATGAATAGGAATATTTGTAAAGGGTTTAAACGCTGTTTCCCATGCCTGTTCAATGAACCATAAACAATTAATGAACATGCACCTGTGGAACGGTTGTTAAGACATTAACAGCGTACAGACGGTAGGCAATTAAGGTCACAGTTATGAAAACTTAGGACACTAAAGAGGCCTTTCCACTGACTCTAAAAAACACCCAGAGAAAGATTTCCAGGGTCCCTGCTCATCTGCGTGAACGTGCAGAGGCATGAGGACTGCAGGTGAGGACTGCAGGTGTGGCCAGGGCAAAAAATTGCAATGTCCGTACTGTGATACACCTATGATAGTGCTACAGGGAGACAGGACAGACAGCTGATCGTCCTCACAGTGGCAGACCACGTGTAACAACACCTACACAGGATTGGTAAATCCAAACATCACACCTGTGGGACAGGTACAGGATGGCAACAACAACTGCCCGAGTTATACCAGGAATGCACAATCACTCCATCAGTGCTCAGACAGTCCGCAATAGGCTGAGAGATGCTGGACTGAGGGCTTGTAGGCCTGCTGTAAGGCAGATCCTCACCAAACATCACCGGCAACAACCTCGCCTATGGGCACAAACCCAACGTCGCTGGACCAGACAGAACTGGCAAAAAGTGCTGTTCTCTGACGAGTCGCTGTTTTGTCTCACCAGGGGTGATGGTCGGATTCACATTTATCGTTGAAGGAATGAGCGTTACACTGAGGCCTGTACTCTGGAGCGGAATCAATTTGGAGGTAGAGGGTCCATCATGGTCTGGAGCGGTGTATGACAGCATCATCGGACTGAGCTTGTTTTCATTGCAGGCAATCTGAACACTGTGCGTTACAGGGAAGACATCCTCCTCCCTCGTGTGGTACCCTTCATTCAGTCTAATCCTGACATGACCCTCCAGTATGACAATGCCACCAGCCACACTGCTCGCTCTGTGTGTGATTTCCTGCAAGACAGGAATGTCAGTGTTCTGCCATGGCCAGTGAAGAGCCCGGATCTCAATCCCATTGAGCACGTCTGGGAACTGTTGGATCGGAGGGTGAGGGCTAGGGCCATTCCCCCCATAAATGTCCGGGAACTTGCAGGTGCCTTGGTGGAAGAGTGGGGTAACATCTCACAGCAAGAAGTGGCAAATCTGGTGCAGTCCATGAGGAGGAGATGCACTGCAGTACTTAATGCAGCTAGTGATCACACCAGACACTGACTGTTACTTTTGATTTTGACCCGACCCCCCCCTTAGTTCAGTGACACATTTTTCCATTTCTGTTAGTCAGAAAATGTCTGTGGAACTTGTTCAGTTCATGTCTCAGTTGTTGAATCTGGTTATGTTCATACAAATATTTACACATGTTAAATAAGTTTGCTGAAAAGAAACGCAGTTGACAGTGAGAGGATGTTTCTTCTTTATGTGATGAGTTTATGTGACTCATTTCAGGAAACTAGGTGTAAGTCGCGGGTGACTTCACACGAGAGCCGTTTGAACGTAAACCTTTTTTTAAATCAAAATGCGTTTTTTGTCAGAAATGCCTTCTGGAACATGTGAACTTACATGTGCCTCAATAACAAACTTGTATGCCATCTGTAAATTCAAATAAAAATGGTCTGGACATGCCAAGAAATACAGCAGACCAATCACTGGATTGCGTAGTAGAACTGCAGAAGTGTTGCTCTCCACTTTCTGGAGGACCGAGTTTTGAAATCAGTGGAATTAGAGTATGGTAGCTAAGGAGATGAAGAAAACACCTGTCTCCGGATTACATCTTCAAACTAAGGGCAACCATGAGAGGGAGACACATCCATCAATGATGTAAAGGGGTAAGATAGTGAAGCCAGCTACATATTCAGATATTAGACGTTTCTAATTTTGACAGAAAGTGTTTTCATTTCAAGTGTACTGTTAGCTAGTTGATGTTACGTGCATGATATTATAAATTTGTATCTCAGAGCCATTTGCTTTGCTAGTTATAGTCTATGTTAGCTAGCTAATATTGAACCTGGTTGGTTAGCTACCTCCAGATTCATGCATGGTAGTAATGTCATGAGTTGGGAGTATGGTTCATTGTTTACCTAGCTAGCTAGCTAGCTACATGTCTTAAAAGACTCCACTATGCAAGTAAACATTTCAGGTGCGTTTGTAAATTCAGTCTGGCCTTCTATTCTGAATTCAGAGCACCCTCTGAGTGTGCCAGAGCGCAGAATAACTGATGAATTTACGAATGTGCAACACACGTTGAATATGGTCAGTTTCAGTAAACATGTAATTGTGTAAGTGTAAAATGTTGCCAGCAGCACAGTTACAGTCACCAATGCTCTGGATAACATGAAAACAGCTTAACCAGCTCTGCTATGGTGAGCAAAATGGTTTGAGTTTGGGTGGGAGCTAAAGCATAAGATGGTGTGAATGATGCTGAATGGGTGTAGACAAAGAAGAGATCTCCAGTAGGTATCAAAACATTCAAAGGCCTTTGTCTCAAAAGTGAGGTTACAAGTTTATCAACATTCAAAGCAGAATTACTTTCCCATTGTTCCTCAAATGCAGTGTGTGATATACCATTTTGGAGCTCTGTGTCTCTGCTTTTATCCAATGGAAAAAAACACCATATCACTTTTGCTACATAAGACCGAATCAAGGCGGTCGGTCACATATTGACATTTTATGCGGCTTCATGGCACTAACCTTGGAAAAGTAATTCCAATTTCTACTCCTACTTCCTCTATGACTAACAGGGATAGAGCTGTACAATTTGGTCTATGTAATCTTATAGCCATACTAACTATATTAATATCAACTATCAGACAGGGCCTATTGAAAGTAGCTCGTTTCAGTTGGAGACTCCAAGTGACTTTAAAAATCGTAAAGGACTTGAGATGATGCATCTGATCATTAGGAGCTTATTTCCTAAACTGGATTACATTATTTAAGATCTGGGCTATGCAGATGAATCCGGACATTCTGGTATTGACTGAAATTTGGATCTCTGGGGACATTCTGGACTCTGATATTAATATTGAGGGTTATAATGTGTTCAGAGCTGACAGACAAGGTAGAGGTCGTGGAGTTGCCATTCTTATTAACTGAAATCCATTGAGCTACTATCTGTATGCCTTTGTTTGGGGAAAAATGTTTCCATGGCTGTTATAGGGGTCTTAACATCATCCCTTGGCTAACCTTTGTGCACTCAAGGAGTTACTAGTTTGTTGTCTTCTTTTATTAAATCAGAAGTTAGCATCCTGGGTGACCTAAAATATGATTGAAAAATTCAGGCCTCAGACAATCTAAAAGACATGTGTAATGATCTAAACCTAACCCAGCTGGTGGCTAAACCTACACGCCCCAACCCTAAAGATCCTTCAAAGTGCTCTGAACTTATCTGAACAAATACACCAGATAAATGTTTCTACTGGTGTATTCTCCCATCACATTAGTGACCATTGCCCAGTTGTTTGTGTTAGAGATGTGAAAATAAAAGCTTTGTGTCATCACAAAGAGGAATTTTAAAATGTCAGTAATCAGGCTTTTTTTTTTTTACATGATCTTTATTTTAGTGATCTGGATTGTTTTCAGCTATCCCTGAACCTGATTTAGCTTTGAGCTTTTAAGATGTCTTCAATACTGTTGTGGATAATAAGGGTTAAGGGTAGATTGAATGCCTGGTACACTCAGGATTTATCAGAAGTCGTTCATAAAATAAATGATGCTTGGGTCAAGGTCAGGAACACGGGCACGCTTTTATAGCAACTGAGGAATCATTGTGTAAGACAAATCAGAATGGTAAATCTGATTACTATGTAACCACTCTTTCGGATAATAATGGGAACCTGGCTAAATTCAGGAAAACTACTTCCTCCTCACTGCCACAACAAATTAATTCAGACACTGGCCTCATTACAGAAAAAAAGCCATCATTGATGCATTTAATCACCATTTTATTTCAGCGGCCTCTCTCTTTTAAAGAACTTCTAAGCCTATATTGGGCTGGATGCTGATAGGAGAAACTTGCTGAATGATCAGAGAAGTGAAAAAGCTTTTCTTTTAGGCTATTAAAAAAAATAAAGTTATGGATGCTTTGCTAGCAATAGACAACAAGAAATCCACAGAGGCCGAACAATTGGATCCCAGGAAGCAGATTATTCAGTCAACCTTTTTATCTGTTCTTGATTATGGTGATATTATTTAAGTCCAGCTGCTACTACTAATAAACCTTTGGACACAATCTACCATCGTGACAGTTTTGATACTCATTACTGCCTCCTGTATCAAAAGGTTGGATGGACTTCGCTAAAGACCCGTAGATCTCTACATTACTCCTTTTCATCTTGATTTTTTGGTGCTGTTCGGGCAATTTAAAGTATTGATTGGGGACTTATTTGTGGAGGAAGGTAACTGATTTTTGGGGTGATTTGTGAAGCTTTATTTGACTGTTTTTATTTTATATAGCTTGGATAGAACGTGTATATTTATGTTGTATATACAGGGCACATTTTTAAAACAGATCTAGGTGTCAATAAGTCTTCCCTGTTAAAATCAAGATTAAATAAAAAATAAACATAAAAAAATTAACATTTCAGTTAACACCATTTCTCTACAGAGAAATTATATCAATCATGAACTATGGGAAGTTGTAGGAAGGTTTTCAAAATCATAGTTAAGTGCAGAAAATATGGTAACTAACTACAATGACCAGAATCCATTGCACCTACAGCTGCCTGTTTGTTTTAAGCATGAGCAGTGAATTTCTTTTCTCCACATACAACTGAAATATTTTATTAAAGAAAAAAGTAATGTGAATATGGTTTATTAAGTGACAAACAGTAGTAGGTAGTCACTACCATTATTGGGGTTTTATTAATAAAATAATAAAACAAATATGTATTATAAACAATCAAGATATTTAATTTAACATATTCAATTCTACTGCCCTCTGGTGGAATTTTTCTGAACGACATAGAATACTGTATACTAACGTAAAAGTACATTTCGGTTTCAAAACTATATAAGTCCTAAAGACACATGCTTATTACTTTTATAACGGTAAGAATAGCACGATTCTGATAAAGGGTTACAGAAACAATGTTATTTTATTTCTCTTATTTTTCTCTGGGGGGTCCTCCAATTGAAACGTTTGATGTAAAATATGTCACCAGTTACTGTTCCAAAAGAAGAAGAATATTTTTTACAAGTCAGATCTTTTGCCTAATGGTGTCACTGAAAAAAATAACAAATAACAAAGAAACGCAACCATTTCAAAAGTTCAGGGATTGTGCATGTTTTATAATTTGGTCAGGAATGATATACAGTGCCTTCAGAAAGTATTCAGACCCCTTCACTCTTTCCACATTTTGTTACGTTACAGACTTATTCTAAAATGTATAAAATAAAACAATTTCAGCAGCAATCCACACACAATACCCCATAATGACAAAGCGAAAAGTGGTTTTCAATATTTTTTGCAAATGCATTAAAAACAAAAACAAGATGCCTTATTTACAGTTGAAGTCGGAAGTTTACTAAAACTTAGGTTGGAGTCATTAAAACTTGTGTTTCAACCACTCCACAAATTATAGTTTTGGTAAGTTGGTTAGGACATCAACATTGAGTAATTTTTCCAACAATTGTTTACAGACGGATTATTTCACTTATAATTCACTGTATCACAATTCCAGTGGGTCAGAAGTTTACATACACTAAGTTGACTGTGCCTTTAACCTCTTGAAGCTAGGGGGCACTATTTTTACATTTGGAAAAATGAACGTTCCCAAAGTAAACAGCCTATTTCTCAGGACCAAATGCTCGAATATGCATATAATTGACAGATTAGGATAGAAAACTGTAAAGTTTCCAAAACTGTCAAAATATTGTCTGTGAGTATAACAGAACTGCAGAATTGCAGGCGAAACCCTGAGAAAAATCAAACCAGGAATTGGCTTCTATTTTGAAGACTCCATGTTCCATAGCCTCCTATTGCTCTATTTAAAGGGATATCAACCAGATTCCTTTTCCTATCACTTCCTCAAGGTGCCAGTCTTCAGACATAGTTTCAGGCTTTTATTTTGAAGAATGAGCGTGAACGACCACATTGCGTAAGTGGATAGGTAGGGGTTCTGAGTGAATTGTGCGCAAAAGAGAAAGGCCATTGTTACTCTCGGTCCTAGTGAAAAGCCAACTGTTTCGGTTGATATATTATCAAATAGATATTTGAAAAACACCCTGAGGATTGATTATAAAAAATGTCTGACATGCTTCTATGGACATTATGGATATAATTTTGAATTTTTGTCTGCGTTGTCGTGACCGCTCTTTCCGGTGGATTCCTGGGCATAACGCACCAAACTAAGGGAGGTATTTGGATATAAAAAATATATCTTTATGGAACAAAAGGAGCATTTGTTGTCTAACTGGGAGTCTTGTGAGTGAAAACATCCGAAGATCAAAGGTAAACGATTAATTTGATTGCTTTTCTGATTTTCGTGACCAAGTTACCTGATGCTAAGTGTACTTATTGTTTTGTCGAGCGATCGATAAACTTACAAACGCTTGTATTGCTTTCGCTGTAAAGCATAATTTCAAAATCTGAGACGACAGGTGGATTAACAAGGATCAGCGGGGTGGAGATGTTGTTACCTACCCTCACCAACTGGGGGCGGCCCGTCAGGAAGTCCAGTACCCAGTTGCACAGGGCGGGGTCGAGACCCAGTGTCTCGAGCTTGATGACGAGTTTGGAGGGTACTATGGTGTTAAATGCTGAGCTGTAGTCGATGAACAGCATTCTCACATAGGTATTCCTCTTGTCCAGATGGGTTAGGGCAGTGTGCAGTGTGGTTGAGATTGCATCGTCTGTGGACCTATTTGGGCGGTAAGCAAATTGGAGTGGGTCTAGGGTGTCAGGTAGGGTGAAGGTGATATGGTCCTTGACTAGTCTCTCAAACCACTTCATGATGACGAAAGTGAGTGCTACGGGACGGGTAGTCGTTTAGCTCAGTTACCTTAGCTTTCTTGGGAACAGGAACAATGGTGGCCCTCTTGAAGCATGTGGGAACAGCAGACTGGGATAAGGATTGATTGAATATGTCCGTAAACACACCAGCCAGCTGGTCTGCACATGCTCTGAGGGCGCGGCGCGGGATGCCGTCTGGGCCTGCAGCCTTGCGAGGGTTAACACGTTTAAATGTTTTACTCACGTCTGCAGTGAAGGAGACTCCGCATGTTTTGGTTGCGGGCCGTGTCAGTGGCACTGTATTGTCCTCAAAGCGGGCAAAAAAGTTATTTAGTCTGCCTGGGAGCAAGACATCCTGGTCCGTGACGGGGCTGGTTTTCTTTTTGTAATCCGTGATTGACTGTAGACCCTGCCACATACCTCTTGTGTCTGAGCCATTGAATTGCGACTCTACTTTGTCTCTATACTGACGCTTAGCTTGTTTGATTGCCTTGCGGAGGGAATAGTTACACTGTTTGTATTCGGTCATGTTTCCGGTCACCTTACCCTGGTTAAAAGCAGTGGTTCGCGCTTTCAGTTTCACGCGGATGCTGCCATCAATCCACGGATTCTAGTTTGGGAACGACATCTTCAATGCACGTTCTAATGAACTCGCTCACCGAATCAGCGTATTCGTCAATGTTGTTGTTGGACGCAGTGCGAAACATATCCCAGTCCACGTGATGGAAGCAGTCTTGGAGCGTGGAATCAGATTGGTCGGACCAGCGTTGAACAGACCTGAGCGCGGGAGCTTCTTGTTTTAGCTTCTGTCTGTAGGCAGGGAGCAACAAAATGGAGTCGTGGTCAGCTTTTCCGAAAGGAGGGCAGGGGAGGGCCTTATATGCGTCGCGGAAGTTAGTATAGCAATGATCCAAGGTTTTACCAGCCCTAGTTGCGTAATCGATATGCTGATACAATTTAGGGAGTCTTGTTTTCAGATTAGCCTTGTTAAAATCCCCAGCTACAATAAATGCAGCCTCAGGATATGTGGTTCCCAGTTTGCAAAGAGTCAAATAAAGTTTGTTCAGAGCCATCGATGTGTCTGCTTGGGGGGGGGGGATATATACGGCTGCGATTATAATCGAAGAGAATTCCCTTGGTAGATAATGCGGTCGACATTTGATTGTGAGGAATTCTAAATCAGGTGAACAGAAGGACTTGAGTTCCTGTATGTTGTTGTGACCACACCACGTCTCGTTAACCATAAGGCATACGCCCCCGCCCCTCTTCTTACCAGAAAGATGTCAGCGCGATGCGTGAAGAAACCAGCTGGCTGCACCGATTCCGTTAGCATCTCTCGAGTGAGCCATGTTTCCATGAAGCAAAGAACGTTACAGTCTCTGATGTCCCTCTGGAATGCTACCCTTGCTCGGATTTCATCAACCTTGCACTTGCACACGCACTCTAGACATATCACAATGTTGTGATATTGTGGTGTTATGGATTTTATATGGTCAATTTGTAATATTAAAGTAATAATATAATAATGTCTTATGATGTAGGCTGTTCTTGTGTTTTGTTGTGATGTAACTGTTTTAACCCTGTTTGGAATTCAGGAAGAAGCAAATGGGGGATCCTCATAAATACCATACATTGTTTTATTCTGTGTTGTTACAGCATTCAGCCCACATAATGCAGTTATTGTAAAAAAAAATGTTTTAACTGGAATTGAAAACGGTGATAAAAAAAAAATGACTAACTGAAACCAAACCACACTAATTGCTTAACACTAATGGTAGTGTAGCTGGAATATTGGAATGGTTATTAGTTCAAAGGTTGTTCAAATCCCAGATGAGGAAATGTTGAAGAGTAATTTATGCACAATGTTCTAAGAGCATTCTATAAATGTACTACGGGACGTGCCCGGAACAAACTGGATAGTAGACAAAAACCTCCAGGGGATCATGACACAACATCATGAGAACAACCTTCGGAACATCACCAGTACATACCAGGAACAAGACAAAAAAAATTACGTGACAATGAAACAGCGTCCCATGAACACCCTAAAATGGTCCTTGGGGACATCCCCAGAACTAAATGGAAACTAGAAATAAATTCCACAGGACCATAACACAATGTCCTGATGACTTTAGGCTACACACATTTTATGTACACTAAAGAAAAATATAAATGCAACGAGTTCATATAAGCAAATCAGTCAATGAAATACATAAATGTGGCCCTAATCTATGGATTTCACATAACTGCGAACCATAATTGTTCACCTTAAATAAAAGTAGGGGTGTGGATCAAAAAAAGTCAGTATCTGGTATGAACACCATTTGCCTCATGCAGCGGGATACAACTCCTTCGCATAGGGTTGATCAGGCTGTTGGTTGTAGCCTGTGGAACGGTGTCCTTACTCCTCTTCAATGGCTGTGCGAAGTTGCTGGATATTGGCGGGAACTGCAACACGCTGTCGTACACGTCGATGCAGAGCATCCCACAAATGCTCAATGCATGACATGTCTGGTGAGTATGCAGGCCAAGAACTGTGACAGGAATTGTGTGCAGATCCTTGCGATATCGGGCTGTGCATTACCATGCTGAAACATGAGGTGATGGTGACTGATGAATAGCACAACAATGGGCCTCAGGATCTCGTCACGGTATCTCTGTGAATCCAAACTGCCAGCAATAAAATGTAATTGTGTTCGTTGTCCGTAGCTTATGCCTGCCCTTACCATAACCCCATCGCCACCTTGGGGGCATTCTGTTCACAATGTTGACATCAGCAAACCGTTCACCCACACAATGCCATCTGCCATATACAGTTGAAAGACCTCTCCAGCGTGCCAGTGAACATCGAATGTGAGCATTCGCCCACTGAAGTTGGTTACGACTCCAAACTGCAGTTAGGTCAAGAACAGGACGACGAACACGCAGATGAGCTTCCCTGAGACGGTTTCTGACATTTTGTGCAGAAACTCTTCATTTGTGCAAACCCACAGTTTCATCAGCAGGTGAAGAAGCAGGATGTGGAGGTCCTCGGCTGGCGTGGTTACACGTGGTCTGCAGTTGTGAGACCGATTGGATGTACTGCCTAATTCTCTAAAACGACGTTGGCCTCCAACTGATGGTAGAGAAATGAACATTTAATTATCCGGCAACAGCTGTGGCGGACATTACTGCAGTCACCATGCCAATTGCATGTTCCCTCAAAACTTGAGACATCTGTGGCATTGTGTTGTGTGACAAAACTGCACATTTTAGAGTGGCCTTTTATTGTCCAAAGCACAAGAGGCACCTGTGTAATGATCATGTTGTTTAATCAGCTTCTTGATATGCCAGGTGGATGGATTATCTTGGCAAAGGATAAATGCTCACTAACAGGGATGTAAACAAATTCGTACACAAAATGTTTGTGAAATAACCTTGGAAAATGTTGGGGATATTTATTTCAGCTAATGAAACATGGGACCAACACTTTACATGTTGCGTTTATATTTTTGTTCAGTATAAATACATCCAATGGCAAAATAGAATGTTCACATCGACCAATGAAAAGTCACCCTTACCTTTAATACATAGATAGAGGTCACCTTTCGGACTGTTTGGACCCCGGACAACTGCAAATCCTGGGAAGCCCTATAAAATGTTAAAAATAATTTGAACATTAGCCTGGCTCTGCTTGTGGTGTATAGCCTTGGCTAAGCATTGCAACTATGGGATCAGTTATTGTTGGGCAGGAGTTTTCCCAGAGGTGCCTCTGGCTACAGTATAGGCAGACTACAATTCGCATAGAGCCCTGCGAATTGCAGGACATTAACTTTAAAGCTGCACATTTTTCTCTCTGCCGCCAAGAGAAAGGCCACTAATACAACAACAATGCAAATACAAAATACATCAAAGGACAACAAATTACAAACAGCAAGGCCAACTGTATACGTTTGAGTGTGTGTGTGTGCACATGGGTGCGCTTGAATGCGAGTGTGTGTGTGTATATGCGCGTGTACAGGCGTACAAGCACCTGCGCGGCATCAGCTTCAGGCAAACATACATTGGCTGTAACATCGTTGCCCCTCAGTGTCATTCAAACAGACTTTTTAAATTTTTATTTAGATTACATTTTTTACTTTTATCTTTGACAGTCATTCTATCCCCGCTCAGCAACTACTTCCACTTGTCTCCAGTTCCACATCCCAACCCTCAGTTTTCCTCAGCCCATTCCACCTATCTCTGCTGGACACCCTCTTTGATGAACTTCTTTTGTTGGCACTCCAATATGTCCCATAAACATCACAATTGGTCCTTTTGTTCGATTAATTCCATCCATATATATCCAAATGTCCATTTATTTGACGCGTTTGATCCAGAAAAAGACAGCTTCCAAAAAATGCAATGTCACTACAAAATGTCAAAAGTTGCCTATAAACTTTGCCAAAATACTTCAAACTACTTTTGTAATACAACTTTAGGTATTTTTAAACGTTAATAATCGATCAAATTGTAGACGGGTGTAAAAGATTTCGCCTGTGGATAGAGAGGAGGACCAAGGTGCAGCGGGGTAAGTGTTCATGTCTTTTTAATAAACAAACTGAACACTGGAACAAAACAATAAACGATGTGAACAAAACGAAACAGTACCGTGTGGCCCAAACACTCACACGGAAACAAACACCCACAAACCAAAAGTGAAACCCAGGCTACCTAAGTATGATTCTCAATCAGGGACAACAATTGACAGCTGCCTCTGATTGAGAACCATACTAGGCCGAACTCAAAAACCAACATAGAAAAACAAACATAGACTGCCCACCCCTACTCACGCCCTGACCATACTAACACTAAAACAAAGACAAAAACAAAGGAACTAAGGTCAGAACGTGACAACGGGTCTATCTGTGTTTAATACAGGAAGACAACAAACCATGCTACTTTTCACGTCTTGCGCAACTCTCAACAGTGTTACCCAGTTCCTAGATGGCCTACTTGCACAAATGAATAACCTCAACCAAATTCCAAAGACTGGTGACATCCAATGGAACGGCAGGAACTGAAAACAGGTTCCTAAGAAAAATCATTTGTCAATGAGAACTCAGTGGACAGAGAAAATTCTGAACGGTTAGTCCTCGGGGTTTTGCATGCCACATAAGTTCTGTTATACTCACAGACATGATTCAAACAGTCTTAGAAACGTTTTCCTATCCAAATCTACTAATAATATGCATATCTTATATTCCTGGCATGAGTAGCAGGAAGTTGAAATTGGGCACGCTATTTATCCAAAAGTGAAAATGCTGCCCCCTATACCTTATTAAGTATATCAAAAAAGGCTTGATATACCCTTACTAGTATGCCATCAAGCCCTGGGTTTTTTCCAGACTGAAAGGAGTTAATAGGATGAAAAAGTTATTCCTCTGTAATTTATCCTTCACACGGATCTTTTTTGTTAATTATTGTTTTTTTTTATTGTTTGGAAAGAATTCCTTACAGTAATCGTCATTTAGAGGGTGAGGTATGTAGGCCTACCTGAATCAGGTTTGAAGGCCTCCTTGCTCTCACACAGTTCTGCCCACAAATCTTCTATAGGATTGAGGTCAGGGCTTTGTGATGGTCACTCCAATACCTTAACTTTGTTGTCCTTAAGCCATCTTGCCACAACGTTGGAAGAATGCTTGGGGTCATTGTCCATTTTGAAGACCCATTTGCGACCAAGCTTTAACTTCCTGACTATTGTCTTGAGATGTTGCTTCAATATATCCACATACTTTTCCTGCCTCTTGATGCCATCTATTATGTGAAGTGCACCAGTTCCTCCTGCAGAAAAGCACCCCCACAACATGATGCTGCCACCCCTGTGCTTCACAGTCGGGATGGTGTTCTTCGGCTTGCAAGCCTCCCCCTTTTTCCTCCAAACATAACGATTGTCATTATGGCCAAACAGTTCTATTTTTGTTTAATCAGACCAGAGGACATTTCTCCAAAAAGTACAATGTTTGTCCCCATGTGCAGTTGCAAACCGTAGTCTGGTTTTTGTATGGCAGTTTTGGAGAAGTGGCTTCTTCCTTGCTGAGCGGCCTTTCAGGTTATTTCGATATAGGACTCGTTTTACTGTGGATATAGATACTTTTGTACCTGTCTCCACCAGCATCGTTCGGACATCACAACAGCAGTCAAGCATCCAAGCTATCTTGCTAGCTACTTCCAGACACCCAGAGAACACCCCACTCTGACCATTTCACTCGCCCTAGCAGAGCTGATTAGGCTGTTATGTTATCCAGACCGTTGGTGATTACAACTGTGCTGTCAGATTGCCCATCGATAAATTCAGAGTGTTTCGCTCTCGGAGCAGTCAGAGCGCACACTGGACGCTCTGGTCGATCAGTAGGGTTGATCCGAAGGTTCTCACCTCAGAAGGGCAGTCAAGCACCAAAGCTAACTGGCCAACTTTGGCTAGCTTGCAAGCTACTTCCAGACACAAATGAAAGAACACTCTGAGCATTTTACTTGCCCTAGCAGAGCTGGTTAGGCGGTTTTCAAGTTATTCAGCTGTTGTTTACAAATATGTATAGTCCGCCACCCCTTGTCTTACCAGAGGCTGCTGTTCTATCCTGCCGATACAGTGTATAACCTGCCAGCTGTATGTTATTAATGTTGTCGTTCAGCCACGACTCGGTGAAACATTAGATTTTACAGTTTTTAATGTCCTGTTGGTAGGATATTTGTACCTTTAGTTCGTCCCATCTATTTTCCAGCGATTTGTACGTTGGCTCACAGTACAGATGGCAAAGGCAGATTAGCCACTCTTCTCTTGATCCTCACAAGGCACGGCGATCTCCGTCAGGCAAAAAATCTCCATCTCCTTCTCCTGTAAATGAAGGGGATGAGGGCCTGTTCAGGTGTCTGGGGTAAACCCCTCCCGTCCAACTCATTAAAGAAAAAGTATTCGTCCAATTCAAGGTGAGTAATCGCTGTTCTGATGTCAAGAATCTCTTTTCGGTCATAAGAGACGGTAGCAGCAGCATGATGTACAAAACAAATTACAAACAATGCGAAAAAACAAACAAAATAGCACCGTTGGTTAAGAGCCAATAAAATGGCAGCGATCCTCTCCGACACCATTACATACGTGTAATGTTAGCTAGTGAGCCAGGCAGCTAACGTTAGCTAGCTAGCTAACAGTACAGTTTAAATTAAAATACTTTATGTCAAAATTAGAAACATGTATTATCTGAAAATGTAGCTAGCTAGACTATCTTACCCATGGTCTGGAATCGGCGTAGATAGCCAGAGCGAATTTACCGGCTAGTACGTCTATCAATAGTTGTTGCAGTGACCTTCTATTGAAACGGATACTTGCATAGTTGAGTCTTTTGTTAACTTCTTATGGCTGTGGGGCAGTATTGAGTAGCTTGGTTGAATAAGTTGCCCAAAGTAAATGGCCTGCTCCTCAGTCTCAGTTGCTAATATATGCATATTATTTACACAAGTACTAAGACCCTTCACTCAGTACTTTGTTGAAGCCCCTTTGCCAGCGATTACAGCCTTGAGTCTGCTTCGGTATGACGCTACAGGCTTGGCACACCTGTATTTGGGGAGTTTCTCTGCCAGGTTGGATGGAGAGCGTCGCTGCACAGCTATTTTCAGGTCTCTAAAGAGATGTTAGATCGGGTTCAAGTCCGGGCTCTGGCTGTGACACTCAAGGACATTTAGCGACTTGTCCCAAAGCCACTCCTGCATTGTCTTGGCTGTGTGCTGAGGGTAGTTGTCCTATTCGAAGGTGAACCTTCGCCCCAGTCTGAGGTCCTGAGAACCTTCATCAAGGAACTGTCTACACTTTGCTCCGTTCATCTTTCCTTCGATCCTGACTAGTCTCCCAGTCCCTGCCGCTGAAAAACATCCCCAAAGCATGATGCTGCCACCACCATGCTTCACCATAGGGATGGTGCCATATTTCCTCCAGATGTGATGCTTGGCATTCAGGCCAAAGAGTTCAATCTTGGTTTCATCAGACGATATAATCTTGTTTCTCATGGTCTTTAGGTGCCTTTTTGGCAAACTGTAAGAGGGCTGTCATGTGCCTTTTACCTCAGGAGTGGATTCCGTCGGGTCACCCAACCATAAAGGCCGCATTGGTGGAGTGCTGCAGAGATGGTTGGCCTTCTGGAAGGTTTGTCCACCTCCACAGAGAGCTCTGCCAGAATGACCATCGGGTTCATGGTCACCTCCCTGACCAAGAACCTTCTATGCCAATTGCTCAGTTTGGTTGGGCGGCCAGCATAGGAAGTCTTTGTGGTGCCAAACTTCTTCCAATTAAGAATGATGGAGGCCATTGTGTTCTAGGGGACCCTCAATGCTGCAGACATTTTTTGGTACCCTTCCCCAGATCTTTGACTCAACACAATCCTGTCTCCATGCTCTACGGACAATTCATTCAACTCATGGCTTGGTTTCTGCTCTGACATGCACTGTCTACTGTGGGACCTTATATAGACCGGACTGTATCTCAACCGGCCGTGATTGGGAGTCCCATAGTGCGGTGCACAATTGGACCAGCGTCGTCCGGGTTTGGCCGGTGTAGGCCGCCATTGTAAATAAGAATTTGTTCTTAACTGACTTGAATAAAGGTTCAATTTTAAAAAATATTTAAAAAAGACAGGTGTGTTCCAAATCATGTCCAATCAATTTAATTTACCACAGGTGGCTCCAATCAAGTTGTAGCAACCTCTCAAGGATGATCAATGGAAAGAGGATGCACCTGTTAAATTTCGAGTATTATAGCAAAGGGTCTGAATACTTATATAAATAAGTACATTCTGTTTTTTATTTTTAATACATTTGCTAAAATGTCTAAAAACCTGTTTTCGCTTTGTCATTATGCGGTATTATGTGTAGATTGATGTGGGGGAAAAAATATTTAATCGCTTTTTGGAATAAGGCTGTGACATAACAAAATGTGGAAAATGGGAAGTGGTCTGAATACTTTCTGAATGCACTGTATACTTTAGCATTTAATATTTATTTGGATACTTTAGTCAATTTAAAACCAGTCTTTTTACTCAAGTAGTACTTTACTGGGTGACTCACTTTTAAGGAAGGTGTTTTTAGTTTTTACACCACTGCATATGTGATACAGTAAAGAGAGTTGATTTGTCTTTTTGAGTGTGATGTTGTGTATGCGCCACAAGATGGCGATCCCCTGCAGACATGTTGTTTCAAAGCGTGGCCCTGAAATGCAGAAAAGAGGTAGGAGTAGGGCAGGAAAGTTCTGCACAAACTACAAGAGAAGCTTCTTAGAAGTAAGAGGAAACCCATAACAGTGACAACGTCCTATAGGGAAAGTACAGGTTAGGCATTAGGGCTCTTTTCCAATACACTTTCAGCACCTGTCACCATACAGTAGTTCGAAAACTAAAGATTGATTGGGTGAAATACAGTGGGGCAAAAAGGTATTTAGTCAGCCACCAATTGTGCAAGTTCTCCCACTTAAAAAGATGAGAGAGGCCTGTAATTTTCATCATAGGTACACTTCAACTATGACAAACAAAATGAGAAAAAACAATCCAGAAAATCATATTGTAAGATTTTTCATGAATTTATTTGCAGATTATGGTGGAAAATAAGTATTTGGTCAATAACAAAAGTTTATCTCAATACTTTGTTATATACCCTTTGTTGGCAATGACAGAGGTCAAACGTTTTCTGTAAGTCTTCACAAGGTTTTCACACACTGTTGCTAGTATTTTGGCCCATTCCTCCATGCAGATCTCCTCTAGAGCAGTGATGTTTTGGGAATGTTGCTGGGCAACACGGACTTTCAACTCCCTCCAAAGATTTTGCCCTTGCTGATGGAAGGAGGATTTCACTCAAAATCTCACGATACATGGCCCCATTCATACTTTCCTTTACACAGATCAGTCGTCCTGGTCCCTTTGAAGAAAAACAGCCCCAAAGCATGATGTTTCCACCCCCATGCTTCACAGTAGGTATGGTGTTCTTTGGATGCAACTCATTATTCTCTGTCCTCCAAACACGACGAGTTGAGTTTTTACCAAAAAGTTATATTTTGGTTTCATCTGACCATATGACATTCTCCCAATCTTCTTCTGGATCATCCAAATGCTCTCTAGCAAACTTCAGACGGGCCTGGACATGTACTGGCTTAAGCAGGGGGACACGTCTGGCACTGAAGGATTTGAGTGCCTGGCGACGTAGTGTGTTACTGATGGTAGGCTTTGTTACTTTGGTCCCAGCTCTCTGCAGGTCATTTACTAGGTACCCCCGTGTGGTTCTGGGATTTTTGCTCACCGTTCTTGTGATCGTTTTGACCCCACGGGGTGAGATCTTGCGTGGAGCCCCAGATCGAGGGAGATTATCAGTGGTCTTGTATGTCTTCCATTTCCTAATAATTGCTCCCACAGTTGATTTCTTCAAAACAAGCTGCTTACCTATTGCAGATTCAGTCTTCCCAGCCTGGAGCAGGTCTACAATTTTGTTTCTGGTGTCCTTTGACAGCTCTTTGGTCTTGGCCATAGTGGAGTTTGGAGTGTGACTGTTTGAGGTTGTGGACAGGTGTCTTTTATACTGCTCACAAGTTCAAACAGGTGCCATTAATACAGGTAACGAGTGGAGGACAGAGGAGCCTCTTAAAGAAGAAGTTACAGGTCTGTGAGAGCCAGAAATCTTGCTTGTTTGTAGGTGACCAATACTTATTTTCCACCATCATTTGCAAATAAATTCATAAAAAATCCCACAATGTGATTTTCTGGATTTTCTTCTCTCATTTTGTCTGTCATAGTTGAAGTGTACCTGTGATGAAAAGTACAGGCCTCTCTCATCTTTTTAAGTGGGAGAACTTGCACAATTGGTGGTTGTCTAAATACTTTTTTGCCACACTGTATATGACATTATTCAGAATACTGCATGCCCCTCTCTTGAGGGGCTCTAACTCCTCTAGCTCCACAATGAAAAAGGGTGTTAGCCAGCCTGCAAGCATAGTGGAGTCTGCCACTAGCACAGTCAGTGTAGTCAGCTCAGCTATCACCATTGAGACCGTGTCTGTGCCTCGACCTAGGTTGGGCAAAACTAAACATGGCGGTGTTCGCCTTAGCAATCTCACTAGGATAAAGACCACCTCCATTCCTGTCATTATTGAAAGAGATCATGATACCTCACATCTCAAAATAGGGCTACTTAATGTTAGATCCCTTACTTCAAAGGCAATTATAGTCAATGAACTAATCACTGATCATAATCTTGATGTGATTGGCCTGACTGAAACATGGCTTAAGCCTGATGAATTTACTGTGTTAAATGAGGCCTCACCTCCTGGCTACACTAGTGACCATATTCCCCGTGCATCCCGCAAAGGCGGAGGTGTTGCTAACATTTACGATAGCAAATTTCAATTTACCAAAAAAATGACGTTTTCGTCTTTTGAGCTTCTAGTCATGAAATCTATGCAGCCTACTCAATCACTTTTTATAGCTACTGTTTACAGGCCTCCTGGGCCATATACAGCGTTCCTCACTGAGTTCCCTGAATTCCTATCGGACCTTGTAGTCATAGCAGATAATATTCTGATCTTTGGTGACTTTAATATTCACATGGAAAAGTCCACAGACCCACTCCAAAAGGCTTTCGGAGCCATCATCTACTCAGTGGGTTTTGTCCAACATGTCTCTGGACCCACTCACTGTCACAGTCATACGCTGGACCTAGTTTTGTCCCATGGAATAAATGTTGTGGATCTTAATGTTTTTCCTCATAATCCTGGACTATCGGACCACCATTTTATTACGTTTGCAATTGCAACAAATAATCTGCTCAGACCCCAACCAAGGATCATCAAAAGTCGTGCTATAAATTCACAGACAACACAAAGATTCCTTGATGTCCTTCCAGATTCCCTCTGTCTACCCAAGGACGCCAGAGGACAAAAATCAGTTAACCACCTAGCTGAGGAACTCAATTTAACCTTGCGCAATACCCTAGATGCAGTTGCACCCCTAAAAACCAAAAACATTTCTCATAAGAAACTAGCTCCCTGGTACAAAGAAAATACCCGAGCTCTGAAGCAAGCTTCCAGAAAATTGGAACGGAAATGGCGCCACACCAAACTGGAAGTCTTCCGACAAGCTTGGAAAGACAGTACTGTGCAGTACCGAAGAGCCCTTACTGCTGCTCGATCATCCTATTTTTCTAACTTAATTGAGGAAAATAAGAACAATCCGAAATTCCTTTTTGATCCTGTCGCAAAGCTAACTAAAAAGCAGCATTCCCCAAGAGAGGATGACTTTCACTTTAGCAGTGATAAATTCATGAACTTCTTTGAGGAAAAGATTATGATTATTAGAAAGCAAATTACGGATTCCTCCTTAAATCTGCGTATTCCTTCAAAGCTCAGTTGTCCTGAGTCTGCACAACTCTGCCAGGACCTAGGATCAAGTGTTTTAGTACTATATCTCTTGACACAATGATGAAAATAATCATGGCCTCTAAACCTTCAAGCTGCATACTGGACCCTATTCCAACTAACCTACTGAAAGAGCTGCTTCTTGTGCATGGCCCTCCTATGTTGAACATAATAAACGGCTCTCTTATCCACCGGATGTGTACCAAACTCACTAAAAGTGGCAGTAATAAAGCCTCTCTTGAAAAAGCCAAACCTTGACCCAGAAAATATAAAAAACTATCGGCCTGTATCGAATCTTCCATTCCTCTCAAAATTTTTTAGAAAAGGCTGTTGCGCAATAACTCACTGCCTTCCTGAAGACAAACAATGTATACGAAATGCTTCAGTCTGGTTTTAGACCCCATCATAGCACTGAGACGGCACTTGTAAAGGTGGTAAATTACATTTTAATGGCATCGGACTGAGGCTCTGCATCTGTCCTCGTGCTCCTAGACCTTAGTGCTGCTTTTGATACCATCGATCACCACATTCTTTTGGAGAGATTGGAAACCCAAATTGGTCTACACGGACAAGTTCTGGCCTGGTTTAGATCTTATCTGTCGGAAAGATATCAGTTTGTCTCTGTGAATGGTTTGTCCTCTGACAAATGAACTGTACATTTCGGTGTTCCTCAAGGTTCCGTTTTAGGACCACTATTGTTTTCACTATATATTTTACCTCTTGGGGATGTTATTCGAAAACATAATGTTAACTTTCACTGCTATGCGGATGACACACAGCTGTACATTTCAATGAAACATGGTGAAGCCCCAAAATTGCCCTTGCTAGAAGCATGTGTTTCAGACATAAGGAAGTGGATGGCTGCAAACTTTCTACTTTTAAACTCGGACAAAACAGAGATGCTTGTTCTAGGTCCCAAGAAACAAAGATATCTTCTGTTGAATCTGACAATTAATCTTAATGGTTGTACAGTCGTCTCAAATAAAACTGTGAAGGACCTCGGCGTTACTCTGGACCCCGATCTCTCTTTTGAAGAATGATTGAGTGTAGTCTGGCCCAGGAGTGGGAAGGTGAACGGAAAGGCTCTGGAGCAACGAACCGCCCTTGCTGTCTCTGCCTGGCCGGTTCCCCTCTTTCCACTGGGATTCTCTGCCTCTAACCCTATTACAGGGGCTGAGTCACTGGCTTACTGGGGCTCTCTCATGCCGTCCCTGGAGGGGGTGCGTCACCTGAGTGGGTTGATTCACTGATGTGGTCATCCTGTCCCCCCCCCTTGGGTTGTGCCGTGGCGGAGGTCTTTGTGGGCTATACTCAGCCTTGTCTCAGGATGGTAAGTTGGTGGTTGAAGATATCCCTCTAGTGGTGTGGGGGCTGTGCTTTGGCAAAGTGGGTGGGGTTATATCCTTCCTGTTTGGCCCTGTCCGGGGGTGTCCTCGGATGGGGCCACAGTGTCTCCTGACCCCTCCTGTCTCAGCCTCCAGTATTTATGCTGCAGTAGTTTATGTGTCAGGGGGCTAGGGTCAGTTTGTTATATCTGGAGTACTTCTCCTGTCCTATTCGGTGTCCTGTGTGAATCTAAGTGTGCGTTCTCTAATTCTCTCCTTCTCTCTTTCTTTCTCTCGCTCTCTCGGAGGACCTGAGCCCTAGGACCATGCCCCAGGACTACCTGACATGATGACTCCTTGCTGTCCCCAGTCCACCTGGCCGTGCTGCTGCTCCAGTTTCAACTGTTCTGCCTTATTATTATTCGACCATGCTGGTCATTTATGAACATTTGAACATCTTGGCCATGTTCTGTTATAATCTCCACCCGGCACAGCCAGAAGAGAACTGGCCATCCCACATATGCTCTCTCTAATTCTCTCTTTCTTTCTCTCTCTCTGAGGATCTGAGCCCTAGGACCATGCCCCAGGAATACCTGACATGATGACTCCTTGCTGTCCCCAGTCCACCTGACTGTGCTGCTGCTCCAGTTTCAACTGTTCTGCCTTATTGTTATTCGACCATGCTGGTCATTTATGAACATTTGAACATCTTGGCCATGTTCTGTTATAATCTCCACCCGGCACAGCCAGAAGAGGACTGGCCACCCCACATAGCCTGGTTCCTCTCTAGGTTTCTTCCTAGGTTTTGGCCTTTCTAGGGAGTTTTTCCTAGCCACCGTGCTTCTACACCTGCATTGCTTGCTGTTTGGGGTTTTAGGCTGGGTTTCTGTACAGCACTTTGAGATATCAGCTGATGTACGAAGGGCTATATAAATACATTTGATTTGATTTGATCTTGACTACGTAAAGCGTTCATGGGAGGGAGAGTTTGGAAGCGAGAATTTCCGATATTACCTGGCATTCTGCAATTGACAGGAAATGCTCATCCTCTATCTGCATTAGACATGGGTTACTACAGTTTAAAGTATCTCATCGCCTACACTTTTGCAGGAGTAGACTTGCCAGATTGTATCCAAAAATAGACCCAACCTGCTCTAGATGCCATCTGGCACCCGCCACTCTGTATCACACGTACTGGTCATTCCCGACACTAGTTCCATTCTGGTTCTCTATTTTTGACAATTTGTCATACATATGCATTAAGGAAATTGCCCCCGATCCCTCTGTCGCTATTTTCAGGGTAGCCCCTGAAGGGCTTACTCTTTGTAACACCCAAGCAGACACCATAGCCTTTTCGTCCCTTCTGGCACGCCAATTTATTATTTTTAAGTGGAAGATAGGTAGCCCGTCATCGCATGCTCACTGAGTTAGGGATGTTATGGCCCATCTTAAACTTGAGAAGCTAAGATATTCCACAAATGGAATAAGTTTTATAAGGTCTGACAGCAATTTCTCATCTACTTTGAGAGTAACTTCTGCGCGGAGAACTAATTATATCTTCTGCAACTACCCCCCCCCCCCCCATATCCTTTTATTATTTCTGATATTCTATGTGTATGTATATGTATGTGTAGGTGCAAAAGGCTACTTAACAGCTTCTCCCCCAAAGCCATTAGACTGCTAAACAGTTAATCAAAAGGCTACCTGGACTATTTGCATTTAACCCCTTTCTTACGATACTGCAACTCGCTGTTATTAATTATTAATTGTCACTTTACCCCTACCTACATGTACATATGACCTCAATTACCTTGACTAACCTGTACCCCAGCACCGTTCCGGTACCAGTATCCTGATAAAGGAATTTATATGTTTAAATTAATGACTAAAGAATTCCACCCTGAAACATAAAATACTATAATTCTAATAATGTATGTGTGTGTGTAAGAGGGAGAAAACAGAGGCTGGTAGACTACACAATATAACTCACAGGAGGGCCTGTTGTTTATCACTTCCAAGGCCTCTCTAATTTAGGGAGGAGAGGAGAGAACGACAAGAAACAGCCAAGGTAGAAAAGTGATAAACCTGTGTGTGTGTGTGTGTGTGTGTGTGTGTGTGTGTGTGTGTGTGCGTGCGTGCGCGCTTATAGAGGGTGTTATAAAGACTGTTCAAATTTTGGTTAACTTTAAAGAGCTCTCATGAATAAACTACAACGAACGTTTTGCAGAATCTGCAGAATCTGTTATCATCATTGGGATTGAAATATCTTGTGACATATCCCCTGTATATAGCCTTGTTATTGTTATTTTATTGTGATGCTTGTATTTTCTTTTATATAGAAAAATAACAAATATTTTCTTACTTACTTAAAAAACAAATGCATTGTTGGTTAAGGACTTGTAAGTAAGCATTTCGAGGTAAGGTTGTGTTCCTGTTGTATTCGGCGCATGTGACTAATAAAATTGTATTTGTGCAACAGGGTTTGATGGGTTCTAACAAATGTTTTTTTTTCCTCAGGGTTGAGACCTCTCATTGTTTGAATTTGAAAATCCAACCATTGTAATAGAAGGGTGCGGCGCTCAGGGGCTGTGTCTGGATGTGAGTGTTTGAGTGAGAAAAACACAGAGGAGAGCCAACCGGTAAAAGGACAGCCCCCTTCATTATCACAAGCATTGGAAACAGCATTGGGTGTGAATACGGTGGGAACACGTGGATCCGGGCAAGTGTGATGTCATTCATGTTTGTGGATATCTATGTAAATGTTAAGCTGTTTATTGTTTTAATTAATGTATGTTTTTGTTTGTCAAAAAAACTAAACGTGAGATAAATTACTTCAAAAAATGTAATAGCCTGCTTTACTACAGATTGCTCAGGACCTCGACATTTTAAACCCGGACATCAACAACTGAGACATAAACTGAACAAGTTCCACAGACATGTGACTAACAGAAATTGAATAATGTGTTCATGAACAAAGAGGGGTTCAAAATCAAAAGTAACAGTCAGTATCTGGTGTTGCCACCAGATGCATTAAGTACTGCAGTGCATCTCCTCCTCATGGACTGCACCAGATTTGCCAGTTGTTGCTGTGAGACGTTACCCCACTCTTCCACCAAGGCACCTGCAAGTTCCCGGACATTTCTGGGGGGAATAGCCCTAGCCCTCACCCTCCAATCCAACAGTTCCCAGACGTGCTCAATGGGATTGAGATCCGGGCTCCTCGCTGGCCTTGGCAGAACACTGACATTCCTATCTTGCAGGAAATCATGCACAGAACGAGCAGTATGGCTGGTGGAATTGTCATGCTGGAGGGTCATGTATGGATGAGCCTGCAGGAAGGGTACCACATGAGGGAGGAGGATGTCTTCCCTATAACGCACAGCGTTGAGATTGCCTGCAATGACAACAAGCTCAGTCCGATGATGCTGTGACACACCGCCCCAGACCATAACGGACCCTCCACCTCCAAATCAATCCCGCTCCAGAGTACAGGCCTTGGTGTAAAGCTCATTCCTTCATTAATTGTTTATGGTTCATTGAACAAGCATAGGAAGCAGTGTTAAAACCCTTTACATTGAAGATCTGTGAAGTTATTTGGATTTTTAGGAATTATCTTTGAGGGGTCCTGAAAAAGGGACGTTTCTTTTTTTGTTGAGAAATAAATAAAAATCATCTTTCAGTGTTTACCATATTTACCCTTTATACTAGCTCAATCTCAATCACCCACAGAGCTATGGCTAATTTAGGCTCCAAATGTTCATCCTGTTAGGTTTCACACTGTTAGGATTATGCAACTAACAGGGGTGAACAATTTGGATTTAACAGCCTGAGCTTGACCAATATGTTTTTTTCTAAAAGTCAAACCAGTTTTTTTCTGATATAATAAAGAAATGAAAAGTATAAAACAAATTCCTCAACAGTTTTGAGGTCCAAAAGGCATAGGAATGACATACAGTGCCTTGCGAAAGTATTCGGCCCCCTTGAACTTTGCGACCTTTTGCCACATTTCAGGCTTCAAACATAAAGATATAAAACTGTATTTTTTTGTCAAGAATCAACAACAAGTGGGACACAATCATGAAGTGGAACGACATTTATTGGATATTTCAAAGTTTTTTAACAAATCAAAAACTGAGAAATTGGGCGTGCAAAATTATTCAGCCCCTTTACTTTCAGTGCAGCAAACTCTCTCCAGAAGTTCAGTGAGGATCTCTGAATGATCCAATGTTGACCTAAATGACTAATGATGATAAATACAATCCACCTGTGTGTAATCAAGTCTCCGTATAAATGCACCTGCACTGTGATAGTCTCAGAGGTCCGTCAAAAGCGCAGAGAGCATCATGAAGAACAAGGAACACACCAGGCAGGACCGAGATACTGTTGTGAAGAAGTTTAAAGCCGGATTTGGATACAAAAAGATTTCCCAAGCTTTAAACATCCCAAGGAGCACTGTGCAAGCGATAATATTGAAATGGAAGGAGTATCAGACCACTGCAAATCTACCAAGACCTGGCCGTCCCTCTAAACTTTCAGCTCATACAAGGAGAAGACTGATCAGAGATGCAGCCAAGAGGCCCATGATCACTCTGGATGAACTGCAGAGATCTACAGCTGAGGTGGGAGACTCTGTCCATAGGACAACAATCAGTCGTATATTGCACAAATCTGGCCTTTATGGAAGAGTGGCAAGAAGAAAGCCATTTCTTAAAGATATCCATAAAAAGTGTTGTTTAAAGTTTGCCACAAGCCACCTGGGAGACACACCAAACATGTGGAAGAAGGTGCTCTGGTCAGATGAAACCAAAATTGAACTTTTTGGCAACAATGCAAAACGTTATGTTTGGCGTAAAAGCAACACAGCTCATCACCCTGAACACACCATCCCCACTGTCAAACATGGTGTTGGCAGCATCATGGTTTGGGCCTGCTTTTCTTCAGCAGGGACAGGGAAGATGGTTAAAATTGATGGGAAGATGGATGGAGCCAAATACAGGACCATTCTGGAAGAAAACCTGATGGAGTCTGCAAAAGACCTGAGACTGGGACGGAGATTTGTATCCAACAAGACAATGATCCAAAACATAAAGCAAAATCTACAATGGAATGGTTCAAAAATAAACATATCCAGGTGTTAGAATGGCCAAGTCAAAGTCCAGACCTGAATCCAATCGAGAATCTGTGGAAAGAACTGAAAACTGCTGAAATAAGCTACTGAAATAAGCTAACCTAATATGTGCCATGGCAAGGATTTGGTGTACTCTCCACAGGTACACATGTGCATACATGTACACACATGTGCATACATGCTTGGATTCCCCACATACACTCACCGGGACACCATCTAGTCCAGGATATCCCGGTACGCCAGCGATACCCTGAAAAAGCAAAAACAGATCATAAGTCAGAACGCACACACACACAATATCTAATATTTCTTTAACCTTGTCATGATCTCTCTCTCTTTCTCCTTGTCCCTCTCCTTATCATTATGACACTGAAAGCCTAAATGTAAGGTATTTAATTTACCACGTTTCCTTTCGGTCCAGATACGGCAGGGAAGCCCTCGTCTCCTCGTTGTCCCTTCTCTCCAAGAGGGGGTCCGTGAACCCTGGTGGCCCCTGAGGAACCTGTCGTCCTAAAGCTCCTGGAACACTCTGGACATGACAGTGACACGTCACAAACAGTGGAGGTCAAATACACATACTGTAAATATCATGAATAAAGCTGGGATGACTAATATATGTGACTCGTTTCAGGAAACTGGGCGTATGTTGCGCGTCACTACTTTACAAGACAGGCATTTGAACGTAAACATAATTTTTTTAATCAAATTGCATTTTTTGGCAGAAATGCCTTCTGGAACATGTTAACTTTCATGTGCATTAACATCATGGTATGCCATCTTTAAATACAAATACAATTGTTAAATTGCGAGCCTAGTTAGCTTAGCCACGGAAAAAGACTTTCCCGCTAGCCATGATTGGCTGAGATAATGGATGGGCTGGACATGCTGAGAGATGAGTTCGGATTAATAGCCATGTACTCTTATAATCTCCACCCGGCACAGCCAGAAGAGGACTGGCCACCCATCAGAACCTGGTTCCTTACTAGGTTCCTACCTTTCTAGGGAGTTTTTCCTAGCCACCGTGCTTCTACATCTGCATTGCTTGCTGTTTGGGGTTTTAGGCTGGGTTTCTGTATAGTACTTTCTGACATCTGCTGATGTAAAAATGGCTTTATAAATACAGTTGATTTACCATTTTAAATGTTTGTCATTCAGCAGACGCTCTTATCCAGAGCAACTCACAGTTTGTGCATTCATCTTAAGATAGCTAGGTGGGATAACCACATATCACAGGCATAGAAAGTACATTTTTCCTCAATAAAGTAGGAGTCAGTAGAGTCAGAGCTAGAAGGGGGGGACAAGTGCAAGTGCTGTTTTAGTATTTGTATTTTTTGGGGGGGGGCAGTTGAGGTGAGGAGGAGGATTATTTCAAATGCTGTTTGAAGAGGTAGCATTTCAGATGTTGTCGGCAGATGGGCAGGGACTCTGCTGTCCTAGCTTCAGGGATAATTTTATTTGTATATGGATGAGAGTCTATTAGCTAGCTAGCTAATGTTAGCTATTTTCTGTAATTAGCTTGCCATAAACTTGTAAAGAATTATCTTGTTGTGAGTTTATTTTCCTGTAATTGATCTGGCTAGTCAGCTAACTTAACCTTAGCTAGCTAGCTAACAAGCTAGAAATAAACCAAAATGAGAACACTATTCATTTTGAGAAGTGATAACACTAGGAACAGAGCTGGAGAGAGAGGACATGAGAGAACGAGAGAACAAAATCTGTCCACATGGAATGTCGATTGTGTGTGTACTCCGAAACTGCTCCGGCCTCGCCACTCCCAACCTTCCTGATCATAAAAGTTGGAGCTGGTTTGGTTCACTTAACATCAAGGAGGATATTCCATCCTGTGAAGGTGGGGGTGCTGTACCCTCTAACTGTTAACCCCATGTGGGCAGCCATCTTGGAATAATGCTACATCCTTTTAGCTCTCATTAATATCAGTGAAGGGATGAATATGTACATGTATTTTTTTTCTCAATTTCTTCATCCATGTTGAATATGTGTGTGATTGAGTGCGAGAGAGGATACATTTCAAGTGATATGGGATGATGTTTCTCCTGAACATGTGTGCTCGTGATGGAGCGGGATCATCTCTTAATCAGTGGAACCTGGGCCTGAGCTGAAATGGCACCCTGTTCCCTACATAGTGCAGAATTTTGGGAACAAGCCAAAAGTGCACCATAGCGTCATTTCAGACACCCCTGGTCGTGTTCATTGGGCACCAAACAGAAGAAAACAGTCTGAAACGGAGGGACCACGTGGACTTGTTCAATAAGAAACGCTCCTTTTCTGTTCCAAATGTTTTCTGTTGCGTACCCTAATGAACACGATCCTGGAAACATCCATATGTGTTAGCATGGGAACCCACCAGCACAACAACAACTTGTACAACAGCAGCAGCTAGCTCCAGGTCTCTTGGGAAGAAGCAGCAGTATCTCCAAATAAAGAGGGGTATTATATATATATATATATATCTTAAAGACAATTATCAGAATAAAAGATGAAATTCCTTCTGCTTCAACGTTATATCACTAACTTATAAATAGCTGTTGAAAGAACTATTCAATCATAACACCATGCTAAATAAAAAGCTTTAATCATCCATTCGCCAGGTCTGATGTTCGTGACTTTATTATTTTGACAAAGTGGACCGCGTTTCATAACAATCTAGAGAAGATCTATGGATAGAGTCCATATACAAGCGACAGAAAACACTCAAATTATATAAATGTTTTGTGAAAATTGTAAATGGATGCTTAATAATTCACAGGTTGAGTTCATAAAGGAGTGGACTGTGAGTGTGTATATGGTGCCATACAGACTTGTCAATTACTTCAGAGCTCTCTACAGATTGGCGTACCTATAGAAAGTAGAGCTAGTCAGCTCTCTACAGATTGGCGTACCTATAGAAAGTAGAGCTAGTCAGCTCTCTACAGATTGGCGTACCTATAGAAAGTAGAGCTTGTTTTCTTACACTACCGAACTCACTCTGTATAGCACATGGCCTCACATGTGAATGCTTAAAGAGATAGGTGGGGTTAAGATTTAAGATGGTGTAAATTAAGCTGAATGGGTGTAGACAAAGAGGAGCTCTCCAGTAAGTGTACCAAAACATTCAAGGACCATTTTCTCAAAAGTGGGGTTACAAGTTGATCAACTTTCAAAGCATAATTACCTTCCCATTGTTTTTCAACTGTAGTGTATGATATTGTGCAACATTTTCTAGCTCTGATTCTCTACTTGTCCAATTTAAAAAACACAATTTCTCATTTTGCTACCCCCCCCCCCAGTCACTTATAGTTGAAGTCGGAAGTTTACATACACCTTAGCCAAATACATTTAGACTCAGTTTTTCACAATTCCTGACATTTAATCCTAGTAAAATGTTCCTGTCTTAGGTCAGTTATGATCAAAACTTTATTTTAAGAATGTGAATTTTCAATAGTAGAGAGAATTATTTATTTCAGCTTTAATTTCCTTCATCGCATACCCAGGGGGTCAGAAGTCTACATACAATCAATTAGTATTTGGTAGCATTGCCTTTAAATAGCTTAACTTGGGTCAAACGTTTCGGGTAGCCTTCCACAAGCTTCCCACAATAAGTTGGGTGAATTTTGGCCCATTCCTCCTGACAGAGCTGGTGTAACTGAGTCAGGTTTGTATGCCTCCTTGCTCGCACACGCTTTTTCAGTTCTGCTCACAAATGTTCTATAGGTTTGAGGTCAGGGCTTTGTGATGGCCACTCCAATACCTTGACTTTGTTGTCCTTAAGCCATTTTGCCACAACTTTGGAAGTATGCTTGGGGTCATTGTCCATTTGGAAGACCCATTTGAGACCAAGCTTTAACTTCCTGACTGATGTCTTGAGATGTTGCTTCAATATATCCACATAATTTTCCTACCTCATGATGCCATCTATTTTGTGAAGTGCAGCAGTCCCTCCTACAGCGAAGCAACCCCACAACATGATGATGTCACCCCCGTGCTTCATGGTTGGGATGGTGTCTTCGGCTTGCAAGCCTCCCCCTTTTTCCTCCAAACATAACGATGGTCAAAATGGCCAAACACTTCTATTTTTGTTTCATCAGACCAGAGGACATCTTTCCAAAAAGTACGAACTTCATCCCCATGTGCAGTTGCAAACCGTCTGTTTTTTTTATGGCGGTTTTGGAGCAGTGGCTTCTTCCTTGCTGAGCGGCCTTTCAGGTTATGTCGACATAGGACTCGTTTTTACTGTGGATATAGATACCTTTGTACATGTTTCCTCCAGCATCTTCACAAGGTCCTTTGCTGTTGTTCTGGGATTGATTTGCACGTTGCGCACACTGAGTTTGAAGGTAGGCCTTGAAATACATCCACAGGTACACCTCCAATTCACTCAAATGATGTCAATTAGCCTATCAGAAGCTTCTAAAGCCATGACATAATTTTCTGGAATTTCCCAGCTGTTTAAAGGCACAGTCAATTTAGTGTATGTACACTTCTGACCCACTGGAATTGTGATACAGTGAATTATAAATGAAATAATCTGTCTGTAAACAATTGTTGGAAAAAGTACTTGTGCCATGCACAAAGTAGGTGTCCTAATCGGCTTGCCAAAACTATAGTTTGCTAACAAGAAATTTGTGGAGTGATTGAAAAACAAATTTTAATGACTCCAACCTAAGTCTATGTTAACTTCCGACAACTGTATATCACAAATAAAGCTGGTCTGTCAGAGAGGGATACCTTGTCTTCAACATATATTTATATCTGAACTGAATGTTCCACAACATTGTGCCCTGTGTCATGTTTGTTAGGCACCAGTTGTAAGAAAACTGACTGAAACAGGTAGGGACTAGCTGGACTTGTCTAATAAGAATCATAGATTAAAGTGTTCAGCTGCAAAACATTTAAAAAACGTTTTCCACTGTGTGCCCTAATGAACATTATCCAACTGAACGTGGTCAAAATGAACATGTCTAGATGACACCGTGGTACTTCTGGTTAAGTTGATAGAAAGTCTTTAGAAACCCCTACTGAGCACATGATATACACATATAAAAAATGCAACATGTAAAGTGTTCGTCCCATGTTTCATGAGCTGAAAAAAAATATCCCAGAAATCTTCCATCTGCACAAAACGCTTATTTCTCTCAAATGGTGTGCACAAATTAGTTTACACCCCTGTGAGTGAGCATTTCTCTTTTGCCAAGATAATCCATCCACCTGCCATGTGTGGCATATCAATAAGTTGACTAAACAGCATGATCATTACACAGGTGTACCTTGTGCTGGAGACAACAAAAGGCCACTCTAAAATGTGCAGTTTTGTCACACGACACAATGCCACAAGTTGAGGAAGAGTGCAATTGGAATGCTGATTGCAGGAATGTCCACCAGAGCTATTGCCAGAAAATGTAATGTTCATTTCTCTACCATAAACCGCCTCCAATGTCGTTTTAGAGAATTTGTCAGCACATCCAACTGGCCTCACATCCGCAAACCACGTACTGTGTATGGGGTTGTGTGGGCGAGCGGTTTGCTGATTTCAACATTGTGCCCCATGATGGCAGTCAGGTTATGGTATGGGTAGGCATAAGCTACGGACAACAAACACAATTGCATTTTATCGATGGCAATTTGAATGCACAGAGATAGCGTGACAAGATCCTGAGGCCCATTGGCGTGCTATTCATCCATCATCTCATGTTTCAGCATGATAATCGAAGGCCCCATCTTGCAAAGATCTGTACACAATTCCTGGAAGCTGAAAATGTCCCAGTTCTTCCATGGTCTGCATGCTCAACAGACCTGTCACCCATTGAGCCTGTTTGGGATGCTCTGGATCAATGTGTACGACATTGTGTTCCAGTTCCCGCCAATATCCAGCAATGTTGCACAGCCATTGAAGAAGAGCGGGACAACATTCCACAGGCACAATCAACTCCATGCGAAGGAGATGTGTCGCGCTTGAGCAAATGATGGTCACACCAGATACTGACTGGTTTTCTGATCCACGCCCTTACCATTTTTTAGGTATCTGTGACCAACAGATGCATATATTTATTCCTGGTCATGTGAAATCCATAGATTAGGGCCTAATGAATTTATTTAAATTGACTGATTTCCTTAAACGAACTGTAACTCAGTAAAATCTTTTACATTTTTGCATGTTGCATTTATATATATTTTTCAGTATATAACAGAGTACTAACATCTAGTATAGGATTATTTGCTTTCTTCTCCTATTTAATCTCTCGTGGACAGACAACAGAAATATAAGCATCTGACCAAATTGCTCAAGATTTTAGTTCTGGGTTAACTGAGATTATCGCTTTGCAGACAACCAAACCTGGTAAAAAACAGACTGCGACAATATACAGTACAGGTTATTTCTGTGACTGATTGGTGGTGGCAGTAATCCCTATAAAGATTAAATGATGCATTCAAAGACATTCAATAAATCAATATAATGATTTTGCATAGTCAGAAGACTTTGTAATTAGGGTGTGACCCATTCAAGTCACAGGGGGCAGTAGGGGGTAGCAAGTACACACACACACACACTGATTAAAATATTGATCCATATTTTCTGTCTGATTCTAGAGTCTAGTCTCTAGTAGAAATAGAATTACTAGGAGAAATTCCCATTCAAGTACATTTTCTGTGATGGTGGAATGGCAGCCATAGTGGGTGTAGCAACCCATAAGAGTGAAGTAGGAAGTTGTTATATTTCTATGAGTCAAGGTCCATACCAGGGAGGCACAGCTCTGACTTAGTTTAGGCTGTTCCCACACACTCACTCTAGCCATAGTGTCAACCAATACCCTAGTGGATACAGTCATACAGTGTGAGCGTAAAAGTGTGTGTTTTGCTTGAATAAAACTGTAATGTTATGCTAGTGAATTAAACTACATTGTGAGAGTGTTTGTGTCTGAATTTGAAAAGCGTATGACGGGGAACATGTACTGTATGCGTGGGTGTCTACTTGTGTGTGTGTATTTGTCTTAGTGGGAGTGTGTGCAGCACTAGGAAATAGAGCCGGTGTTGACTGGCGTGTTCAGAGTGGATGTGACAGAAGCTCAGTGCTGAACACGCTGTGTGCCCGTCTTTCTCCCAGCTCGCAGGCCTGTGAAAATCACTAAGACCCCTGATTCCCACTGAGTCCATGTCACAACAGCCATTGTGTGAGCCCGGTCATGGAGGCTAGCAAAGCGAATTACAGCCGCGCCCCAACTGTCCAAATACAACTTAGCTAGTCAATCCTACAGCCTCTCACCAGGCCTCTGCAAGCAGGCCAGTACAAGTAATGGTTCCAACCCCAACATTTGACCAACTCAGATACAGCAAGTTAGTAGCTCCTACAGCCTCTTACCAGGCCTTGACCAGTGCACCCACCATCAGCACAAGTAGTGGTTCCAACTCAACATTTAAACAACTCTTACATAACATCAAAGCATTTACCTGTATTTACCACACAAATCATACATAACAACAGGTGTGTCAGCTAGAGTGTGTTTTGTCACAGATGTAAGAATGTGTTGAGGTGTCGAGAGGCAAAACCGTTACTTATTGCGGAAATCGAGGAGAGAGGTCAAAGTCAGTGTCTGTGAGTGTGTGCCACACAGCTCTGGTCCCTGTAGTGTAATGTTTGCTCTGTGGATTACATATGCTCCCAATATTTTACTACCATAGCTGTCATAAATTAGTTGCTAGTGTCTTGTCTGTAGTTCATAAAAAGGTGTGTGACCTTGACCTTGTCTCTTGCCTGGATTCAGATTCCCAATGCATCTTCCCCCTACAGATTCTCTACAGAAAACAGAAAACACAATTTTCTATAGAAAACACCATTTTCATTTACTTTCAAACCAGCATTAAGGACTATTGAATGTATTTAATTTGAACCTTTTGTTCTCAACAATTCAGTGACACACTCCAAGGACTGAGCACCCTTTCTAGATTTTGTAAAATATTTATATTTATGGTTGGAGCGCCAGCACACCACTACTCAGGGGGGCGAGGGGTCTTCATACGACATGTGATGTTGTAGGTGTCCTGGAGGGCAGGCAGTGTGCAACCAATAGTTGAACTTAGGACGGAGTTCGAACTGTAAGAGTCCTTGCAGTCGTGGGTATACAGGGAGTACAGGAGGGGACTGAGGACGCACCCTTGTGGGGTCCCGGTGTTGAGAAGCAAGCAGGTAACATTGCCTACCTTCACCACCTGGGGACAGCCCGTCAGGAAGTCCAGGACCCAATTGCATAGAGAGGAGTTCATTCCCAGGGCTGTAAGCTTTGTAGTGAGCTTAAAAGGCACTATGGTATTGAAGACCGAGCTGTAGTCGAAGAACAGGAGGTAACGCCCTGAGCTAGAGAGAGATGAAAATGTCCAAAAACACAACTGCCAGCTGGTCTGCTCATACTTTGAGGGCATGGCTAGGGATGCCATCTGGGCCGGCAGACTTATGAGGGTTAAAACGGTTGAATGACTTACAAACAGTGCATTTGTAAATTATTCAGACCCTTTGAGTTTTTTCACATTTTGCTATGTTACAGCCTTATTCTAAAATTGATTAAATTGTTGTTTTTCCTCATCAATCTACACACAATACCACATATGGACAAACCAAAAACATGTTTTTAGAAATCTACATAAGTATTCAGACCTTTTAAGCAGTACTTTGTTGAAGCAGCTTTGACAGTGTCAGGTTGGATGGGAAGCGTCGCTGCACAACAATTTTCAGGTCTCTCTAGAGATGTTCGATCGGGTTCAAGTCTGGGCTCTTGCTGAGCCACTCAAGGAAATTCAAACTTCTTCGATGTCTTGTTATCTTGTTGGAAGGTTAACATTTGCACCAGTCTGAGGTCGCTAGCCCGAACTCTGAAAAACAGCCCCAGACCATTATTCCTCCTCTACCAAACTTGACAGTTTGCACTATGCATAGGTGCGTTCTCCTGGCATCCATCAAACACAGATTCATCCATCGGACTGCCAGATTCTGAAGCATGATTCATCACTCCAGAGAACGTGTTTCCTCTGTTCTGGAGTCCAGTGGTGGCGAGTTTCACACCACTCCAGACAACGCTTGGTATTGCGTATGGTCATCTTAGGCTTGTGTGAGGCTGATCGGCCATGGAAACCCATTTCGTGAAGCTCCCGACATACAGTTCTTGTGCTGACGTTGCTTCCAGAGGCAGTTTGGAACTTGGTAGTGAGTGTTGCAACTGAGGAGAGACGATGTTTATGCTCTACGCGGTTCAGCACTCAGCGGTCCTGTTCTGTGAGCTTGTGTTGCCTAACACATTGCGGCTGAGCCATTGTTGCTCCTAGATGTTTCCACTTCACAATGACCGCGGCAACTCTAACAGGGCTGAAATTTTACAAACTGACTTGTTGGAAAGGTGGCATCCTATGACAGTGCCAAGCAGAAAGTCACTGAGCTCTCCAGTAAGGCCATTCTACTTACAGTGTTTGTCTATGGAAATTGTGTGGAGATGTGCGAGATTTAATACACCTGTCAACAACCGGTCTGGCTGAAATTGCTGAATCCACTAATTCTAATTAATGGTACATTGTATTTAAAGGGATGCCTTTACATAAATGTACTTAAAACCCTATTGAATTAAAATATGTTGGGAGAGTTTCCAGCAGTTGAATTACATTTATTCAGCTTGTACATGGGAGCTACACCAGCCTAAGGTATGTCTGTATACCAACTACTGGGAAGTGCTTAAATCAAAACATGTAGGAAAGGCATACAAGTCTGAATCGTGCCAGAAGTGATTTGAATAATATATTTTTTTATGGATAAACGTTTGAAATGAATAGTTTCTCCTTTTCGGTTTATTGAGAAGTAACTGAAAGAAAAAATATATAATTTAATGAATTTTACTTTACTTACTGAACTAACTGACTTCAATTCAAATTGACTCCAAACCTGCTGTTGTGTCGTCCAGGTGAGAGAGGAGCTTTGGGGATGACGGGGGTCCCAGGACACCCCAGTTCCACAAAAACATGTGGCCCCTCAGGATCCAAAGAAACCAAGGGAATGCAAGGAGATGCAGGTCAGCTCCTCATGATAGAGACCATCACCAACATAATTTCTAACAAGATCTGACTTGTTGGAAAGGCGGCATCCTATGACAGTGCCACGTTGAAAGTCACTGAGTTCTTAAGTGAGGCCGTTCTACAGCAAATGTTTGTCTCTGGAGATTACATGGCTGTGTGCTCAATTTTATACACCTGTCAGCAATGGGTTTGGCTGAAATAGCCGAATCCACCAATTTCAAGGGGTGTCCACATACTTTTGTATATATATAGTGAATCTTGTAGCAAAGAGAAGTTCAGTACAGGTATGGGATTGAAGAAAACAGACTGAAAAGGAGGGACTAACTGAACCACCTGTTGTCCATTGCAAAATTATTTAAAACATTTTCCGTTGGATGTCCTAATGAGCATGACCCAGGTATGTTCTTTACATCGACAGTTTGGGGAAGTGTTGAAGGGGAAAGGAGAGGAAAAGATGTAGTGATGAGCTGCTTGTTGACATAAGAGGATGGAGCAGGACAGCTCCCTGCACAAGCCTTTGATTACTACCGCAACTACTGCCATCAGTCTCCTGGAGGGAGAGACTCAGATGCAGTGCATTCGGAAAATATTGAGACCACTTGACTTTTTCCAACATTTTGTCGCGGTACAGTCTTATTCTAAAATGGAGTAAATGTGTTTTTTTCCCCTCATAAATCTGGCTGCCATTACAGCCTCAAGTATTCTTGGGTATGACGCTACAAGCTTGGCACACCTGTATTTGGGGAGTTTCTCACATTCTTCTCTGCAGATCCTCTCAAGCTCTGTCAGGTTGGAGGTCAGTATTTTTAGGTCTCTCCAGAGATATTTGATCGTGTTCAAGTCCGGTCTCTGGCTGGAGACTTGTCCCAAAGCCACTGACCTGAGCATCGCTGAACAGTATTTTTAGGTCTCTCCAGAGATATTTGATCGTGTTCAAGTCCGGTCTCTGGCTGGAGACTTGTCCCAAAGCCACTCCATTCAGAGACTTGTTCAGAAGCCACTCCTGCGTTGTCTTGGCTGTGTGCTTAGGGTCGTTGTCCTGTTGGAAGGTAAACATTCGCCCCAGTCTGAGGTCCTCAGCGCTCTGGAGCAGGTCAAGCATCTCTCTCTACTTTGCTCCATTCATCTGTCCCTCGATCCTGACAAGTCTCCCTGCTGCAGAAAAATATCCCTACACCTTGACGCTGCACCACCATGCTTCACTGTAGGGATGGTGCCAGGTTTCCTCCAGACGTGACGCTTGGCATTCAAGCCAAAGAGTTCAATCTTGGTTTAAACAGACCAGAGAATCTTGTTTCTCATGGTCTGAAAGTCCAGGTATGTTGTGTCTTTGGCTATGCCAGATTAAGTGATAAGACATGCTATTCTATAAAATAATTTATCCGCAATTAATATCACCTGATTGAGCTAAATCTAATGTAAATGTAATTAACTAGAGTCGGGCACCACAAAATAATATTTATAGAGCTGTTATCTTCCAAATAAACTCTTAAAGACCTAATAATATTTGACATCAATAGCAGTCAATATCAATCGTCACCTTAATTCAGTTTAATCTGAAAGTTGTAAATTATTTTATCTGCACGAATCCTGGCTAACAAGTTGAATCAGCAATACAAAATTGTGTTTAATTATTTATTTACTAAATACCTAACTAATCACACAGAATTACACATACACAAAATTCATCATTACTTGATAACAAATGACGTCATAAAGGAAAACGTCCCTAGCGGGCGGAACAGATATGACAGCTTGATACACAAAAGAAAAGGGGCTGGGTTGAGAGAAAGATCGGGAAGACTGAGGAACAAAGGGGAGAAGCTGTGCTATCGTAAATACAGTATCGTATGCATTCTAAATTACCGCCCATTTGGAAAAGGAAAATGCAATAAATATTTACTCTGAGGTGCGCTTCGGTAGGTTGGTGGTAGATGGAAGGCCGTGTTGCCCAATCGAGTCCTTTGAAGAATGTCTCTGGTGGTCAAAACGGGAAACTCTGTCTGTTCCTTCCTAACCTGCAGTTGCTCAACGGCTAGGAGGTATCACTTCTGTAGTGAATAAGAGTTCAAAGTTCATACCATTCGCAACCAAGGCTCACGCTGATGTTGGCCTCGTTCTGTAGTTATTATCTGAACCATTTTGACATAGGACCGTCGTCCTACATCCCCGGAACAGGAAGTTCTATTGTCGTCAAGGCTTTATATAGGAAGGGAGAAAGGGGGTGTGTTTCATAGTTTACAACCTCTGTATCTTTACGTGGGCGGGCCACTGAGTGAGCAGCCCAATCTTATGAAAACCACATCTCACATTTTAGAAGCTAAAATCACATTTCATCCCCTCACAAATAATTTCATATTCAAACATCTAAATTGAACAACAATTCCATGTGAATCCGATAACTCTGATGTGTAGACTTTCCACTGTAGAGTTTATGTCATCTTATCATTGATGAGAATGTCTCAGATGACAACCGAACTGACATCATATTCATTAAGTACCACCACATATGTTCCATTGGTTGGATTACCAGAATATAGCTTATTTCCCCCCATATTCTGACGTTCCCAGAATCTCTATGTTAACCAAGGGTTTTGCAAATGTAACCTCAGTAGGGTAGAGAGGAAAAAGGGGGGAAGAGGTATTTATGACTGTCATAAACCTAACCCCCAGGCCAACGTCATGACAGTTGCCTTTTGGCAAACTCCAAGCAGGCTATCATTTGCCTTTTACTGAGGAGTGGCTTCCGTCTGGCCACTCTACAATAAAGGCCTGATTGGTGGAGTTTTGCTGAGATGGTTGTCCTTCTGGAAGGTTCTTCCATCTCCACAGGAATTCTGGAGCTCTATCAGAGTGACCGTCGGATTCTTGGTTGCCTCCCTGACCAAGGCCCTTCTCCCCCGATAGCTCAGTTTTGCCAGGTAGCCAGCTCTAGGAAGTCTTGGGGGTTCTGAATTTCTTCCATTTAAGAATAATGGAGGCCACTGTGTTCTTGGGGACCTTCAATGCTGCAAAAATGTTTTGGTACCATTCCCTAGATCTAGGCCTCGACACAATAGACAATATACATTCGACCTCATGGCTTGGACCTTATATAGACAAGCCTTTCCAAAACATGTCCAATCATTTGAATTTACCACAGGTAGACTCCAATAAAGTTGTAGAAACATTTCAAGGACGATCAATAGAAATAGGATGCACCTGAGCTCAATTTCGAGTCTAATAGCAATGGGTCTGAATACTTACTACTAAATAAGTATTCAATGTAAATTAATATTTGAATACATTTGCAAAAAAAAATAAAAACCTGTTTTCAGTTTGTATTGTATTGTGTGTAGATTGATGATTTAAAATCCATTTTAAAATCAATTTTAAAATAAGGTTGTAACATAACAAAATGTGGAAAAAGGGAAGGGATCTGATACTTTCCGAATGCACTGTAGCACTGCCAACAACTATCAACAACAGAGCCCACACACACACAGACACACACACACACACAGTGGCTGTGAATTTAGACACACATTTCAATGGATCTGGTAGTGGTTTATATAGGACCTAATGGTTTATATGGTCTCGATGACATCACCTGTGTGGCATTAGAGATGTTGAGGCTGATTGGCTCTCTCCCTGATCAGAGTGTCCGCATGCCTCGCGCTCAAACCCAGTTACACGAGATAGATAAGCGTTCTGGGGTACGAGAGTGGACGCATGAGTGACAGCCATGCTTCCCCTACTATACACACACTAGGCCTGTCCGAATACCTGTATTTGCGTTCTAAACAGCACTGATTGAGTATGCCTTTGCACAAATAGGAAATCAACGTTTTATAGTAAACTTCGACAATTGAGTAAGCTTTAAATGCCAGAAAGTCTAAATTATTTAGGCTTTTCAACAAGTACGGATTCACTGCATCAGATAAGGGGATAAGGAGACGGGCTGTGCCAAAATGAATGAATGGTGCATTCTCAGCATGGATGAGGCTAGTATGTTAATATTTGTTGCTTACGGCATACATTTCTACTACAGAGTACTTTCTAATTAGTTTATAGTACAATTAGTACACCGTATTTAATTTTCATAAGGAGGCAAGACAGATTTCGGACACAGCAATATACAAGTACAGCCACAAACCAGGATCAGTACTTAATATATTGAAGTAATTCATTAAAGTTTATTCATGATGAATTAATGCAAAATTACAAGCCTTTGAAAAGACAGTGTATGATTAACCATGACAATTGGAAAGACACACAGCCAATCCAGCATAAAGCACAATGCCATGTGCACTGTTGGGAACTCAGGCATACAGACACAATGTGGTAGCAATGTTTCTGGAAGATTCACGCAATGCTGCATTAATTTAATTATACAGTATGGGTACAATATGGGTCTGATAAAAAATCCTAACTGAAAATGCTTAAATTGCACATACAGTACCATTCAAAAGTTTGGACACACCTACTAATTCAAGGCTTTTTCTTCATTTTTTACTATTTTCTACATTGTAGAAAAATAGTTAAGATATCAAAACTATTAAATAACACATACAGAATCATGTAGTAACCAAAACCAGTGTTGAACGAATCAAAATACAGTTTATATTTTAGAATCTTCAAAGTAGCCACCCTTTGCCTTGATGACAGCATGGCACACTCTTGACATTCTCTCAACCAGCTTCACCTGGAATTGTTTTCCAACAGTCTTGAAGGAGTTTCCACACATGCTGAGCACATGTTGGTTGCTTTTCCTTCATTCTGTGGTCCAACTAATCCCAACCCATGTCAATTGGGTTGAGGTCAGTGATTGTGGAGGCCAGGTCATCTGATGCAGCACTCCATCACCCTCCTTCTTAGTCAAATAGCCCTTGCACAGCCTGGAGGTGTGTTGGGTCATTGTCCTGTTGAAAAACAAATGCTAATTTGAGCTGTTCTAGCCATAATATGGACTTGGTCTTTTCCCAAATATGGCTATCTTCTGTATACCACCCTTGTCACAAGACAACTGATTGGCTCAAATGCATTAAGAAGGAAAGAAATTCCACAAATTAACTTTCAACAAGGCACACCTGTTAATTGAAATGCATTTCAGGTGACTACCTCGTGAAGCTGGTTGAAAGAATGCAAAGTGTGCAAAACTGTCAAGGCAAAGGGTGGCTACTTTGAAACATCTCAAATATAAAATGTATTTGTTTTACACTTTTTTGGTTACTACATGATTCCATATATGTTATTTCATAGTTTTGATGTCTTCATTAGAACCAGGTTGCTGGCACTGGTTACAGTTTGAAGCTGAGTGGGCAAGTTGATGAAGATGTAATATTTAGTCAATATTTAAATCACCCAGAACATATACCACTCTGTTGATATCACTTTATGTCGGCCAATGCCCCTGGTGAAATTATGACAACTCAGCGTCACAATGGTAGGGATTAGCTGAGCTGGGCTTGGGTCATTGATAAGTCATTGTCTCAACACTGCCTTATAATGCTGTGAAAGGATCCAGGAACCCAAATGATTTGGGTGGATCCCATCCTCCTTATAAAACGTGTTTTGTTTCCAAACGGTAGCGAAAAATCACGTAGCCAATTATGAAAAGAAAGAATCCTGCTAAAGCGTTCAATTCCATGATTCAGGAGGGCACAGGGCCAGATATGATGGGTCTTATGCTAGTGTCTAGCAGAGCCAATCAGCTCTTAATTTCATTAAAACTCACATGGACTACGATAGAATCAATTTACATGTCCTGAGGTAGTACATTCAGGAGCAGCTTAGTCATGTTATTTAGTCGCGCTCCGGGATAGGACACAAGTTGAAGAAGTGATCATTCTTTAACTCGTGTTTTTCTACTCAATTTAAATGGACACTGACAAAACTAAATTTCCTAAAACTCAATTGTCCATTTGAAAGTGAATAGAAGCACTCAAAACTATAGTAGAACACGCTATGTGTAACTCTCTCTTCTCTCTCTCTCTCCCTAATCTCTCAACCCTCTCTCCTCTCTGTCTCAATTCAATTTGAATTTCATTTTAAGGGGCTTTATTGGCATGGGAAACATATGTTTACATTGACTGAGTAAGTGAAATAGATAAGAAACAAAAGTAAAATAAGCAATAAAACATTTACAGTAAACATTACACTCACAAAAGTTCCAAAAGAATAAAGACATTTCAAATGTCATATGTCTACAGTGTGGTAATGATGTGCAAATAGTTAAAGTACAAAAGGGAAAATAAATAAACATAAATATAGATTGTATTTACAATGGTGTTTGTTCTTCACTGGTTGCCCTTTTCTTGTGTCAACAGGTCACAAATCTTGATGCTGTGATTTCACACTGTGGTATTTCACCCAATAGACAAAGGAGTTTATCAAAATTGGATTTGTTTTTGTATTCTTTGTGGGTGTAATCTGAGGAAAATATATTTCTCTAATATGGTCATACATTTGGCAGGAGGTTAGGAAGTGCAGCTCAGTTTACACCTCATTTTGTGGACAGTGTGCACATAGCCTGTCTTCTCTCTCTCGAGATCCAGGTCTGCCTACGGTCTTTCTCAATAGCAAGGCTATGCTCACTGAGTCTGTACATAGTCAAAGATTTCCTTAATTTTGTGTCAGTCACAGTGGTCAGGTATTCTGCCACTGTGTACTCTCTGTTTAAGGCCAAATAGCATTGTAGTTTGCTCTGTTGTTTTGTAAATTCTTTCCAATGTGTCAAGTAATTATCTTTTTGTTTTCTCATGATTTGGTTGGGTCTAATTGTGTTGGTGTCTTGGGGCTCTGTGGTGTCTGTTTGTGTTTGTGAACAGAGCCCTAGGACCAGCTTGCTTAGGGGGCTCTTCTCCAGGTTGCTTCCTTTTAGATGGCTGTAGAATTTAACGTCTCTTTTCTGGATTTTGATTAGCGGTTATCGGCCTAAATCTGCTCTGCATGCTGTATTTGGCGTTTTACGTTACACACTGTGAATATTTTTGGAGAATTCTGCATGCAGAATATCAATTTGGTGTTTGTCCCATTATGTGAATTATTGGTTGGTGAGTGGACCCCAGACCTCACAACCATAAAGAGCAATGATTTGTATTTGTGGTTCTGGCAACTGGATCTTTTTTGTAACACCATTCTTTTAGTCTTACTTAGATTTACTGTCAGGGCCCAGGGTCTGACAGAATCTGTGCAAAATATCTAGGTGCTGCTATAGATCTGCTGTAGGTCTCTATCTGTCGTACTCTCACTCTGTCTCTCTGTTTCTCACTTTATCTTGCTCTCCCTCTCATTCGTCCACTCTGATCAGAATACAATGGACAGGATGAAACAGGATGCACTCTAGACACAACCAGCCTGTAATACCGTCCTGCTACAGATCTCAGACCTGTGCACAGACACAGGTCATGTCACATGCAAAGTACAGCCACAAACCAGAATCAGGGTCTCATTTTTGAAGGTACCCCCTGAGCACAACAATCCAACAATACAACAGTACAACAAAAAGGGAGTAATAAAGTGATCTATGGGACTTTAGTGATGACAATCCAACCTTCGGATAAAGGATGCAGTGATGAGTATAAAACCTGTCACCTGTGATAAAGCGAAGTAGGCTATGGAGACTGCATCCAAAGTTTTTAGATCTGCTGCATTTTGATAAATTCAAGGATTTTTCTTAGTACATAGTGCAAAACTGGTAGGAAAGAAGTGGGCATCTTCTAAAAGAGACGAACACTTTAAATCTTACCGCATGAAAATCTTACAGTAACTAACCACACAACACTGGTCCATTTCAGATATTGGCATCATGTAGTAAAAATGATCAACTTTGGAGTTCTCAATTTCTTGAAATAATTCATTAAAGTTCAATCACGATGAATTAATGCAAAATGACATGCGATTAGTCTTGGCGCATATCTTATCTGCATCAAGTGGTATGTTGACACCTGAAACCACACAAAATAGCCATGGGGAAAGAGTTTCAAGCAGTATCAGGGAGTCTCTCCTGTCTCTCCCTCCCTAGTCTTTCACCCCTCTCCTCTCTCAATCTCTCTCTGTCTCTCTCTTTCTCTCGCTCTCTGTCTCATTCAACCACTCTGATCAGAATACAATGGACAGGATGAAACAGGATGCACTCTTAACACAACCAGCATGAAATACTGACCTGCTACAGATCTCAGACCTCCGCACAGACACAAATCATGTCACACGCACACACACAAACACACACTCAATGCAGGTATATGGAAGGAGAAGGCTATAAGCACTGTTGTGTTATGCCTAGAGGGACTCCTGTGAGATGGATGGATATTTTTTCCCAATCTTGTTTGTGTTGATGGTGTTACCACATTCCGGTGGGGTTATGTAAACCCAGCGCCGGCCAGGCATGCAGACAGAGGTGCAGTTATCTCTCCTTTTGATTTAAGATTAGCCTCCAACTCTCATTGCTTGGTTTTCATATGCAAAAAAAGAATGTGCATGCATATCCATGAGACGTTCTATCTAAGATCAGAAGTAATGTTCTGTATCCATCTAACGCACACACGCCACACACAAACATGTACTTGCAAATCTATCTAAGCGTCTTGGATATGGATCTTGGATATGCAGCGATATTGGTGGAAAGATCTAGGGTAGTTTTGTGTAAAATTAATGAATACTCATACACCCTTTTGCCCTGATACACCATCAAAACACACACAAAACAACATCTCATGTAATATGCCAACTCTCCAAGGCAACCAATTTGTCCCATGCATGCAACCCCGACAGTGTGACTTTACTTGGGCAAATGACAATGTCCAATGACAAATGAATGACAATGGCCAAAGACCAATGAACGACATGGCCAACAGCCTCGCACAAACCATCTTGTATGTGCAGGGCTCCCTTGTGAAAGACACCCTGGTCTCAATGGCGAGTCCCTGTTCGAATTAAGAAAATACAAAGTGCTGTGGTGGGGGAGAAACTAACTTTTTGGCCCAACATTACCATAATGCATTGAGCATTGAGAAAAGCAGAGTGCCGAGCAGCCCTGCGTCCCTTTCCCCTGAGGTGTACACATGTACACTTCTCCCCACAAATGTAAAAGCGTTTGATTTGTGTAGGCATGGGCTAGAGCAGGGTTTCCCAAACTCGGTCCTAGGGACCCCAAGGGGTGCACGTTTTGTGTTTTTGCCAGGGACAAGGGGGACATGTCCTCCCTACATTCTGAAATTGTATTTTTGTCCCCCCCAGTTTTATCATTGGAATGTGATACAAAACAAGGCAATGGTGTGCTTTAGGACCATGCGGATGCCTCCGAGCAGTCGGTAGGCTGTTTGGAGTGTTTATCTGACTGGATTTAAAAACAAAAACAAATTATGCCTCCCCCACTTCTAAAACCAAAGTTGCGTCCCTTTTTTTTGCCGTAGCACTACACATATGATTCAAATAATCTCCTAATCATCAAGCTTTGATCATTTAAATCAGCTGTGTAGTGTTAGGGCAAAACAAGTAAATGAGCACCCCTTGGGGTTTGAGGATCGAGTTTGGGAAACACTCGGCTAGAAGGAGTTTCCAGTCTATTTCAGAAATCAGTAATTTCCTCTAAAATCCATGATGGGAAGTGAACAAGTGTACAATTCTGCAGATGTTTGGGAGTGGGGGTGCTTAGAATTTTTTGCCCACGCTACAAACGGCTATATCGTTCTTCTAATACAGGATTAGTAAAGGAAATTAATATTGTTTTTTTTTATTCCGATTTTTCAGGGGGTGAAGCAGCACCCCTACTTCCCGTAGCTATGCAATTCAGGAGAAAGGACATATTATTGGGACACAGGCCTGGTCCGAACCAAATGCTGAACACTCGACAGGAAGTGGAGGTTAAAGGGTCAAAGCATGATGAGACTTCCTTCTACTTCATATATAGTAGTAACAGGACAGATCCAGTGACATTGTGAGGTTAGCATGCACATCAATGAACGTTAACGATCACTGTAATTTAAAGGATAAAGCACATAAAGCAAGTAAACAGTCATTAATCTGTATTTTATCACTCTGGCCTAAAGTATCCCTGTGTCATTGGGTAACGTAACCTATGATATATTTCTGAGAAACCACTCACTCACCCCCATTACGGTCTCTCTAGCAACAACCATTAGCACAAGCCACCTGTAGAAGATAAGACATTAAAGGTAGGGCCCGTGTTTGCACCAGTTGGTTTCAGAAGTAAAGAAAAGCAGACATGGGTTCAAAACCATTTGAGATCTTTTAGCGTTTGCTCTTGTCTATTTGGAGTGCCATATGGGCAGGGTTTTCACCTTTTTGACTATTCTATAGGTTCCATTGTACCACTGTATCTGTATTTGAATCCAGGTTTGAATAAAAGCACCCAAAAAGCTAGACCCTTTCATCTGCAATCCACACATTATGTCCTATTCAGGAAATTTCTTAACTTTCTTAATCAAAATGCAAGACAAGATCTACCACTCAGATGTTTTTTTTAAAACATGATTTAAAAAAATTGTAAGCCTATGCAATTTTACCCATTAAAAACTGTTCTGTCGTAATGAGGTTTGTGCAGTAGGCTATAGGCCCAATACATTATCACTGCATATTGGCTACACTTGAATTGCCCTACCAATGTTGTTCTTTTAACCTCTTTGATCTCTAGGGGCGCTATTTCATTTTTGGATAAAAAACGTTCCCGTTTTAAGCGCGATATTTTGTCACGAAAAGATGCTCGACTATGCATATTCTTGACAGTTTTTGAAAGAAAACACTCTGAAGTTTCAGAATCTGCAAAGATATTGTCTGTAAGTGCCCCAGAACTCATTCTACAGGCGAAACCAAGATGATGCATCAACCAGGAAATGATCAGAATTTCTGAAGCTCTGTTTTCCATTGTCTCCTTATATGGCTGTGATTGCGCAAGGAATGAGCCTACACTTTCTGTCGTTCCCCCAAAGTGTTAGCAGCATTGTGACGTATTTGTAGGCATATCATTGGAAGATTGACCATAAGAGACTACATTTTCCAAGTGTCCGCCTGGTGTCCCTGCGTCGAAATTGGAGCGTAAAGCCAGGTGCAATTATTTTTCCATTTGAGAGCAAGGAGAAACCAGGCTTCCACGAAGGATATATCATTGAAGAGATATGTGGAAAAACACCTTGAGGATTGATTCTAAACCACGTTTGCCATGTTTCAGTCGATATTATGGAGTTAATTTGGAAAAAAGTTCGCGTTTTGAGGGCTGAATTTTCGTTTTTTTTTTTTTTTTTTTTTTTTTTTTTGGTAGCCAAATGTGATGTACAAAACGGAGCTATTTCTAATACACAAAGAATCTTTTTGGAAAAACGGAGCATCTGCTATCTAACTGAGAGTCTCCTCATTGAAAACATCAGAAGTTCTTCAAAGGTAAGTTATTTTATTTGAAGGCTTTACTTGTTTTTGTGATAGTTGCCTGCTAAATGCTAACGCTAATGCTAACGCTAATGCTAACGCTAATGCTAACGCTAAATGCTACGCTAGCTAGCTACTGTTACACAAATGATTGTTTTCCTATGGTTGAAAAGCATATTTTGAAAATCTGAGATGACAGTGTTGTTAACAAAAGGCTAAGCTTGAGAGCTAGCATATTTATTTCATTTCATTTGCGATTTTCATGAATAGTTAACGTTGCGTTATGGTAATGAGCTTAGGTCTATAAATAGAATCCCGGATCCGGGTTTGGTCGTCGCAACAGGTTAAAACCATTTTGAAATTATATTGAAACATTTTAGGTGTATGATCAGACTGGTAATAGATAATTTGTTGAATTACTTTTGAAGCACGGCTGAGTGAGCATAATCATTTGCTTATTTATTTTTTACTGGACTGAACCCTTAAAAAATGAATTTGTTGCATCAAACTTCCGCAACTTTGTGGTAAATTTGTTGAAAACTAAATAGTGTGGCACCAAATGTTGACAAAAGCTTGCAAATGTTTTCCACTAGTGGTGAATCTGCAACAAATATTTGGCAACAAAAATATTTATTGCCACTAGTGGTAAACAGTTAGCCAAAGGTTTTTTTCTGGCAGACAATTCTCTCAATATTCAATTTGAATCTGTGGCAAACCTTGGCAACAAGTTCCAAGACCAGTAACCAATGATGACCAATCAGGACAATTAGAAACATCTATTGGAAAATGGAAACCAAGATATCTAGCTAGCTACCTAACAAAGTTGGCCGGTGAGTGTCTAACGTAATAATTCAACTTCCTAAAAAACGTTAACATGTTATTAGCTAAATGATGCCCAGATAGTGATGCCCAGATGCCCAGAAACTAGCTCCCTGGTATACAGAAAATACCCGAGCTCTGAAGCAAGCTTCCAGAAAATTGGAAAAGAAATTGCGCCACACCAAACTGGAAGTCTTCCGACTAGCTTGGAAAGACAGTACCGTGCAATATCGAAGAGCCCTTACTGCTGCTCGATCATCCTATTTTTCCAACTTAATTGAGGAAAATAAGAACAATCCACAATTTATTTTTGATACTGTCGCAAAGCTAACTAAAAAGCAGCATTCACCAAGTGAGGATGGCTTTCACTTTAGCAGTAATAAATTAATGAACTTCTTTGAGGAAAAGATCATGATTATTAGAAAGCAAATTATGGACTCCTCTTTAAATCTGCGTATTCCTTCAAAGCTCAGTTGTTCTGAGTCTGCACAACTCTGCCAGGACCTAGGATCAAGAGAGACACTCACATGTTTTAGTACTATATCTCTTGACACAATGATGAAAATAATCATGGCCTCTTAAACCTTCAAGCTGCATACTGGACCCTATTCCAACTAAACTACTGAAAGAGCTGCTTCCTGTGCTTGGCCCTCCTATGTTGAACATAATAAACAGCTCTCTATCCACCGGATGTGTACCAAACTCACTAAAAGTGGCAGTAATAAATACTCTCTTGAAAAAGCCAAACCTTGACCCAGAAAATATAAAAAACTATTGGCCTATATCGAATCTTCCATTCCTCTCAAAATTTTTAGAAAAGGATGTTGCGCAAAACTCACTGCCTTCCTGAAGACAAACAATGTATACGAAATGCTTCAGTCTGGTTTTAGACCCCATCATAGCACTGAGACTGCACTTGTGAAGGTGGTAAATTACCATTTAATGGCATCAGACCGAGGCTCTGCATCTGTCCTCGTGCTTATAGACCTTAGTGCTGCTTTTGATACCATCGATCACCACATTCTTTTGGAGAGATTGGAAACCCAAATTGGTCTACACGGACAAGTTCTGGCCTGGTTTAGATCTTGTCTGTCAGAAAGATCAGTTTGTCTCTGTGAATGGCTTGTCCTCTGACAAATCAACTGTACATTTCGGTGTTTCTCAATGTTCCGTTTTAGGACCACTATTGTTTTCACTATATATTTTACCTCTTGGGGATGTCATTCAAAAACATAATGTTAACTTTCACTGCTATGCGGATGACACACAGCTGTACATTTCAATGAAACATGGTGAAGCCCCAAAATTGCCCTCGCTAGAAGCCTGTGTTTTAGACATAAGGAAGTGGATGGCTGCAAACTTTCTACTTTTAAACTCGGACAAAACAGAGATGCTTGTTCTAGGTCCCAAGAAACAAAGATATCTTCTGTTGAATCTGACAATTAGTCTTAATGTTTGTACAGTTGTCTCAAATAAAACTGTGAAGGACCTCGGCGTTACTCTGGACCCTGATCTCTCTTTTAACGAACATATCAAGACTGTTTCAAAGACAGCTTTTTTCCATCTAAGTAACATTGCAAAAATCAGAAACTTTCTGCCCAAAACTGATGCAGAAAAATTGATCCATGCTTTTGTTACTTCTAGGTTAGACTACTGCAATGCTCTACTTTTACATGGGCTTGCTCCTACCTATCTCTCTGATTTGGTCCTGGCGTACATACCTACACGTATGCTACGATCACAAGACGCAGCCCTCCTAATTGTCCCTAGAATTTCTAAGCAAACAGCTGGAGGCAGAGCTTTCTCCTATAGAGCTCCATTTTTATGGAATGGTCTGCCTACCCATGTGAGAGACGCAAACTCGGTCTCAACCTTTAAGTCTTTACTGAAGACTCATTTCTTCAGTGGGTCATATGATTGAGTGTAGTCTGGCCCAGGAGCGTGAAGGTGAACGGAAAGGCACTGGAGCAACGAACCGCCCTTGCTGTCTCTGCCTGGCCGGTTCCCCTCTTTCCACTAGGATTCTCTGCCTCTAACCCAATTACAGGGGCGGAGTCACTGGCTTACTGGTGCTCTTTCATGCCCTCCCTAGGAGGGGTGCATCACTTGAGTGGGTTGAGTCACTGATGTGATCTTCATGTCTGGGTTGGCGACCCCCCTTGGGTTGTGCCGTGGCGGAGATCTTTGTGGGCTATACTCAGCCTTATCTCAGGATGGTAAGTTGGTGGTTGAAGATATCCCTCTAGTGGTGTGGGGGCTGTGCTTTGGCAAAGTGGGTGGGGTTATATCCTTCCTGTTTGGCCCTGTCCGGGGGAATCATCGGATGGGGCCACCGTGTCTCCTGACCCCTCCTGTCTCAGCCTCCAATATTTATGCTGCAGTAGTTTATGAGTACTTCTCCTGTCCTATCCGGTGTCCTGTGTGAATTTAAGTATGCTCTCTCTAATTCTCCCTTTCTTTTTCTCTCTCGGAGGACCTGAGCCTTTAGGACCATGCCTCAGGACTACCTGGCATGATGACTCCTTGCTGTCCCCAGTGTACCTGGCCATGCTGCTGCTCCAGTTTCAACTGTTCTGCCTGTGATTATTATTATTTGACCATGCTGGTCATTTATGAACATTTGAACATCTTGGCCATGTTCTGTTATAATCTCCACCCGGCACAGCCAGAAGAGGACTGGCCACCCCACATAGCCTGGTTCCTCTCTAAGTTTCTTCCTAGGTTTTGGCCTTTCTAGGGAGTTTTTCCTAGCCACGCGCTTCTACACCTGCATTGCTTGCTGTTTGGGGTTTTAGACTGGGTTTCTGTACAGCACTTTGAGATATCAGCTGATGTACGAAGGGCTATATAAATACATTTGACTTGATTTGATGTAGTGTTTGTGTTGGGGTGTCAGTGTGTGTGCATAGTCAGTGCAAAAAAGGGTCAATGCAGGTAGTCCGGGTAGCCATTTGATTTAGCAGCCTTGTTTAGCAGTTATGGGTTTGGGGTAGAAGCTGTTCAGGGTCCTGTTGGTTCCAGACTGGTGGTCTGGTACCGCTTGCCATGCTGTAGAAGAGAGAACAGTTTATGGCTTGGGTGGCTGGAGTCTTTGAAAAAATGTTGGGCCTTGCTCTGAAACCACTTCCTATAGAGGTCCTGGATGACAGGGAGCTCGGCCCCAGTGATGTCCACATCAAGTTCAGCTGAAGTTCATGCAGGCAATTCAAATAAATTATAATAAATTCAATATTGTATCTTGATTGTGTAGGGAAGGGAGGGGTTGGGATGGTAGGGAACACAAAAAAATATTAGCAAAAGTGAAATTAGGCTTACACTGAAAATAAAAAATGACCCAGCTGCTGGGTCAATCCCCCAACCCAATGTGCTGTGTTTACGTCACCACCCAACACACTGGGTTGTTTTAACCCAACAATATAGTCTAATTTACCCAGCAGCTGGATCAAGTGTTCTACTCAAGGTGCTGGGTTAGAAGCACAACCCAGCCCAACTGGGTTGAATTAAGCCAATGATGTGTTTGGCCAGTGCCATAAAACTAATTTGCATGGGAAAATATGAGCTTTCCGCAAATTTGCGACAAATTGGCCAAAGGTTTGCCACAACTGTTTGCCAGTTGGTAAGGGATGGCCTGCATCTGATGGTCAGTCTGAGGGGAGGGAGCAGCGGTGAGGCTGCCTCTCACCTGACTCATCGTCCCTCCTCTCTCCCGACTCATTGTCCCTCCTCTCTTCCTCCCTCCACTGAGAAAAGGGGACACAGTCTTTTAGCTGATGGTGAAACTTAAGTCGCAATGCATTATTTCTGCCTCATGCACCAATTCATGTTGCAATATTCCTCTATATTAAAAAAGACACAAGTCGCAAATAATAACATCGCAAGCTTATCGAAACACTTTGTTATACTCATAAATTACAGCTGCAGTGCTGGTTGTAGCGTGAGTGGAAGTAGGAAAAACACACATTTTATGGCTTAGAAAACTGTTGAACAAAGTGTTGACAGTGCTGAATAACAACTTAAACATGAGCTTACTCATAAAAACAGCATGAGGAAAGTGTGCAGACAGTTATCTGAGCTATCTGGATTGGCCAGCGGTAGGCATATTGTTGCACTTGATTTGCTCTCTATGGCCTGCCGGGTAGGCAGAGTTTGTCGTGGAAATATTCGTCCAAATATTTATCAGATACCAGAACTCGTGATTTTAAATAGACTTTATTACAAAAGTAACAGGAGCCGAGCAATTCCATGGAACAACTGACCTCTCTAGTCTCAGCACTCTGCTTTTATACAGTTTTACCCTTACATAACATACATGGTCACTCCTTTTTTTGTAAATTATTAACACCCCTTGGCTTTTCGCCACTATTATCTTCCTGTCTCATATCTGGCTTGTCCACACCCACTTCTGACTTATTCATGCTCGTACATAGTACATTATCTGATAGTACATTTCTTCTTATTACAGATACATGGCTTGTGATGCCTGTATTACTTAACTAAGGTACACATTTCTGCTTACGTTCTGTTTTTACATGTCTAGTGATTAACTCCATGTTGATCCAGCCTTGTACACTCTATTGGATTCTGGTTACAATTTGTTTTTACATGTCTAAGGGTTAACTCTATGTTGATCCAGCTCTGTACAGTCACCTGGGCTCAGCCTTTATTCTGCTTACACATGTCTACTAATTAATCGTATGTTGATTCTGCTCACTACTTCTGGGAGAACAGTCTAGGTACTGGAAAATCCCCATAGTACTGGACATAATCCAAGTTCTACCTTCCGAAACATGAAATAGTTACAAATGGGAACACTTTGCCTTCCTGGCACTAGGGCTGCTGAATCAAGTGCACCTAACGGCAACAGCATGAAACGAATAAAACTAATAGGAATGCAAGGCTTTATCATTGGTTTTTTTTACAGAAATGTTTGGAGATCGACTAGGAATGCCTTAGGGTATATGCTATAGAGCAGTGGCACCAACCGTTTCTGAGTCAAGATCACTTTCTGAGTCAAAATGTAAGCAGAGATCTACTGCTCAGATTTTCTTTAAACATGACTTGGTGGCCTCCCGAGTGGCACAGTGGTGGTCTAAGGCACTGCATCACAGTTGCTAGCTGTGCCACTAGAGATCCTGGTTTGAGAACAGGAGACCCATGCGACCGGGAGACCCATGGGGCGGCGCAGAATTGGCCCAGCATTGTCTGGGTTAGGGAGGGTTTGTCCGGCAGGGATGTCCTTCTTCCATTGCTCTCTTGCAACTCCTGTGGCGGGCTGGGCGCATGCACAGTGATACGGTTGCCAGGTGTACAGTGTGTCCTCCAACACATTGGTGTGGCTGGCTTCTAGGTTAAGTGGGCATTGTGTCAAGAAGCACTGAGGTTTGGTTGGGTTGTGTTTCGGAGGACCCATGGCTCTTGACCTTCGCCTCTCCCGAGTCTGTATGGGAGTTGCAGCAATGAGACAAGACTGTACCTCCAATTGGATACCACGAAATTGGTGTAAAAGCAAAAATATAAAAAATTAAATATTAAATATACACATAACTTAAGCCTATGCAACATTAACCAAATAAAAACAGTTATGTAGCAATGAGGTTTGTGCAGTAGGCTAAAGGCCCACTGCATATTCACTGCATATTGGCTATGCTAGAATTGCCCTGACAATGTTGTTCTTCTCAGACAATTTTTAAATTATATTTTAAATTACAATGGTAATAGATAATTTGTTGTATTACTTGTGAGACACAGCTAAGTGAGCATCTGATGGTCAGTCTAATGGGAGGGAGGCTTTATTGTTGTTTTTTTTACAGACATTTTTGGTGATTAACTAGGAATGGCTTGGAGATCAACCAGTCAATCACGATAGACCGGTTGGTGACCACTGCCCTAGGGTCTATGCTATAGAACAGTGGTCACCAACCTTTTCTGGGTCAAGATTACTTTCTGAGTCAAAACGCATGCCGAGATCTACTGCTCAGATTTTTCTAAAAGTTACTTAAAAATCGTAAGCCTATGCAACATTAACCAATTAAAACGGCCTATTGTCTATGCTTGAATTGCCCTGGCAATATTGTTCTTCTCAGACCATTTAGAAATGAAATACCATTTAAATTATATGATCATACTGGTAATAGATCATTTGTTGTATTACTTGTGAGGCACAGCTACTGTAAATGAGCATTTCATTGGAGATCGACCAGTCGATCGTGATCGACCAGTTGGTGACCACAAGTAATTGGAAATGTAATAAATATCATGGCCAGAACCTTTTTTGTTGTTGCTGGTGTAACAGATGTGAAACAGCTAGCTTAGTTAGCGGTGGTGCGCGCTAAATAGCGTTTCAATCAGTGACGTCACTTGCTCTGAGACCTTGAAGTAGTTCCCCTTGCTCTGCAAGGGCCGCGGCTTTTGTGGAGCGATGGGTAACGACGCTTCGTGGGTGACTGTTAATGTGTGCAGAGGGTCCCTGGTTCGCGCTCGAGTATGGGCGAGGGGACGGTCTAAAGTTATACTGTTACATTGATGCTGTTGACCCGGATCACTGGTTGCTGCGGAAAAGGAGGTCAAAAGGGGGGTGAGTGTAACGGATGTGAAACAGCTAGCTTAGTTAGCTGTGGTGCGCGCTAAATAGCGTTTCAATCGGTGACGTCACTTGCTCGGAGACCTTGAAGTAGTAGTTCCCCTTGCTCTGCAAGGGCCGTGGCTTTTGTGGAGCGATGGGTAACGATGCTTTGTGGGTGACTGTTGTTGATGTGTGCAGAGGGTCCCTGGTTCGCGCCCGCGTATGGGCAAGGGGACGGTCTGAAGTTATACTGTTACACTGGTACAAGGGAACCTTTTATCCTAGAGATGTGTGAATTGTGTGTGTGAGTGTGTGTGTGTGAGAGAAACGATGGGCTCTGACAAAATGGAGATGAATAGGCGTACAAACAAAATGATGATGTTTCCTACACCTAGCCATCCAATAGACCCAGGGGAGCTTCCTCTATATTGCTATACCTGTCTGACTCCTTCAGATCTGCAAACACATAAAAGTGGAAGGTGCTAGTTGGGGAAGGGGCAGAGGAGGATGGTGAGGGGAAGACAGCTCCTAATAATGGCTGGAACTGAGTGAATGGAATGGTATCAAACACATGGAAACCATGTGTTTGATAATACCATTCAATTGATTCTGTTCCAGCCATTATTAGGAGCCTGTCCTCCGATTTAAAGTGCCACCAGCCACCATGCTGGGAAGGGGCTATGGGTTGTTTTGGCCAAGGACGAGGAAAATGAGATTTGGAGAAGATGAAAGCTGGAGAAGATGAGAATGGAAGGACATGAGAGAAAATGAGACAATGGGATCATCATAAGATGTGAGTTGGTAATCTGACCAGAGAGAGAGTTTGGCCCAGGTGGTGCAGCAGGTAGAGACCATCATCTCTGCCACTTAGGGCGTGTCCTGCCTCCAGACATGCCCATGACCTCTGCCTTGCCTCTGATTGGTGTAACACCAACAATGTGACTCTGCCTCTCGACCTCTCCTGTGATATAAACAAACAATGATAAGAGACAAAATACTCTCAGATAGGAAGGCAGATAGAGTAAATTGATGCACAGTAAAAGTGTTGGGGTCAATTCCATTTAAATGTAGTCAATTCAGAACCAAATAGATATTCATTCCTGAACTGAAAAATCATCCGTTTGTTAAACGGTTTCAGATGTATCTCCTTAACAGGTGCAATTAAAAATACATTAATTCATTTTTAAAAATGAATATCAATAAATTACTGAGTAGAGAGAGTGGATGAATGGATGTATAGATGAATTCAGACACACACAGAACATTGTCATAACACATTTTTTCGACCTGATGAACTGTGAACAAGTTGGACTTTGCGGATCAGTTCTCATTCCACAACAAGCTTGTTTATTGACAGGCAGCCTGAGATAAACCCTTTATCACTACAACGTTTGAATATTTTCAAACATCAAAATGAAAGCCAGGTCATTAGATCACATGTTGAAGATTTCCCCCCAAAAGTATTACTGCTTGTGCCCAATTTTTTTCTAGGCTAAACCTCAAAACCTACAAACAATTATGATATGATGATGACAATGATGATGACGATGATATTGATGATCATCATCATTATGACCTCTTATTATTATTGCTGTTATACAGTAACTTCAGTAACTTGTTCTACTCTGCATGTATACAACATTTGGCGAGCTCTCAATGGTGCACCACTGTAACTGTATTCACGATAAACCTAAGTGTGCTTGTGTAAAGTATTGCGGGGAAATTGTGCTGATTTTGTGATACATGCAGAGCCTTCCTCTGCGAATAGGCTAGTAGTCCAGATAAATTTAAAACTATAATACATTAATTACCGAATCAAACATGTGTGTAGCCTAAATTACTCAAGTAAAAAAATAATTTGAAAGGCATGGTCTGAGTATGTTCCAGAAATATTCAAATTAGGTCAAATGTGTATCGGCAATAATCCTGCGAATTCAATTAAACTACAATATAACTGAGCGCGTCGTGAAGTTATGGCAGAGACAACGAATGAAACCGTAGCAAATGCCACCCATTAAATGTATATTAGGCCTAGGCACCATTGAGCAAATCTCACGCCATCATATCCTAGCTAAAGTGACAGAATCGTCCAAATCCAGTTTAATTGTAGGCAATAGGTGTTGCTATGCAATAAAAAATGCTTACCCCAGTCTTAATCACTGTGTCAGACCCCGTTGACGAAACGTCGTGCAAGTCCCACCAGTACTTTCGCACTTGTTCCTTATTAAATCGAAAAACATATCGTGGAAGAAAATAAAACAACAAACAGTTGAACCAACAAGTCTAAAACGTAACAGAAAAACTTAAAGCTCAACAACTGCTAGTAAGAATAGAGGCTATCACTTCGCCCCCGCACCTCATACCGTAACGAACTTAAAGAGCGCAACTACATTTGACCACACATTTACATTTAACAGGTTTATTTTTTATATTATCAAATGGATTAATATACCTACCTTAGAAAAACGTATATAATACTATATAAAACATATCACCATTTATCATTATTTATTAAAAACTAAACATAAACATCAAAGCATAGTCACAAAGTATTACGGTATTTAAACCCGCAAGTAAACCTGTACACCGCTCAATCTTAAACCAGCACTTGACAGTACTCACTTTCACAACATAGACAATATTTTTTTCGACGCTTGTATGTCCCACTCGTTGTTATTATATTTCAGTGGTTCTACTTTTTAGTCTATGACTTGGGTGTATTAATTAGCCTTAACATACTTAGCTGTCGCAGGTGTGAATGGGGCTCAAAGGGTAAAGGCACTGTCTTGAGGGAGGTTATCTTTGCCACGCGCAGGATCTTCGGATAGTGAGTTACACCACACTGCACTATCAAAGTGCAGAAACCTGTCGCAGTGATAGCGAGCAGTAGGCTATTTCTTCTTATTTCTAAAAGCGAGTTATTCAGGGGGGCTGCTGCATCGATTTTACAGTTACAAAGATAACCAACTGAAACGGGGCTTACGCCAACGGTGTATGGAACTGCTGTAGGTAATGAAATGACAGACTTTCTCACTTTTTCCCCACTGCTCCTGAGCGTCCTGTTGCTACTGCTCAGCGGCATCATCACACCTGCATACACAGATGATGTAAGTATGAAAATACCACGCTGAATTAGGTTATAAGGGCTCAGTTTAGAGTAAAGTTTGCTGCATATCGTGCATGCATGTGTTATAACTGATTTGTATGGGAAATATTGTTCAACCATTGTTTATTGCGTACATGAATCTGGGTTGCTGATATAGCTGAGTTGACGTGTCATCCAAGCCTAAATTACTTCAAATGATGTGTCACCTGAATAGCCAACAATAGACGTATTATTGTTAGCCTAACTCATACAGGTAGTCTAGGTTTACTTAGTGTAGCAGGAGCGTTATGTTGAGCTAAGATGGGTATAAAATGCATTGATGTCAGAGTTCAATTATGTTAATGTCATTTATTGCCACTACAGGTCTAGAGCTCATGACGGGTGTATTGCAAAGCTTTAGGTTACTGGTAAAGATTGCATTTAGTTGTAGAGTGATGGCAATTTTAATATGGTAGAATGGAAATGGTTAAAAAGATTCAGCCAGCTCCAACAGAGGCGCTATTGCGTGCGTGCGCACACACACGTACACACATACACACACAGATTTATCATTAAGCTGTTTGTTAATTAATAAATTTTTCATAATCTTCATCATCATTATTCCATCTATAAGCACAGTCTGGAATCTGGGAATGGTAATTTCAATTATTGATATTCTCATGAGCAGCGCACACCTGTATTACTCTACACTTCCTACAAAAATAATGCTCAATGTGGGGCATTGAACAGTCTGCCTTGTGCAGACTGCCAGGTGGAAACATAATCTATGGAATATATTTTCTGGTACTGTCCATCAGTTGCTTGCTTTTGGAGTCAGGTCCAGGAATGGTTGTTCAGGATTCAAACTGTATTGTTAGGGGATCTGAAAAAACACGATCAGTCAATGGGAAATGTAATTATACTCTTGGGTAAAGTATTTATTTTTAGGGCAATATCAGTAAAATCTTTACAAATAGGGATTTTTAGGACCCTCGTAAGACATCACAGTAAAATGGAGGAATGTATTGCAAAAGGAAATTACAAATTGGCATTACACTGGGAAAGATGGGCTAATCTGTGGACATTGGAGGGTTGGAGTTAAGAATGAACGGTGGATTGGCTGCTGTGGGTGAAAATCCAGCAAATGAAGGAAGAGGAAATTAGTAATATATGTATAAATATACAGTGCATTCGGAAAGTATTCAGATTACTTTTTTCACATTTTGTTACGTTACAGTCTTATTCTAAAATAGATTACATTGTTTTTTCCCTCCTCATCAATCTACACACAATACCCCATGATGACAAAGCGTTAACAGGTTTTTAGACATTTTTGCACATTTACATAAATATTCAGACTCTTTATTCATTACTTTGTTGAAGCACCTTTGGAAGCGATTAGAGCCTTGAGTCTTCTTGGGTATGACGCTACAAGCTTGGCACACCTGTATTTGGGGAGTTTCTCCCGTTCTTCTCTGCAGATCCTCTCAAGCTCTGTCAGGTTTCATGGGGAGCGTCGCTGCGCAGCTATTTTCTGGTCTCTCCAGAGATATTCGATCAGGTTCAAGTCGGGCTCTGGCTGGGCCACTCAAGGAGATTCAGAGACTTGTCCCGAAGCCACTCCTGATTTGTTTCGGCTGTGTGCTTAGGGTCGTTGTCCTGTTGGAAGGTGAACCTTCACCCAAGAATGAGGTCCTGAGCACTCTGGAGCAGGTTTTCTTCAAGGATCTTTCTGTATTTTGCTCCATTCATATTTCCCTCGATCCTGACTAGTCTTCCAGTCTCTGCCACTGAAAAACATTCCCACAGCCTGATGCTGCCACCACCATGCTTCACCGTAGGGATGGTGCCAGTCTTCCTCCAGACGTGACACTTGGCATTCAGGCCAAAGAGTTCAATCTTGGTTTCATCAGACCAGATAATCTGGTTTCTCACGGTCAGAGTCCATTAGGTGCCTTTTGGCAAACTCCAAGCTGGCTGTTATGCCTATTACTGAGGAGTGGCTTCCATTTGGCCCTCTACCTTAAAGGTGTGATTGGTGGAGTGCTGCAGAGATGGTTGTCCTTCTGGAAGGTTCTCCCATCTCCACAGAGGAACGCTGGAGCACTGTCAGAGTGACCATTGGGTTTTTGGTCACCTCCCTGACAAAGAGCCTTCTCCCTTCTCCGATTGCTCAGTTTGGCCGGGCGGCCAGCTATAGGGAGAGTCTTGGTGGTTCCAATCTTCTTCCATTTAAAAAATGATGGAGGCCACTGTGTTCTTGGGGACATTCAATCCTGGAGAAATCTTTTGGTACCCTTCCCCAGATCTGTGCCTCGACACAATCTTGTGTCGGAGCTCTATGGATAATTCCTTTGAACACATGCCTTGGTTTTTGCTCTGACATGCACTGTCAACTGTGAGACCTTATGCAGACAGGTGTGTGCCTTTCCAAATCATGTCCAATCAATTGAATTTACCACAGGTGGATTCCAATCAAGTTGTAGAAACATCTCAAAGATGATCAATGGAAGCAGGATGTACCTGACCTCAATTTCGAGTCTCATAGCCAAGGGTCTGAATACTTATGTAAAAAGATATTTCTTAAATTTGCAAAAAAATCTAAAAACATGTTTTTACTTTGTCATTATGGGGTATTGTGTGTAGATTCATGAGGAAAATAATTAGAATAAGGCTTTAAAGTAACAACATTTGGAAAATGTGAAAGGGTCTGAATTCTTCCCGAATGCACTGTATCTGCAATATTGAAGCTGATCTTCCCTCCCTGAAAAATGAATAAACATTCCAATGAAGACCCAATTTGGTTTTCAGCTAATTTTATCATGACAAAATACTGTTAATGTTGTTAAATACCCAATATTATTTAATAACCATTAGTAGAGGGACAAACCATAACGGTTATAAGAATGTTTGGTGAAAATGTTCCAATAACATTTGTTTTGCACATTTAATGTGTTTTTGTACCAAAATATACAAATAAAAACAAAAATGTGGGCCTGATACATTCTTCTTCGCAGAGGCAACCATGCAACAGATTCTTAGTTTGATCCTATCAGTAGTTTTTGTGAGCCCAAGAATGCTTTGAACGTTTCATTTTATGCTGAGAAGACCAAGCATAAATGCCTTTTGATTGTCAATGGTTCCATTCTTCCAGACATTATGACTCGTCTATAGCTGAAATTAGTAGGTGGCTCAGTAGGATGGCGATTGCAATACCAAGTCCCATGGGTTTGGCCGGGGTATGCCGTCATTGTAAATAAGAATTTGTTTTTAACTTGCCTAGTTAAATAAAGGTTAAATATATATTTTTAAATGGGTTTAAGTCCTGTTGGGGCGACCGGTATGAAGGATGTATGCATGCATATGTGACAATTTCAACATATTGGCTTTGTTTTTGTACATTTAAAACAGTCTTTTGCTGGAGAACTGTACTGGGCATCTCTAACTTATTATGGATGTTGGTACTAATGTTTGAATAGTTTTTATTGTTGATCAAGTCCATTGGTTTGGGAAATTGCTTCAGGCAAGGCTTGGTGGAAGGTTAAGGGATGGTTTCCAGGACACAGATTAAATGTAGTCCTGGATTTAAGACAAGCTCAACGGAGAAGGCATATTTGTGACTGGCCTGGAGCGAAACTGCTCCACCACAGGCTTTACACAATGCTTTGATCATTATAACAATATATGAAAGAAAGGATTGATGTCTATGCAGTTTAAAATTGGATAGCCAACTCCTGATTGAAAGTGCGCATTTAGATCTTTAAAAATATAGCCTATATATGTGGCAGACTGGGGGTGGGGTGAGGGAGGGATGTTATGGAGACAGCAGGTATAAAGTAGAATGCTCAAATTAGAGTATGTGTTAATGTTGTCCTCAGTGTGTGTGTGTGTGTACATGTGTGCGTGTGTATGGTGAGAAGAGGGCCAGGCTGGTGTAAGGGTGGCTTGTGTTCACAGTGCAAGAGTGTGGTAAGTTTGCAGTGAGAACAATTCCCCTTGTCGTGTGTATTTGTTTTACAGCGGCTGTTATCTGCAGTAGACATCTGATGGGGCACAGGCTCAGTCTTGTCACTGTGAATCTCAGATCACTCTGCATTTAGACAGTCAGTGTGCTGCGTGCTCCACAGCCTCACCTCTTGGGCATCATAGATTCCACATCACCTGTACTAGTCATGACTACACAGGTTCAGTATTGAGACTCTGGACTAGGAACTCATTACTGCCCCAGATACAATGTTCACCCCCTCTGTAGGACTAGTGCTCATCCACTGGGGAAGAGACCTATGAGCACCACTTAGTTGTACTAAGATTAGCTGCAGTCTTTAAAACTACTGTAGTTTATACACTGAACAAAAATATAAACACAACATATGAAGTGTTGGTCTCACGTTTCATGAGCTGAAATAAAAGATCCCAGAAATGTTCCATATCCACAAAAAGCATATTTCTCTCAAATTTTGTGCAGAAATGTGTTTACATCCCTGTTAGTGAGCATTTCTCTTTTGCTAAAATAATCCATGCATCTGATGGGTGTGGCATATCAAGAAGCTGACTAAACAGCATGATCATTACACAGGTGCGCCTTGTGCTGGGGGCAACGCATGTGAAGTTTTGTCACACAACACAAAGCCACACGTGTTTTGAGTAAGCGTGCAATTGGCATGCTGACAGTAGTAATGTCCACCAGCGCTGTTGCCAGAGAAATTAATGTTCATTTCTCTACCATAAGCCGCCGCCGACATCATTATAGAGAATTTGGTAGTTTGACCAACTGGCCTCACAACCGCAGGCCATGCGTATGGCATTGTGTGGGTGAGTGGTTTGCTGATGTCAACGTTGTGAACAGAGTACCCATGGTGGTGGTGGTGGGGTTCTGGTATGGTCAGGTAGAAGCTACGGACAACAAACAAAATGGCATTTTATCGATGGCAATTTGAATGCACAGAGACACAGTGACTAGATCCTGAGGCCCATTGTCGTGCCATTCATCCACTGCCATCACCTCATGTTTCAGCATAATAATGCACAGCCCCATGACGCAAGGATATATACACAATTCCTGGAAGCTGAAAATGATCCAGTTCTTCTATGGCCTCCATTACTCACCAGACATGTCACCCATTGAGCATGTGTGGGATGCTCAGGATTGACGTGTACCGCAGTGTATTCCAGTTCCATTCAATATCCAGCAACTTCGCACAGCCAAATTCCACAGGCCACAGTAAACAGCCTGATCAACTCTATGCAAAGGAGATGTGTCACATGGTGGTCATGCCAGATACTGACTGGTTTTCTGATCCACACCCCTCACTTTTTTTAAGGCACAGTATCTGTGACCAACAAATGCATATCTGTATCATGTGAAATCCATAGATTAGGGCCTAATGAATTTATTTCAATTGACTGATTTCCTTATATGAAATGTAACTCAGTAAAATCTTTCAAATTGTTGCATGTAGCATTTATATATTTGTTCAGTATAATACAGAATAAGTTTGTATTGATCCATCTTTATATTTAAACCCCATTGTAATGGGAAACATAAATACAGAAAATATATGTGGTGCTTTATCTTTTCAACTCATTTTGTATTGTGGAATATAGCCTCTACAAAACAGACGGCCTAAGGCATAGACTTACCGCAACAGAAGACATCTTTTGAAGTTCCAAAACATCTATGACCCTTGTTTAAGACTGCTTTCAGTAGCAGTAATGCAGGAAATATAGAAAACTATTGGAATGTGAAAGAGGAAATAGCGTTCTGCAGAAAGTTGTTCAAAATAACTATCTGCCTCTGGGCAAAAAGGTTAGATGGACAGAGAGAGGCAGAGAGACAGAATATATATAATATTTTCCAGGTGTGTGGAGTCACACAGTCTGATGTCACAGTCTAGTGACTAAGTCAATTCATATGGCCTTAACTTCTATGCTATACACTATGGACAACATTTTTGATAACACTTTATATGAAGGGGGTATACAAAGTATTCATAACACCCTTATGAAACCAGTCATGACACCTTCAAGAACGCTGCAGTATCATTCACACAACATTCACAACACATTTATTCAACATCATTCATAACATGTCTTCAAAATAAATAAATACTTATTATAGTACAGTAATTGTTTTATAAGACAAATCTTGAGTGAGCCAAATGGTGCCTGGTGATGCTGACTGGGTGGGCTCAAGTTCAGGTCTCCTGCGCACTACAACAGTGTGTTAGCTTGCGGAACTAAAAGCTAGGCATTCATATGTGGCGCTAATACACAAGTCTTCAGATCTCAGCTAATACCCTTAACATACAGATTTTACGGTATGTTGCAAGTAGTGTTTTTTAGAGCCCAATTCATACAGTCCCATTAGCTTATCAATACATAATGAAAGGTGTGAAAAACGATAAACTACTGTTTGTGTTTCCCTGGCTAAATTGATGGGCCATCAGTTGATTGACAGATCTTGGCCTACTGTGAGAACGATAACATTTCTTGCGGGGAGATGCTCGCACGCGTTTTACAGTTGGGCTATGTATAACTTTGGAGCGGCAGGGTAGCCTAGTGGTTAGAGCATTGGACTAGTAACCAAAAGGTTGCAAGTTCAAATCCCCGAGCTGACAAGGTCTGTCGTTCTGCCCCTGAGCAGGCAGTTAACCCACTGCTCCTAGGCCATCATTGAAAATAAGAATTTGTTCTTAACTGACTTGCCTAGTTAAATAAAGATAAAAAATAAATAATAACTTGCAGAGGTGGATGCTGTAAAAGTAATGTTATTTAGTAGAGGTCGACCGATTATGATTTTTCAACGCGATTATTGGAGGGCCAAAAAAAGCCGATACCGATTAATCGGCCTATTTAAAAAAAATATGTATTTGTAATAATGACAATTACAACAATACTGAATTAACACTTATTTTAACTTAATATAATACATAAATAAAATCAATTTAGCCTCAAGTAGATAATAAAACATGTTCAATTTGGTTTAAATAATGCAAAAACAAAGTGTTGTAGAAGAACAAAAAAGTGCAATATGTGCTATGAAAGCTAACGTTTCAGTTCCTTGCTCAGAACATGAGGACATATGAAAGCTGGTGGTTCCTTTGAGCATGAGTCTTCAATATTCCCAGGTAAGAAGTTTTAGGTTGTAGTTATTATAGGACTATTTCCCTCTATACCATTTGTATTTCATTAACCTTTGACTATTGGATGTTCTTATAGGCACTTTAGTATTGCCAGTGTAACAGTATAGCTTCCGTCCCTCTCATCGCTCCTCCCTGTGCTCGAACCAGCAACACAACGACAGCAGCCACCACATCGAAGCAGCGTTACCCATGCAGAGCAAGGGAAACAACCACCCCCAGGCTCAGAGCGAGTGAAGTTTGAAACGCTATTAGCGCGCACAAACTAGCCAGCCATTTCACTTCAGTCACACCAGCCTCATCTCCGGAGTTGATAGGTTTGAAGTCATAAACAGCGCAATGTTTGACGCACAACGAATAGCTGCTGGCAAAAGGCACGAAAGTGCTGTTTGAATGAACCACCTTCCACCGCTCAGTCAGATACTTAGATACTTGTATGCTTGTATGCTCAGTCAGATTATATGCAACACAGGACACGCTAGATAATATCTAGTAATATCATCAACCATGTGTAGTTAACTAGTGATTATGATTGATTGTTTTTTATAAGATAAGTTTAATGCTAGCTAGCAACTTACCTTGGCTTACTGCATTTGCATAACAGGCAACCTTGTAGAGTGCAACGAGAGAGAGGCAGGTCGTTAATGTTGGTATAGTTAGTTAACTGTAAGGTTGCAAGATTGAATCCCTCGAGCTGACAAGGTGAAAATCTGTCTCTCTGCCCCTGAACGAGGCAGTTAACCCACCGTTCCTAGGCCATAATTGAAAATAAGAATGTGTTCTTAACTGACTTGCCTAGTTAAATAAAGATTAAATAAAGGTGTAAAAAAAAAAGATTTCCCAAAATGACCGATTTCCGATTGTTATGAAAACTTGAAATCGTCCCTAATTAATCGGTCGACTTCTATTACTTAGATTGTAATTTACTCAAGTAAAATGTTATTTCTTAGGAAACTTACTTAAGAGTAAAAAAGTATCCAGACAGAAAATGAATTAAGTACTATTTCTAAATTTTGTTTGGTAATTTTTTGACACCTTATGGTAAACTGTGACAGCAAACAAAAAGGACAATGACTTAGTGCAATTGATTTGATATACATTTATTAAAGCCTGCCAGCACCATCTTGCCGCCAGCACCAGAAGCCTACCAGCACCAGATGTCCCCCAGCACAGATATTCTCAATGAAGACTAACATCAAGCAGAGTCCGTAGGCTGTATTTATTATGGATCCCCATTTGCTGCCAAGGCAGAAGCTGCTATTCCTGGGGTCCAGCAAAATAAAGGCAGTTATACAATTTTAAAAATGTACATTCATAACACATTTCACAACACACTAAGTGTGTGCCCTCAGGCCCCTACTCCCCTTCCACAACACAAAATCCATATGTACGTGTGTGTATAGTGCTTATGTTATCATCTGTTATCATGTGTTATTAAGGGGGACAGGTGGCCAAGTGGTTAGAGCATTGGGCCAGGAACTGAGAGGTTGATAGATCAAATCCCTGAGCTGACAAAGTAAAAAATCTGTCGTACTGCCTCTGAACAAGGCAGTTAACCCACTGTTGCCTGATAGGTGGACATTGTAATTAAGAATTTGTTCTTAACTCACTTGCCTAGTTAAATAAAGGATACTTTTGAATGTATGCTTGTGTTGCTTCACAGTCCCCGCTGTTTAATAAGTTGTATTTTTATATGTTTTTTAAAGTCTGATTCTACTGTCCAGGCTACATCACATCCGGCCGTGATAGGGCGGCGCATAATTTGCCCAGTGTTGTCCGGGTTTGACCGGGGTAGGCCGTCATTGTAAATAAGAATTTGTTCTTAACTGACTTGCCTAGTTAAATAAAGGTTAAATGTAAAAAATTAATTTAAAAAAAGCACTGCTTGCATCAGTTACCCGATGTGGAATAGAGTTCCATGTAGTCTCCCATAGTTTGTTATGGATTTGGGGACTGTGAAGAGAACTCTGATGGCATGTCGTGTGGGGTATGCGTGGGTGTCTGAGCTGTGTGCTAGTCGTAAACAGACAGCTCGGTGCATTCACAAATACAAGTAGTGATAAAGTAGTGTAGTGATAAAGTCAATCTCTTCTCCACTTTGAGATTGACATGTATATTTTTTCGGCTCCCGAGTGGCGCAGCGGCATCTCAGTGGGGCACGGCATCTCATTGCTTGAGGTGTCACTCGATTCCAGGCTGTTTCATTGGCCGTGATTCTGAGTCCCATAGGGCGTTGCACCAATTGTGACTCACCACCTGGATTTTGTCTTAAGTAGCAACATTTTGGTTTTTACATTGGATTAAAGTAGTGACCTAGAGCTACAAAATTATATACCATACACTGCATTTGAGGAACAATGAAATTTGATCAACTTGTAAACTTACTTTTGAGAAAATGACCTTTGAATGTTTTGGTATCTAGTGAAGAGCTCTTCTTTGTATACACCCACTCAGCATCCTTCACACCCTCTTAAGCTTTAGCCCCACCCATCTCGTTTCGCTCTCGGAGCGCACACTTGATGCTCTGGCCAATGATTTGTTTACCTATGGATAACATGAAAACAGCCTAACTAGCATTGCTGGCAACAATTTATTAAACTTTTTTGCAGACGTTTACTGACACAGGCCAAATTCAACGGGTGTTGTACACACGTCACGTAACTTTAGCTAATGAGCCAGCCAGCTAACGTTAGCTAGTTAAACAACAACGCTAACCAACCAGGTTCAAAGTTAGCTAGTTAACAGTACAGTTTAGCTTGAAATGAAACCACTTTCTGTCAAAATTAGAAATGTGTAATGTGTAATATCTGAAAACGCTAGACTATCTTACATGATCATGCATGATGGACGCATCTCCCTGTAAGGAATGCCAAACCATGGTTGCCTTTAGTTTGAACATGTAATCCGGAGACAGGTGTTTTCTCCACCTCTTTGCCTATCATACTCTAATTTCACTGATTTCAAACTTGATCCTCCAGAAAGTGGAGAGCAAACACTATGCAGCTCCACTACACAATATATATTTTTTTAAAGCCACGTTTTCTAGGGCTTAACCAACAAGGCTCGTAATTTAACAAACACTTATGCAGCTCCACTACACAATATATCTTATTTAAAGGATTTTAAAGCCACGTTTTCTGTGGAAGGGTCGTTAAGGGCTAAGCTCATTACCATAACGCAACGTTAACTATTCATGAAAATCGCAAATGAAATGAAATAAATACCAAGCTTAGCCTTTTGTTAACAACACTGTCATCTCAGATTTTCAAAATATGCTTTTCAACCATAGGAAAACAATAATTTGTGTAACAGTAGCTAGCTAGCGTAGCATTTAGCGTTAGCATTAGCGTTAGCATTAGCGTTAGCATTTAGCAGGCTCGTAATTTAACAATTTTATTAATAAACGTTTTTCCAAAAAGATTCTTTGTGTATTAGAAATAGCTCCGTTTTGTACATCACATTTGGCTACCAAAAAAAAAAAAAAAAAAAAAAAAAAAAAAAAACGTCCCTTTTTTCCAAATTAACTCCATAATAGGAACCTGTCTTTCAAAGATAATTCATAAAAAATCCAAATAACTTCCCAGATCTTCATTGTAAAGGATTTTAAACGCTGTTTCCCATGCTTGTTCAATGAACCATAAACAATGAATGAACATGCGCCTGTGGAAGGGTCGTTAAGACACTAACAGTTTACAGACGGTAGGAAATTAAGGTCACAGTTATGAAAAATGTAGGACACTAAAGAGGCCTTTCTACTGACTCTGAGAAACACCAAAGGAAAAATGCCCAGGGTCCCTGCTCATCTGTGTGAACGTGCCTTAGGGATGCTGCAAGGAGGCATGAGGTCTGCAGATGCAATGTCCGTACAGTGAGACACCTAAGACAGCGCTAGAGGGAGATGGGATGGACAGCTGATCATCCTCGCAGTGGCAGACCGCGTGTAACAACACCTGCACAGGATCGGTACATCCGAACATCAGACCTGCGGGACAGGTACAGGATGGCCACAACAACTGCCCGAGTTACACCAGCAACGCACAATCCCTCCATCAGTGCTCAGACTGTCCGCAATAGGCTGAGAGAGGCTGGACTGAGGGCTTGTAGGCCTGTTGTAAAGCAGGTCCTCACCAGACATCACCAGCAACAACGTCATCTATGGGCACAAACCCACCGTCGCTGGACCAGACAGGACTGGCAAAAAGTGCTCTTCACTGACGATTTGTGGTTTTGTCTCACCAAAGGTGATGGTCGGATTCTCGTTTATCGTCGAAGGAATGAGCATTACACCGCAGCCTGTACTTTGGAGAAGGATCGATTTGGAGGTGGAGGGTCCGTCATGGTCTGGGGCGGTGTGTCACTTTATCATCGGACTGAGCTTGTTGTCATTACAGGCAATCTGAACGCTGTGCGTTATAGGGAAGACATCCTCCTCCCTCATGTGGTACCCTTCCTGCAGGCTCATCCTGACGTGACCCTCCAGCATGACAATGCCACCAGCCATACTGTTTGTTCTGTGCGTGATTTCCTGCAAGACAGGAATATCAGTGTTCTGCCATGGCCAGTGAAGAGCCCCGATCTCAATCCCATTGAACACGTCTGGGACCTGTTGGATCGGAGGGTGAGGGCTAGGGCCATTCACCCAGAAATGTCTGGGAACTTTCAGGTGCGTTGGTGGAAGAGTGGGGTAACATCTCACAGCAAGAACTGGCAAATCTGGTGCTGTCCATGAGGAGGAGATGCACTTTAATGCATCTGGTGGCCACACCAGATACTGACTGTTACTTTTGACACATTATTCAATTTCCGTTAGTCACATGTCTGTGGAACTTGTTAAGTTTATGTCTCAGTTGTTGAATCTTGTTATGTTTATACAAATATTTACACATGTTAAGTTTGCTGAAAATAAATGCAGTTGACAATGAAATGGCCTTTCTTTTTTTGCTGAGTTCATTTACAGATGCCATACAAGTTTGTTATTAAGGCACATGAAAAAATGCATTTTGATGAAAATATATTTTTTATGTTCATGTGACTTGCAGCATACGCCTAGTTTCCAGAATTGGGTCACAATTGGCCCAAGGTCGTCTGGGTTAGTGTTTGGCCCGGGGTAGGCCGTAATTGTAAATATAAATTTGTTCTTAACTGACTTGCCTAGTTAAATAAAGGTTAAATAAAAAGGTTTATTTAAAAATGGTAGGTTGACTGATAATCTAAAACCAGGTTGCATGCACTGGTTACCGTTTGAAACGTTTTCTTGAGTGGGCAGCTTGATGAAAGCCAGTCAATATTTAAACCACCCAGAAAATATGGGTTTGTTGATATCACATATATTATCAAGCATTTCACACATTATCCAGATACTGACTGTTAGCACTTGGGGGTCAATAGCAGCTTCTCACAAGAATGGGTTTAGGTGAGGCAGACGAACCTGTAGCCATATTACTTCAACAGTATTTAACATGAGACCCTCTCTAATCTTTACAGGAATGTGGTTTGGAATAGAAACAGCAACACCTCCACCACTGGCAATTCTGTCTTTTCTGTAAATGCTATAACATTGTATTGCTACCACTGTGTCATCAAAGGTATTGCCTAGTGAGTTTCAAAGATATCAATATGAATTTCATCGGTTACTAGCATGTTATTCATTTCAAGAACCTTGTTTCTTAAGCTCCATATGTAAACGTGGGCTATTTAATTAAAGGGTTTTTCTGGGATGCTTGATTGTTTTCAGTTCTTTACTGGGAAGTTTAGCAGAAGTAGATATTCTCATGCTATTTATGATTGTGCAGTGTGAGCTGCACACAATGGACTTCATACTAGGGCACATAGTGTGCTAACAGCATAAATCTGGTTCATAGGCACTTGATTGCTGCGTACAATTGCTGTAGGATCAGCAGTTACATTGTGTCTACCAATGCCCCTGGTATAATATACATTTACTAAAGCATTATGAGTCAGCGACACAATGGTAGGGATTAATTGAGCTGGGCTTGGGTCATTGGTAAGTGCTTGTCTCCTTTCGCAGCCTTATAATGCTGTGAAAGGATCCAGGAATCCAAATCATTTGGGTGGATCCCATCCTCCTTATAAAACATGTTTTGTTTCCAAAACGAATCAAAATTGTCAACAAACGTTCCACTCATTGAGCTTCAATAATCAAGTTGCCAGTTGTGAAGAGAAAGAATCCTGCTATAGCGTTCAATGCCACGATTCAGAGAGGGCACAGTTTCAATTACAGTCATTTAATGTTGACTTAACGATGCATAATGCAGAAATGGCTGCCATTTCCTGGTTGCAAAAATTTGAATAGTTCGCCTAATTTCAGTTTGTGACAGAACAAGCAAGTGTAGTGTGGGGAGTTAATGTACCATCTAAACCTCTGTGAAATGTATTTTCCATAACCAATAATATTATATCTTCAGGTGTTTGAAGCTAGTGTACGAAAATGTAGTGTAAAAAATGCAAAAACAAAATTTAAGCAAGGGAAGAATAGAAATGTCGCCCATAGAACAGATATACCACTTCTTAAACTTTCCAGCAGCATACCACCCTGCATCTCACTGCTGGCTTGCTTTTGAAGCTAAGTAGGGTTGGTCCTTGTCAGTCCCTTGATGGTAGACCAGATTTAGCTGGAAGTGGTGTTGGAGGGCCAGTAGAAGGCACCCTTTCCTCTGGTCTAAAAAAAATATATCCCAATTCCCCGGGACAGTGATTGGGGACGTTGCCCTGTGTAGGGTGTGGTCTTTCAGATGGGATGTTAAACAGGTATCCTGACTCTCTGTGGTCACTAAAGATCACATGACACTTATTGTAAGAGTAGGGGTGTTAACCCTGGCTTAAACATTTATTTTATTTTATTCCAGGTCAGTTAACATTTTGTTTCTTTCGTCCCACCTGTCTCTCCTGTAACTTCTCCCAGGCTAACACCCAAACTAGCATGATACATGAAGCCTATGCTGTCATTTAGTCATTAGATGGGTTAAGAAAATTACCTATGTTTGAAACCTTAAACAACTCAACAAAACTCTACAACCGAAAAACACGATGGGGTCAGTTTTTTTAACTTACATTGCTCAAAACTAATTTTTGTTGATAACTCTGCGAAACATGGAGAGTTTTGTTTTCAGATAGCTTTTCCTCCAAATTAGGAACATTCTGATTTCACTACTTCATTCTATCTTCTTTCTTATCTGAGAAAATGGGCAAGTTACTTTCGCCCTGTGTTACTTTCTTCTCTGCTCTCCTCTCCTCTAGGCATAGGCTATTTACTAAGCACTGTGAGCGAGGAGCAAAATAATCAACTTGTTAAGCTACATAACATGCTGGCAAATTGTTCTGATCAGTTCTACTAGACAATATGATCATGAGCAGCACTCACCTCAACTAAGCTAACATTTCTACAACCTAATTGTAGCCTAACCAATATCCAAACGGAGATTTAGTGAAAACATATGACATTGATTGATTTATCAAGACGAGTCCCCACCCTTGTCTCAAAGCAGTAATTCTTTATGGATCCATCTAGTTGTGGTTAAGAAAACAGTGCATGTGGTGGGCTATGCGAACAGATGGGTGAAGTGACATGCCTCGCAAAGTCTAGAACCACCAGGAGGATAGTATTAACAGGCGCTGCCTAGCAACTATCAAGAGCTTAGTGCATGCCAATGCCACCTCAGCATAATGGCTACATTTCATACTAAGCCGTATGCAGAACCTTACCGCAATCATGACTAGGTCGGTTGGCGGAAATAAAAGTTGAGGCTTTGTCACCGGCAATACCTTTCATATATAAAGAAAATTGTGCAAAAAGTTGTCGGGATGCTAAAGTTGGCAGAAAAACATGTTGGTTTGAAGGGTGTATAAGATTGCTTACTAACACATTACAATGGCAAACAATTGCTCAGGTGCCATGGGTTTATATACTATTTGAGTTTTTGCTAGAGCCTGCTGGAGTGCCAGATGGGTGGGTGGGGTTTGTACTGTTGGTAATGTTCCATTGATTACATTGCGTCATATACGCTCAATCAAGCACGGCTAACTTGTGTAAATGAAAGATACTACACCCAGAACAGGTGCCATCCTCTACTGCCATTGTGACCTTAAGCAAGGTATTTAACCCCTTAACTGGTACAAGGTAATGCTGTAAGGCTGGCCCTGTGCTGCTTCCAGCCTGTGTGAATAATGTGTCAGGAGTTTGGGTACTGTGACAGTAAAAATTCAAATTTCCATTGTATAATAGATAAATATGGGGACTTTTATTTTGAAAACTTTTTATGAAGGATGTTGAACAAATGTGTTAGGAAGGTTGTTATGAATGATACTGCAACACTCATAAAGGTGTTATGACTGGTTTCATAAAGGTGTTACCAAGTGTTACCACATTTATGTGGTGTAAAAAGCTTAGATCTATTTAAAAAATATTGTAAACCTCATTATAATCTGTGTTCTACAAGTCCAAGCATCTAGGTGCCCGCCTATCTCTCCTAGAGTAACCTGACTCACAGTTCACAATGTTTGACTTGACTCTCCACTGTCTCCTTTGCATTCTGAGGTTTGAGTAGGTCAAAGCTTGTGAGTAGCTCTCCCTTTATGAGTAGCAATGCAGGCGAAGCCTGTAGGATAGCAGGAAGCTGTTCAAGCATCGGTCCAGTGTCCCTTAACCCTGAGATGCTTTTAAAGCATGTTCTGTACAAAAGCATGGTCTGTACAAACCTCGCCGCCGGATCGTTGGTAGATTGATGATACGGTGTAGACCTGATGTGCTGTACGCCATTCACCTGTAGGAACGTGGCCATTTCTTGGGTCCGTTGTTGTTAACGAGCTGGAGTAGCTATCCAAACCGACTAAACACCTCCCCAAGCTTCTCATGATGGCAGCCTCTGGCCACTGGCCACTTGCTATGAGCATCCAAAACCACAGGAAACATTATGTCTTCCAATGGACCTGGGAAGTTGATGTGTATTCATTGCCACGCAAATCTTCTGACATGAGGAACATGTTTTCGCTTTCAACTCAATGCTTCCATCCAATCCAGGTCACCAGAAGTAGATCTGTGTGATTTCATTCATGTAAAACCATTCCACAATGATCTGAGTGTTGCTGTTGCAAAACTGGTTTCCTCAGCGAAGGTGGAATGATTACTCTCCTCCCCCACAGCAAACAACCAGTCTGTACTGACAGCTCAGTTCTCCTTGAAGGGTAATGTTTCAGTTCTGGAGCATTGTCTTTACCTTTGATGATGTTCCATCACTTCAGATAACACAGGTTTGTCTCTGGTGTTTCTCCACATTTGTGTTGAAGTGAGTGGTGCGTTTTCCACTTGTCTGAAGTAGAAGATGTCAACTTGGCATGGCTGCAGCTTGACCACAACCTAGAAAGTCCATCTGCTTTACAGTGCAGTTCTGACAACAACAAAGCTCACCTTTCTATTCTGCTTGCATCAAGTGACGGAATCCCAGTGTGCTCGTTAGCAGATGATTGTCTGTAAGAAGGATGAACTTCCTTCCATATAGATACTGTTGAAATGTATTTACCCCAAAAACTATGCCTTGGGCTTCTATCTGTGCATAGTTACTTTCTGTTTTGTTCAATGTCCTCGATGCGTAAGCGATCGGCTTCTCTTCATTGAATGGCATGATATGGGACACGACTGCTCCTATACCATATGGACTAGCATCACATGCTAGTCAGATGGGCAATGACAAGTCGAAGTGTGTCAGTGCCTCAGATTTCAGTAGTGGTTCCTTGGTTTTCACGAATGCTTCCTCGCATTGTTCAGTTCATTTACATAATTTGTCTTGACAAAGCAACTAATGCAGCATTTCCAGTTTTTGCTAAGCTCGGAATAAAGCATCCATAGTAGTTCAGTAACCCCAGGAAAGAATTTAGTTGGCTCACGTTCTGAGGAGCTGGGGTGTCCAAGATAGCCTCGACCGTGAACAGATCCTTGTGAAGGCCTGTGGCATCGATGACTTGTCTGAGGTATTGAACCAATGATTGCAAGAATGCACATTTGTCTTGACGAACTTGCGGTCCATAGTCCTTCAATCTCTGTAAGGTCGTATCCAAGTTCTGGAGAGAGTTCTCTTTGTCTTTTCCAGTAAGGAGGATGTCATCCAGGTACCATTGTACTCCTGGCAATCCACTCAAGATCTGATCCATCACCCACTGGAATAGGGTTGGCACACTTGTGATTGCAAACGGTAGACAACATTACCTGAAGAGCCCCTTGTGTGTCACGATGATCAGCAGCTCCTTTGACTTTTAATCCACATGCATCTGCAAGTAAGCTTGGCAGAGGTAAATTTTTCTGAACTTTTGACCCCCATCTAAACTTGTGAAAAGGTTGTTGTGTGGAAGCGGATACTGCTCAGCGGACAACACAGGGTTAACTGTGACTTTAAAGTCCCCACATATCCTGATTCCACCATCCTTCTCAAGGACTGATACGATGGGTGTTTCCCATTCACTCATGCTGACTGGCTCCAGTACTTTGTTCTTGACCAAAGTGTCCAAGTCAGCCTCAACTTTTGGTCTGAAAGCATAAGGTACTGTTCATTTTTTCAGAAACTTTGGTTTGCTGTCTGGCTTAATGCTAAGCTTCACATTAATGTATTTCATACTACCCATCTCTCCATTAAAGACTTCTCAATGTTTCTTTAAAATTGGAGACACAGGTCTACCTTCTCTCCAACAATGAATGTCCCAGCAGTGATGTAGTGGCAACTTTTCAGTTTGTCCGTTTAACTGAACTGTGACCTAACTGAGTGATGCCTCTCACGGCGACATAATCACCCAAGTCTTTAACACAATGTGTGCTGGCAGAAGTGGAAGGTGTTTCAGTGTCTTTTAATAGACTGTGCATGACACAAGAGATCAAATAAAATAAAATGGTATTTGTCACATACTTTGTAAACAACAGGTGTAGACTAAGACTGAAATGGTAATGCAGAGAGAAAAAGTAAAACAATTATAATAACACAGCTGCCCCTATGTCAATCTCCATACGCACTGGTTGCCCCTCTAGCAAGTGAGAGACATAGTACCCATGCGTGCCCCCAGCAACAGTCAATATATTCAGTGTGACTTCCTCGTCTAATGAGTCACTCACCTCTGCGTTCTCTTGTTCAACAGAATGAACATGTCTCTTTTTATTTTGTTGGAATCTCCTTTTTTTCAGGCTTTGACATTTTCTCTGAGCTCTTTTTGTTCCTGCAATCTTGTTTGATGTGGCTCTTTTTACCACAGGCTCGGCAATCCAATACTAGAATTTTGACTTCAATACCGATACAAGGTTTAGTATCACAATAGTTGATACCATCACGATACTCAATACCAAAACGTCACCAAAAATGATTTTTATGATTTGACGGTATTTGATGGTATTTGATATTTTTTTAATAATAAAATATCAAAATGTCCTTTATGGGTAGTGCGTGACCCTAGGGTGGCAACATATACATTCTAAGACGTGATTTCAATGGGTCTCTTTCCATTCTGATTGTTTTATACTTCTCAATGAAACTTCAACCCAAAATCAGTTTCAGCATTTCCATGAATTTCTGCATTTCCTGCATTCATTTGAGATTATTTTCACACTGCCATGTAGGGCTGCACGTTATGGGCCAAGTATATAGGCTTGATTTATAACTAAATGTTGCGATTTAGATCAAAAGACTTGGGTGAACTGTTGGAATCATGGAAGACAAATTATTTTTCTAATTCTATAATAAGAAGATAATAATGAGCATTTTGAATACAGTGGTATTTGACATGACAATGAATGAAAATACCATGGATGAGATATTGGGACAGTGTAGGAACCAAAGTGTTGGTAAGTTTTTTTTCTTGGAGACCCTTTAATGTTTGGCTACATTAAATGTTTACTCTTAGCTACTTCATGTAGCTAATATATTCATGCTTCGCCTTTTCCTCTTTGATTTAGAAGATACTGTTGCACAACATGTAGATTTAGGCCAAGACCATCAGGCTGTATAGCTACGTTTGCTCTGACTCAACTTAGCCACAACTTCCTAAAAAAAGACAAACTAGCTGTTTGCAGATGTAAGGAACACAAACTAATAATGTAATTACAAAAAAAGCGGCATGCGAGAGCGGGAACGGAGAGACTCAAGTAGCAGAGTAAACAACAAAATGGACGTTACACACAGAGTATCATATTTAATGGTAAAACTTTATTTGAATGGTAAATCTCTGTTGATAAACTGGGTAAATCAAGATGTGGCCTGGGCTTCTTCACAATACAGGTGCTGCATATTCAATAGGAGTGTGTGCAAGCATTGAGTTATTGAGCTTATTTTGGCTGATTTCATGGGGCTGCAGATGACAAATAATCTGTTTCCCTTACATTTGGGACTTGTGTTATTGTACCGATCAACAACATTTGCATTGAAGTAGAAGCCTCTTCTTTTATAAAAGTGTGCGCTGTCTCTTTAACCCAGTAATGATGTATTTCATGAGCTTTGCACAGAGTTGGTTGAAGGAGAAGTGAGGCAGATATGCTTTTCTTCAGTATCTCTATGTGAAGGAGATGATTAAGTGAATAAATAAAGTTGTGAAAATCAGCATATTTTGTGTTATGGTTTGCATATTATCACAATCAAAGTACTAGCTTAGTGAATTGATGTTACCTTCAGCTGTAAGCTAGCAAGGAAAGTTAGCTTATAAATCTGGAAGCTAACTGTATCTTCTTGCATTGTAAAGTGTTCTAGCCTTCATGGATATCGTTTTACAAACAGTAATTAACTGTAATTAACATTTCTACATGCCGTGTTGCATTATTCTAGTGTGTTAACTTCTGTGCAGCATGAGTGTGGAGCTAACATGATGCAGCCCAGACTCTGGGTGTCTGGGCTGCACCATGTTAGCTCCACACTAGAGAGCTAGCTCTAGCAATGAGTAATTAGAGCAGGCAAGAGAAATGCATGGTGCGCTCGTACTAGAGTGGATATCGGCTGCTCTGATAGACAGACTTCATCCTCCAAGTCAGTATATGACGTGAGACACATTTTACAGAAGTCCCGAAAGTAAAACAAATTCTAGTACAAAATAGTTTTTTATGTTCTAGTATCGAACAAGTACTGATGTTTCGGTATACCCTGCAACACTAGACATCTGATGTCCCACTTTGCCACAGCGGCAACATGTGCCTCGACAGTCACGTCGCCCAGTTTCTAGCTCCAAGCCAACTTTGCCGTATTTAGTTGTTTTTTTTGTCTTATTTCTTACAATATATGCTCAGAACGTTTCTTGTATCATTACCTACAGACAGAAATAACTTTTGGATATTAGATTGACGGTCACTTACCAGAAATTGGACTTCCCTGAAATGTATCCTTTGTTTGAACTTCCCGAGACAGCTCTATTTATCCCGGGAGATGCACCAAAACAGACACTGGAGAAAAGATAGGAGTGGGGCCCTAGTCAGACAGGCGGAGTGCACACCATACACTGCTTCCGAGTATATTACTCGCTAACATTCACAAGAATGGTAACATACTCTGTTTTACGAAATCATGGCTCTCTCTGGGTATATGTGACTTGTTTCAGGAAAGGTTAAGTGCGGACAAATCTGGGCTTGGCGGATGCCAGGAGAACGCTACCTGCCACAATGCATAGTGCCAAATGTAAAGTTTGGTGGAGGAGGAATAATGGTCTGGGGCTGTTCTTCATGGTTTGAGCTAGGCCCCTTAGTTCCAGTGAAGGGACATTTTAACGGTACAGCATACAATGACATTCTAGATGATTCTGTGCATCCAACTTTGTGGCAACAGTTTGGGGAAGGCCCTTTTCTGTTTTAGCATGACAATGCCCCCATGTAGAAAGCGAGGTACATACAGAAATGGTTTGTTGAGATCGGTGTGGAAGAACTCACCTGGCCTGCACAGAGCCCTGACATCAACCCCATCGAACCCCTTTGGGATGAATGGAAAGGCCGACTGCGAGCCTTCCCAGAAGAGTGGAGGCTGTTATAGCAGCGAAGGCATATATTTCAGCTTGGGTGATGGCCCACCACCTCAAGATCAACTTCAAGACGGAGCTGCTCTTCATCCGGGGAAGGCCTGCCCGCTCAAAAACCTCTCCATCACGGTTGACAACTCCAGTGTTGCCCTCCCTGGGTGCCAAGAACCTTGGCGTGACACTGGACAACACCATGTTGTTCTCTGCCTCCTTCAAAGCAGTGACTAGCTCCTGCACGTTCATGCTCTACAACAGCAGCAGAGTACGACCCTACCTTACACAGGAAGAGGCGCATGTCCTGATCCAGGCACTTGTCGTCTCCCGTCTGGACTACTGCAACTCGCTGTTGGCTGGGCTCCCTGCTTGTGGCATCAAACCCCTGTAACGTATCCTGGTTTTCAACCTTCCCAAGTTCTCCCATGTCACCCAGCTTCTCCGCACACTCCACTGGCTTCCGGTCCAGGCTCGCATCCACTACAAGACCATGGAGCAGAGACTACGGAGCAGCAAGAGGTACTGCCCCTCCCTACCTTCAGGTTATGCTCAAAGCCTACACCCCAACCTGAACACTCTGTTCTGCCACCTCTCGTCTCTTGGCCCTCCCACCCCTGTAGAACCAGCTTCCCCCTGAAGCTAGGACAGCAGAGTCCCTGCCCATCTTCCGAAAGCACCTGAAACCTACCTCTTCAAAGAATATATTAAATAATCAATCAGAATCTATGCTTCAAGATTGTTTTAATCATATGGACAGGGGAATGTTCCAGGTCACCTCTGAGAATATTATAGACCTATACACAGACTTTATGGCTGTGTTCATCAGGATGTGCATAGAGAATGTTGTTCCCACTGTGATGATTAGAACATATCCAAACCAAAAACAATGGATAGATTGGAGCATTAACGAAAAACTGAAAACGCGTACCATGGACGTGTACAAACAGACCAGCTACAACCCCGTAAGGCAATCAAAGAGGCAACACGACAGTACAGTGACAAAGTGTTGTGTTGCAATTCAACGGCTCATACACAAGGTTTATGTGGCAGCGACTCCAGACAGTCACGGATTATAAATGGACAGCCAGCCACATTGCGGACACCAACTCCTCGCTCCCGGACAAGCGAAACACCTTTGCCCGCTTCAAGGAAAACTACATCAAGTCACCGACCCGGGCTCCCGACGCTCACGAGGTCTGTTTGCTCTAGTTCTCCATGGCCGACGTGTCATTTAAGCGTGTTAACCCTTGAAAGGCTGCCCAGATGGCATACAAAGCTGCATCCTCAGAGCATGTGCAGAGCTGGCTGGAACGTTAACAGACATATTTAATCCCTTCATATGCCACTCTGTTGTCCCCACTTGATTCCACCATTGTTCTTGTACCCAATAAAGGGAAAGTAACTGAACTAACTTATCCGACACCCTAGACCCACTACAATTCGCATATCGCCCTAACAGATCCATGGACGACGCAATCGTCACTGACTGCACACTGCCCTATCCCAGCTGGACAAGATAAATACCTATGTAAGCTTTTAAGTACCAAGTTCTTTACTCACTGTTCCATTACATTGTTTACCCGCTCCAACGTCCGTCTCAAATTCCTTTCTTCCATCTATTACCATGCTAACGCTCTCCTTGATAGCTCTACTATGAACTTGCCTCTGCTAGCAATACACTGTGCTCACATAAGCCTAGACTGTACCATGGAAAATAAAAATGTTTGAACATGTAAAACCAACTTCTTCCAGACAGAATAGTTTGTGGGTTTTATAACCACGTCTTTATAACAGTTCAATAATGATGAGACTGGAGACAGGAATCAGTTCAACCATTTATCTAGAACGCGCTCGGTCTCAACAAGACACTGGCAGAAACGTTTCCTTAACAATGTGTGTTATAAGGAGGCAACTATTTATGCATTGCCTCCTATAAATAATTGCCTCCTTATAACACACATAGTTGAAGTTTCAAATTAAATCAGATTGCCAGATTGTGAGGTTTACATTAGTTTCTGCACAGATATGTGCTCTTTTGTCATGGACCGGGCTATTCATTGATGTTAGTACTGTTTGCATGAACCTCTTTCGTCAGAAATTCTTAGGTGCGTCCAAAGTGTTTGATATGGTAGCACCTACATTATTACCTATTTATATGTATTGAACAAGTTGAGTCTCCACAGCCAGTGGTGATTTGCAGTGGTGACAGATGGACAGACGGACAAAGTACAGACAGACAGAGCACTACTCCAGACAGACATCCAGACAGAGAGCTCAGGTCCTGGTCAGTCACACATCCCTACATCCGTCAAGCCACAGCCACAACCCCTGTTGTTTTAGTCTTCCTATTCAGCTCTTTGTGCTGTTGCTTTGTTGTTTCAGAGTGCCCCCCTATTCAGACCAAAGCGCCCAGAGCTCCACCACTGTCCCTCCCCGGGGGCTTTCGATGGGCAGCTTGGATCCCGACCTGTTTGTCTTCTGCGTGGTTTCACACCCCGAGCAGAATGAGACAGAGCAACAGGCACGCCGATACGCCAGGAAGTCACCCACCGGTGGGGGATGGTGGAGTGAGGCAGGGGAAAGCGGGTGGTCAGAGGGTGCTGTTCCCAGCACCGCAGACATCCTTGCATGGGGACACCCCTCAAACCCCTCCAACCCCCTCCATTTCCCCCCTCGGCCAACCTCACCAACCCCTACACCCCCTACATTAGTCCTCAGGGATTATAATGGTATTGGTTTAAACCCCAGTCACACACACAAGAGAGGTACTCAGGAACAAAACTGCTATGCGGCCTCTTCTCAGTTCACTCTTGTTTCTGCTCAGTCGTTGGGTACTCCTTAACCATGCATGAGGCCTAACACAGGTAGTGTAGCGGTTAGAGAAGGATGGTTACTAGTTTGCATCTCAAATCTGACTAGAGAAATCTGTGGGGTAAGGGGCTGGCAGCATCCTAGAAACCATCCCCTGCCGTTGTTTCCTTGAGCAAGGCACTTGACCCCCTACAATTGCTCCGGGGGTGCTGAACTGCGGCTGACCCATTGCTTTCAACCCCTCAGGGTGTTTGTGTGTGTGTGTGTGTGTGTCTTGTTGGGTTTGGCTTGTGAGAATAAAATACACATTTCCATTCTCTGCAAGTTATCCCAGCGGATGTAAAGGACATCACCCTGCTTTGACCGTCCTCCCTCAAGCATCTCTACCGGTCTCGCTACTCAAAAACTAGCAATTGAGTGGCGAAAATGTGTACACGTAATACTGAGGAGCAAGTTTCACATATCTCCATGTGCCACGCAGGCATATCTGGGCAAACTGAAATGACCGCATCATTTCAACCTGTTTTGCCAGCTGGGAATCACCCTCAGGGAACAGAGTCAATCCCCTTACTGACCTGGGGTGGGTTTCCCGAAAGCCTTTTAGCGATTGTCGTCATCTCTATTTCTCTGGATGCCCCAGACCTATTCCACTAGCAGAACAGCAACAGATTCACAATCAAAAATAGTTTTTATAGTTGTCCCTCTCTCACAGCTGTGTGGCTGGTTTGTCAATAAAAAATAATGTCCTGAGTTTGCTACAAGGCTTCTGGGAAACTCACCCCTGCTCTACCCCTTAATCATAATGTAACGAATTTGGAGGGGGGGGCTAGCCCCGACAGGGACTCGAGCACTGGTCCAGCGACTGTCACTAGGTGTTGGATTAAGGTTGCTACAATAGCAACAGCACATTGTCACATTAGAATAGGCCAGTAGGCCTATCTTCCATCCTGCTCTCCCAGTAGGGAGGCAATCTACCCGCCTGGCTTCTTGAGGGAGGCAGTGAAGATGAAACAGTGGAAGAATATTTGCTGTTTTGAAACTCTAGAGTCAGGGAACCATGCGCTCACACACTACAGCTTGTCTAAGTGTGAATATGTGTAGCTGTTCTGTTTGATTAGCTCAGATCAGCATCAGTGGACAGATATAGGACTGCTCGATCACTCTCTCCCACACACAGAGCCATATCAATTCAATGACGAGATTAAATATCTATTCATAGGGGCTGCCTACTGGACCAGGGGGCTACCTACTGCCACCATGAGTGGGACAGGTAATTCCCAGCTCAGGCATGCTCTGGGAAAACAGAGACAAAGCAAGGTGTTGTGATATTTTCTATTCATTGAGGCTCACGACTTGGGCCTGGTTCAAGTATGCAAGCTTGTCACGATCGTCATGAAGGACGGACAAAGGTGCAGCGTGATTTGAATTCCACTTATTTTATTAAAGTGAAACTAAGAAAATAATAAACATACAACGAACATGAAGTCGTCATGCTCAACACACTGACACAAAACAATATCCCACACAATTCAGGTGGGAACAGGTACACCTTAAGTATGATCCCCAATTAGAGACAATGATAATCAGCTGCCTCTAATTGGGAATCATACTCAAACACAAACATAGAAATATAATCAACTAGAACACCCCCTAGTCACGCCCTGACCTACAACACCATAGAGAACCTAGGGCTCTCTATGGTCAGGGCGTGACAAAGCTTGCTGCCGTGAACGCTCTGATGCCGGCCGATTTAAGCTTCACACTTCTAACGTTCCCTTGTCTCCCTTCCTCATCCCTCCACATAACTAATGAAGTCCCCCAGCAAGATCTTCCAAGCTAGACTAAAGCCAGGATGCACAAGAGTGAGGAACAGTGCATTACAATTATAATTAATCTAGCTAATAGTTCAGTGTCTCCTCTTTTAGATAGTCAGACATTTTTGGGGTTTTTCTGCCTTCCAATGCAACCATACTATTATCATTCATGTCTTATGACTTTTTCGACTTCTTCGAGTCATGAGTCCTTAACACCCGCCCACTTAACCCGGAAGCCAGCTGCACCAATGTGTCGGAAGAAAACATTGTCCAACTGACTACCAAAGTTATCAGTTAGCCTGCAGGCGCCCGGCCCGCCACAAGGAGTTGCTACAGCGCGATGAGGCCAGTAAAGGCCCCCCCCCCCAATTGTGCACAGGGCTGAGCCAGGACACGAGACAGGACGAGAGAGTGAGACATTATTGAGCCAGGGAGAAACAGGGTGAGAAAGGAAGTGAGAGACAGGGTGAGAGAGAGTGAGACAGTATAAAGACATTGACGGATTAGGGAGAGAAAGAGTTTTTGATAAACTCCCATATCTATTGGGTGAAATACCACAGTGTGAAATCACAGCAGCAAGATTTGCGACCTGTTGCCATAAGAAAAGGGCAATCAGTGAAGAACAAACACATGTATACACAACCAACATTTATGATTATTTATTTTCCCTTTTGTACTTTAACTATTTGCACATCATTACAACATATTGTTTACTGTACAATTTTTATTGTTTATTATCTATTTAACTTGCTTTGGCAATGTAAACATATGTTTCCCATGCCAATAAAGCCCTTAAATTGACATTGAGAAAGATAGAGAGAGAGATATGGGGGAGGGGGGGATCAATATTAGAATGAAATAGGTTCAGGTTCAAGTACTTTTTAATTTAATTTAATTTAATCTTTATTTAACTAGCCAAGTCAGTTAAGAACACCATCTGCATTCTACATGGCACCCTATTCCCTATATAGTGCATTACTTTCGACGTCAAAAGTAATGCACTATATAAAGAATAGGTTGTCATTTGTAATGAAACCATAGTGTTATTATGCAACTCCTCTAAACTGTGTTGTGTTACTGATATATAGACACATACTCATTGATCAAAATGTCTTAATATATTATTAGATTATCACAACTATGATGTGTGAGAGAAGAACAGAGCCAGTATGTGCTTGCTAAGGTCAGAGGTTGAGAGTGGACGAGAGAAGGGGAGAGGTGAAGGAAGGGGTGAGAGAGGTTGACAAGTAAGATAGTAAGCACTGAGGTTGAGGAAGTTCACTGTTACAGAGGATATTGGCAGGCTTCTGGCAAGGTGGGTTATAAGGGGTGAGGTTAGGTGGGGAGAGATCTGGAGATGTGTATTCTGAAAATGACAGACCAGCCGTCACCAGCATGCTGGCTTGCCCATCTGTGAACACTGACATATAGCGTTTCTCCTTGTTTTGGAATCCTTTGCATTTTCTACAGGCTTTGATGTTCCGCCACCATGGGTTTGAAAAGTGTTTTCTGTTCTCCGGTATTCTTGGAGAATACAGTGTTTTCTAATCTTCTCCATCTCTTGAGAGCGCCACATGCCTACAGTATATTTGTACCCACTCTGGGTGGGTTGGAGTGGAAGGCTGCTGGCGTTGGCTCACTCAGGTTTGGATGAGGTGTGTGTGTGTGTGTGTGTGTGTGCGTGTGTGTGTGTGTGTGTGTGTGTGTGTGTGTGTGTGTGTGTGTGTGTGTGTGTGTGTGTGTGTGTGTGTGTGTGTGTGTGTGTGTGTGTGTGTGTGTGTGTGTGTGTGTGTGTGTGTGTGTGTGTGTGCGTGTGCGTGTGCGTGTAAGGGTTTATGTGTATTGTTTTGTGGTCAGATTACTGAGCCTGTTAAAGCCTATAGGCAAAACACTGATTCACTATTGTGATTTATTAGACAAAAGGGAAATATTGGAAAAGGTGGTCAGGAAATGTGTTTACAGTGATTCCACATTATTCTTCTCTTAACACTACTGAGTGGTGGTGTTAAAATCTGCTTCCTAAATGGCACCCTATTCCCTATATGGTGCATTACTTTCAACCAGGGCCCATAGGGGCTATATAAAGAATAGGTTGCCATTTTCGATGAAACCGTAGTGAAATGCAACTCCTGTGTTTCGTTACTGATAAATAGACATATACTCATTAACTTTTCAAAATGTCTTAATATATTATTAGATTATGAAAGATATGATACAGTATTAGTGTCCATGACCGCTCAGTCCTTTTTTACTGTTTTCCCTGGTAACTAGTGTTAATCTTTGTGAGAGAACAGAGTACTTTAGGTCTTCATGCTATCTTTGTCTCTATCCCTGTGTCCATCCTTAATCTCTTTTTCTCTCTCTCTCCCTCTCCTCTTCTTTTTCGACTTTGTTCTTCATTTTTTCACTCCAGATTCCTCTTCTCTTCCTGTCGCCTCATGTTGCCTCCATCTCCACTCTCTTTCCTCCTCTCTTTCCCCTCTCCTCCTCCTCTCTCTCTCTCCTGCATGCCCCAGGTGTGTGCAGGTCTCTGTCTGATGATGTGTTATCAGGGGACTGTGGAGCCATAGCCTTCACACAGGGCCCGCGATTTTGCCAGGGCGATAACATCATTCAAATTCACACACAGTCTGATGCACACACACGCACACAGTGCTCCACACACCTCCCCACTTGCACTGTTTTTTGACACCTACATTGCTATCACTCTGCTATGATCATATTATTTACATGGTTAGTATACAAATGTAAAACCACTATAGAATTTATTATTTTGTTGATCTTTTTTTTTTTTTTTTTTCAAGTGTTTATGTCTGGATGTGTTTGTGTGTGTTTAAGTGTGTGCGTGTGTCTGTGTATGCGTTCGTGTGTGCGTGCTCATGTGCTGGAGAAAGAGACTTTGTGTGTGTTTGTCTCCAACAGATAGGACCTTGTCTATCTCGTTGTCTCCCTCCCACAGTAACGGACTTAACATTAAGCAGAAGAGGCAATTGCCTCAGGCCTCACATCATCAAGAGGCTTCGTGATAATAATGCTAGTAATATTTTTTGTTGTTGTTGCTTGAGGCCCCCCCCCCATTCTCCGCTTGAGGAGCAGCAAAATCTGCAGGTAGCTTCAAAGATGCAAAGGAAATGGGGAGGGAAGGAGGTTTTGCCTTTCCACTGTGCCCAGGTTAATGAGGCCCCATCTATTAAAATAACAATAATTTATTTACATACATATGCATATCCGGTGTTTAATATCAATATTAATATAATCCAAGATTTTCACATAATAGTTTAAACAAGTCATTAATCACTCACAGACTGGTTCATAATATTAATCACAGACTGGTTCATAATAATGGACTAATAATTTCCACGCATACAGTTTTCATGTGCATTGTTTCACACAATATGATTGCAAACAGCACTTTTATTTAAATTAAGCTTCAGCAATTAAGAGCTTTCAGAGTGGGACAGACAAAAAAAAAATGAAATAACGAATATTAAATGTTAACAGAAAATATACCTAAATTAACTAAGTTCTTTAGTAAAAAAGACAGGCGCTGCTGATAATACTGCCATTGTCGACGAGGCAGATGCAGAGGACATGTACAGTATGTGTAGCCCATGTATCTGATGCTGTCTTGCCCAAAAAAGTATGGCATGTCATACTGTTTTTGTCCAGACAGCATCAGATACATGGGCTACATATAGTAAGACAGAGGGGAGCTGTTTTGCTTGCGCAGGTGCTTTATTCGGTGAGATAGTTTCAGCCACTTGCAAATTATTTTGGATGAACATACAAAGGTAACGTACTTTTTGAAGTGATTTGTTTGACAATCAGATGAAAACATGTTGTTGTGTTCTTGCCATATTAAAAGGTAACACATTTTTACTGTTAAATTACATGACTTTTTAAATGCAAAAAATGACATAAAAAAATTGTGCAAGAGTACAGGGGATAGAGGGGGGGCTCAGACTGCCCTCTGCCTGGAGCATCCAAATGACTAAATACGCCCATGCTCCCTCCACCCCTGCTCCATTTGTGTTGCATTCCGTCGGAAACCCAAACAATCCTTGTGGACAGAGTGTCTATCTCACTGCATCTCCCCAGATAACTCTGTCTCTCTTCCGGCACAGACAATCTCATTCATTAGGAACACGCAACAGTCAGTCAACAAAAGGAGATTCTGTTACCTTGGGAAACAAGGAAAAATAAGGCAAATCAAACCAGCAGCTCTAACTTGATACAAGATTATCATGCATTCTTTTTGTGTCTGACCTACTTCAGGAAGGTACTCACCTGAGATAAGGTCTGAGATATGACATGTTTCAGGTCAACATAGCATCCTGAGCATGACAGAACTGAACCACTGGTGTTTGTGGGTGGGTTTGTGGGTACGCCTTTTTGTGAGAGGATTAGTGACTCAACGTGAGTGTTCAAGATGCTATATTTAGGATTATTTCACAATATAGGATAATTATAGCAAATTGACTGGTTAAATGCCTCTCTAGGCATTGTGAAGATTGGTTGTTCTTTACAGAGCTACGGGTAATCAGCTCAAACACACACGCAATGACTTGCACTCCCAGCCCTAGTAGTGGAAGACAAACAGAATATAATACAGAATGCAAATGTATTTGCCGAGGTACCATAGAATGTCGTGTTTAGCAAGGAATCCTTTGAATTTCTGTCTACTAAATAGTGCTGTTGGTGATAATTGTTAGAGGATGTGTGAGAGGATTTTCTCAAATACAGAGTAAACATAGACCAGTCATCAGTGTAACACCACACTCCAAAAACACTTTAAATGCTTTAGCACTTTTTTCTCCACTAGGAAACATAAATTGACCAAGGTTCTATCAATGTCACCTGAATGTTACGTCAGGGTTTTACCTGGAGTGTTGCCATTCCATGTTATACTGTATTCAGGCCAACTTAGTGAGTTGGGTGTGTGAAACTGACTGTTGTCCTGTTTGTCCCCAGGTGTGTAGCTGCACCGGAAAGTCCAGGTGTCACTGTGATGGAGTAAAAGGCAGTAAGGTAAGTGGCTTAACACTATAACCCTCTATATTATACTTTATTTTATATATTAATCCTACTCCAGAAAGAGAGTGAAAGACTCACCCCTTGCTACCTAATTACAAATGACCTTGTTGTGTGGGTGGGGAGGGTATGTTATTCTGTTTATGTTGTATGGTTTGATTCTAGACAAATTCCCTGCTGCTCTGCATCTCACCTAATCACCTTACCTCATCATACCTCATCACACCTATGCTAGTTCCCAAATGCTTCCAATAATCCAGAGGTCACAATCAGAGATTTCATGCAGTCCGTCTTGAAACTTCCTCCAGAGAGCATGCTTCGGGTTTGTATGTCCAACAGCTACTCCTTCATCACCCTGTTTTCCCTGAGTACACAGTCCATGTTTGAATAAAAGGTTTTTACCTTGGCTGTGAGTGGCTTGTTCTCTCCGTGGAGTGTGAGAATTTCACTCTGACTAAACTCTAGGCTCCCCCTCAGCCTCAGAGTGCACAGACTTGGAGCTCGAAATGATCAATCATCGCGAAATGTTATCACTACCAACAAAAGGAGCTGATCGAAAGAAGGGGAAAGTAACTCAAAGGGACAATATTCGGTCTTAATTATCAATTTCCCCAGGAGATAAAAGGATTTTGCAAAAGACTGTATCCTGTACAGAAGAGTTACAAAAGACTGTATCCATGTAACCGAGGGAGAGGGATAACCGCGCCTTTCTCATTTATCAATCTGACTCCATTATTATGTGAATAAATGCAATAGGCCATGTCCGTCTCTGGAGGATCTAGCAAGATAGTGAATCATTGCATCACCGACTCATTTTTACTATGATGAATATTTGCCTATCTTGCAACATTATGCAATTATTAAGAGGCTAGATACAAATAGCTAATCCTGGCAACCAATGTTCTAGCATTAATTTATTGAGGCAAGCAGCTCAGGGATGTCAAGTTGGTAGCCAAGCATGTTCATGTCATTGTTCATGTTTGTTCACTCAATTTGTCTAAACCTTTCTATAATTCAATATGTTTGTTGTTTGTTTGTCTTTGTCTACAGTACATCTATGTTTACAACAAGCAATGGGAAGATATCAGATATTGGGGAATAACATCTTGTTAGGGGTACATTTGTACTGTAGTGAAGCTGTCTATAGTAATGCAATTTCTCTCTATACAGTTGAAGTCTGAAGTTTCCCAGTGAATCAGAAGTTTACATACACTCAATTAGTATTTGGTAGCATTGCCTTTAAATTGCTTAATTTGGGTCAAACGTTTCGGGTAGCCTTCCACAAGCTTCCCACAATAAGTTGGGTGAATTTTGGCCCATTCCTCCTGACAGAGCTGGTGTAACTGAGTCAGGTTTGTATGCCTCCTTGCTCGAGACGCTTTTTCAGTTCTGCCCACATATTTTCTATAGGATTGAGGTCAGGGCTTTGTGATGGCCACTCCAATACCTTGACTTTGTTGTCCTTAAGCCATTTTGCCACAACTTTGGAAGTATGCTTGGGGTCATTGTCCATTTTGAAGACCCATTTGCGACCAAGCTTTAACTTCCTGACTGATGTCTTCAGATGTTGCTTCAATATATCCACATAGTTTTCCTGCCTCAAGATGTCATATATTTTGTGAAGTGCACCAGTCCCTCTGCAGCAAAGCACCCCCACAACATGATGCTGCCACCCCCGTGCTTCACGGTTGGGATGGTGTCTTCGGCCTGAAAGCCTCCCCTTTTTCCTCCAAACATAACCATGGTCATTATTGCCAAACACTTCTATTTTGGTTTCATCAGACCCGAGGACATCTCTCCAAACAGTACGATCTTCATCCCCATATGCAGGTGCAAACTGTAGTCTGGCTTTTTTATGGCGATTTACACTTCTGAGACTTATGGCCTGATTTATAATCACACTATACACACTCTTATTCCATGATGTCAAGCAGAGGCACTGAGTTTGAAGGTAGGCCTAGAAATACACTCTCAAAAATAAAGGGAACACTTAAACAACACAATGTAACTCCAAGTCAATCACACTTTGTTGCACAACTGATAATGACATTTCAGCTGCAGCTTTTGACGTTTGAAACACACACACGCTGGTCCCAGTTGTGACCTCCTTCGGGTTCCAAAGAGTGATATCACAAGACTTGAAAACCAAAAGAAAACACAAAACATAACAAGTATTAATAATGCGTTAAGCTATGCATAATTATATATGGCAAATCAGCACTGTATACATGTTTCAACATCAACGCATTCAGAAGGTGATATCCCAGCAATACTAAAAAGGAACCACTAACACTGGCCATGATGCATACTTCAAGATACCCGTCATTTGCGCCGTCCGGGCATTTCTGGGGGGAAATTCAGTTAAACTGCCATGCATTGTTGCATCATAGGCGTTCTAAATAAGCGGGTATACTATAGATTTACACTTCTGAGACTTATGGCCTGATTTATAATCACACTATACACACTCTTATCCTTCATCAACGCACTAAAAAGGAACCACTAACACTGGCCATGATGCATACTTCAAGATACCCGTCATTTGCGCCGTAATTCAGTTCCATGCTATTACTATAGCATCCTTCACCGCTACTACCGCTGCTTCAGTTGCTGTCCCTACCTCGACTGCCTTGATGAATAACTATTGCATTGAATCTGTCTCCTGCTCCTGATCTCCTATTGCCTTTGTGGTTCACCGATAGATCTAGGACTGAATCTTTCAGATAATCCCTACCTGTCTCCCAACTCCTTCCTGGTTTTTTAGCCACGAACATCTCCAATAATATCCTATGTTCTGCGACAGTGACAGTGAGTATCTGTGGATAATACTTCCCTGTGCTCAGGTTAGGTACACATCTCTCATCCCATGGCCGATCTACACCCCACCCCTTTGTGGACACCCTCGTTACAGTGTAAACTTTGGGTCCCAACGGTTGATAAGCAGAAATCTTCTGACACTTTCCTTTTACCGTCACTTGGTCCCAAACTTCTGGGAGACATGTCAAGTATTTGCTTCCGGTTAGGAATGGGGGAGTGATTAATGGCTTTGGAAGAGTATCCAATTGTACAAAATTAGCCACATCTTAATCATACTCTGCAACTGGATCCTGGACTTCCTGACGGGCCGCCCCCAGGTGGTAAGGGTAGGTAACAACTCATCTGCCACGCTGATCCTCAACACCCTCAAGGGTGCTTGCTCAATCACCTTCTGTACTCCCTGTTCACACATGACTGCACGGCCAGCCACAACTCCAACAGCATCATTAAGTTTGCTGATGACACAACAAAGTTTAAGTTTGCTGATGATCACTGACAACGATGAGACAGCCTATAGGGAGGAGGTCAGAGACCTGGCAGTGTGGTGCCAGGACAACAACCTCTCCCTCGGGCGGCAGGGTAGCCTAGTGGTTAGAGCGTTGGACTAGTAACCGAAAGGTTGTGATCAAACCCCCGAGCTGACAAGGTACAAACTGAACAGGCAGCTGAGGCCGTCATTGAAAATAAGAATTTGTTCTTAACTGACTTGCCTGGTTAAATAAAGGTTAAAAAAAAAAAAAAAAAAAAAATGAGCAAGACAAAGGAGCTGATCTTGGACTACAGGAAAAGGAGGGCCGAACACGCCCCTATTCCCATCGACAAGGCTGTAGTGAAGCGGGTTGAGAGTTTCAAGCTCCTTTGTGTCCACATTACCAACAAACTATCATGGTCCAAACACACCAAGACAGTCATGAAGAGGGCATAACAAAGCCTATTCCCCATCAGGAAAATGAAAATATTTGGCATGTGTCCTCAGATCCTCAAAGAGTTCTACAGCTGCACCATCAAGAGCATCCTGACTGATTTGTCTGGATGATACTGTTGATCATGACCATGACCAGCCTTTTAAAGCACTTCATGGCTACCGATGTGAGTGTTGGTAGTAATTTAGGCTGGTTACCTTCACTTTCTTAGGCACAGAAAAACAGTCGTGTAGCATCCACGTCATCTGATCACTTCCGCATTGAGCGAGTCACTGGTACTTCCTGCTTTAGTTTTTGCTAGTAAGCAGGCATCAGGAGGATAGAATTGTGGTCAGATTTGGAAAATGGAGGGCGAGGGAGAGCTTTGTATGTGTCTCTGTGTGGGGAGTAAAGGTGGTCTAGAGTTTTTTTCCCCTCTGGTTGCACATGTGACATGCTGGTAGAAATGAGGTCAAACGGATTTAAGTTTGCCTGCATTAAAGTCCCCGGCCCACTAGGAGCACCGCTTCTGGGTGAGCATTTTCTTGTTTGCTTATGGCCTTATACAGCTTGTTGAGTGTAGCATTGGTTTGTGGTGGTAAGCAGACGGCTCCGAAAAATATAGATGAAAACTCTCTTGGTAGATAGTGTGGTCTACAGCTTATCATGAGGTACTCTACTTCAGGCGAGCAATACCTCGAGACTTCCTTAATATTAGAAATCGTGCCCCAGCTGTTATTGACAAATAGACACACACCATCACCCCTTGTCTTACCAGATGTAGCTGTTCTGTCCTGCCAGTGCACGGAAAACCCAGCTACCTGTATATTATCTGTGTCGTCATTCAGCCACGACTCGGTGAAACACAAGGTATTACAGTTTTTTGCCGTAGTAGCTTATTCTCTATGAGTAGGGCAGAGCGTAAAGTAGAGCATAAACAAATGTAAGCAAATGTTCAGTTTTTCCAAAAATATTATTTGTGTAGGAGAAATCGCTCCGTTTTGTTCTTCACGTTTGGCTGAGAAAAAACCCCGAAAATTCAGTCATAACAACGCAAACTTTTTTCCAAATTAACTCCATATTATCGACAGAAACATGGCAAACGTTGTTTAGAATCAATCCTCAGGGTGTTTTTCACATATCTATTCGATGATAAGTCACTCCTGGCAGTTTGGTTTCTCCTCTGTTCAAAATGGAAAAATGCGCGCACCTGGAGATTGCGCAATAGTTTCGACGGAGGACACCCAGCGGACACCTGGTAAATGTAGTCTCTTATGGTCAATTTTCCAATGATATGCCTACAAATACGTCACAATGCTGCAAACACCTTGGGGAAACGACAGAAAGTGTAGGCTCTCTCCTTGCGCATTCACAGCCATATAAGGAGACATTGGTACACAGCGCCTCAAAAATCTGTCTCACTTCCTGTATGAAATTTAATCTTGGTTTCGCCTATAGCATTAGTTCTGTGGCACTCACAGACAATATCTTTGCAGTTTTGGAAACGTCAGAGTGTTTTCTTTCCAAAGCTGTCAATTATATGCATAGTCGAGCATCTTTTCGTGACAAAATATCTTGTTTAAAACGGGAACGTTTTTCATCCAAAAATGAAATACTGCCCCCAGAGTTTCATGAGGTTAAATGTCTATGGATCCGCACACGCAGAGAATCTTCAGGACAAGAACAGTCACTCCGTATTCATAAAGCTTCTTGGAGTAGAAGTGCAACAAATGTTCACAGCATCGCTGGGGCTGGATGCTAACATTCAAACACAGAGCAAAGAACTGAGGAAAACTAAGGGTTTAAATACATTCAAGGGAAACGAGGCACAGGTGCAAATAATAACTGGAAACAATAGAAAACAAAAGGGTCAAAAAGCACAATGGGGGCATCTAGTGGCCAAAACTGGAACAATCCTGGTCAAATCCTGACAGTTATCTTTATAATTATGATCTCAAAGGCAAAACTGATACAGAGTGGCAGGTTACCTAGAAGTAGGCCAGCAACCAGAGGGTTGCCAGTTTGAATCCCAGTTCAGACGGTAAAATCTGGGTCACTGACATCGTTCTAGTTACCATCCCCTGCTATTGTGCCCTTGTGCAAGGCACCCAATATTTGCTCCATGGGCGCTCCTTTGCGGTCGACCCATTACTTCCAGCCCCTCAGGGGTATGTGTGTCTTCTTGGGTTGGGTTGTGAGTATGTAGCCACATTTCCATTCTCTGCAAGAAAACACCTAATCTAATTTAATTCACAAATCTTCTTTGTGAATACGGAACCTGATCTCACTTGAGGATTTGGCCCGGTGACCGTAGGTTGCAAACTGTGATATGACTGCCCCCAGCTGCAAGGTCATGTCTACACTTGACACTTACATGCAACTTATGCTATCAGAATACGAAGATTGCATTGAAAAGACGGTTCTAGACGCACAAAAGTTGCTTTGTGGTCTGATTATGTTCAGATCTGGCTGAGCACTTCAGGAGGTGGGCGGGGATGCATTCTTTGCAGATTTCTCCTCAGTCTGGACTCAATCAAGCTACCAAAAGCGCATACAGTGGACGACATCATCAGCATTCCCCCCACAAGTCTCCAAAAAACGTGTGTTTTTTCGGACCGAGAGGCAGCTTTTCATTAAAACGTTGGAGGAAATATCGTTATCATATAAGTCATCCATTAATTATTATTACCTTATATCAGTCTCATTCTGAATGTCGTTGACTTTAAATCTGCACGAACCCTAGTCTGCATGATGATTCAGCGATACACAAATTGACTTAGTTATTTATTTACTAACTAACGAAATAAACACACAGAATTACATAAAAACAACCACAGGATAGATTATACATCGATTACTAACATAATGCATTGAAAAGTCCCTAGTGGACTAACGCGATATGACGGCTTGGTACATAATGAAAAGGGAGGGGCATGTAAGGAGGGGTAGAGACAGAGAGAGTCAACTTATCGTACATACAGTTGGAAAACTATACTCATGGGAATGTGAATACTTTGAACATGAATGACCGCTCATTTGAAAATAATTGCAATGTATATGTATTTACTCTTGAATGTATTTGTCTTCTCTCTCTGTTGAAATTGCCTGGTCCATCTATGGAAAATCAGTTTGACAGAAGTCTCTGGTTGTGTAAGTCTCTGGTTGTCCATCAGAGGTTACCATGCCCTTTGTAGTCGTAGCTTCTTGGTTTCGGAGTGTCTGTTGGAACGGGTCCTCCAGAGGTGTACCATGCGGTGTTCAAAGAGGCTTGTTAGAATAGATCCTTTAGTGGTATCTATGGTGGTGAAAGGAAATTGTTCTTTGTCTCTCGTCTTCGGTCGAGTGTCCTAGACTACGTTACCTTACCCAGCTGCAGACTGAGAATGTTTGGTATAGTCTTCCTCTTCACTCGTCGAGAGTCTGAATGTCATAGACTTTTCTGGTCTTGTAGTTTTTAAACCTTTTGTCACGTTCAGCTTGCACTGTTGGCTGGTCTTAATGGTTGATATTGAGGATACAGCTAGAACCACTCTACACACCGGTAGCAACTCGGCCTGTTTTGATATATTTAAACGGCAACCATATCAATGTGTAGCCACTGTTCCACATTTTCTGGTCTAATGTAAATTTAGTTAGGAGTCTTATTTGAAGTTTTCTAGTCAAAAGGGGCATTTCATCATGCTGGCATAATGTCTGTGCTCACGTGGACGTGGTTACTGACCTGATTAATCTTTATATGAAATACAATTTCTCATTTAGAAGGCTAAAATCACATTGCTGTCTTTTCAGAAATAGTTTCATATTTAATCATATAAGTTTGGCAACATTTAGATGTAAGTCTGATATATACATTGTGAAAGCTCTTAAAGTTACAATGTTTCCGTAATAACATTTTTAATGATATCACCAAACCATAAATGATCTGACATGATTGTTCTTATGTCCCTCCCGACCATTTCCCGCATTCTTTGTGTTAGGAATATTGTTTCATTATCTACTTTTGGATGTTGTAGTTTTGGCGGGAAGAATATCCTTGTATCAAAAGGGTTCTTTCCCCTCAATACTGCATGGCTATGGAGAGACAGTTCCTACAATGTATTTACGACCGTCATAAAACTGGCCAACTTCCCCAGGAGAGGGGGGTCTTGAAACCTTTGGTTAACCGGCACTGTTGATCTCCATCCTGGAGGGACAGTCATCACACCAGCTAGCTAATATTTAGAACAACAATTTTTTGTTTGTTTAAAGTTATGCTAACCCGTTTGCAATTCATTTAGCGTTGCTTGTTAGTTTGCTGAGTCAGGTGTGACGGGTGTGAACTGTTACTCTCTGACTGCATATAGATACAAAACCCACTTGTGCTGCTGAGCAGCTTGTGCTGTTTAGTTGCTAGGGAACTGGTGTCAGGGTTTGGCCACCCAGATAGTTCATTACCTCAGGTGTGTGTGTGTGTATTTGTGTGTGTGTATATGTGTGTGTGTGCGTGCTTGTGTGAGTCTATAATTATCTAATGATATCTCATGGTGTGTGTGAACGCGTTGACTCCCAATGGCCTAGATGTTATCACTGCTGTCACACACCTGTACCTCAGTGCATGAAGGACTGAGCTTAAAGAAAGGGACTAGAATGTGCGTTGGTTAGTGAATGTGTGATTGCTATGTCTGTTGGGAACAGTAATGGTGATTTATTTCTCGATCACAAATCAGTAAGGAATTTGTAGAGCAGTTCTATCAAGAAGTGTGTTTTACCAATTAAATGACTTTTGCTGTTACGGTTTTCTTTAGGTGAAAGAGAGTCAGACCAAAATGCAGCGTGGTATTCTTGATACATGTTTTAATGACGATGAAAAACGAACAATACAAAAACAACAAACGGAATGTGAAAACCTATACAGCCTATCTGGTGCAAATAAACACAGAGACAGGAACAATCACCCACCAAACACTCAACGAATATGGCTGCCTAAATATGGTTCCCAATCAGAGACAACGATAAACACCTGCCTCTGATTGAGAACCACTCCAGACAGCCATAGACTATGCTAGATACCCCTACTACGCCACAAACCCAATACCTAACAAAAACCCCAAGACAAAACACACCACATACAAAACCCATGTCCTGGGCTGACAGGACCCCTGGCCTGACCAAATAAATAAATAAAACACAAAATACTAAGACCAGGGCGTGAGAGAACCCCCCCCCCCCAAGGTGCGGACTCCCGGCCGCACACCTAAACCCATAGGGGAGGGTCCGGGTGGGCGTCTGTCCACGGTGGCGGCTCCGGTTCGGGACGTGGACCCCACTCCAACCAAGTCTTAGTCCCCTTGTAACGCGTCCTTTGATTGGCGACCCTCGCCGCCGACCCTGGCCTAGTAAACCTCACCAAGGACCCCACTGGACTGAGGGGCAGCTCGGGACTGAGGGGCAGCTCGGGACTGAGGGGCAGCTCGGGACTGAGGGGCAGCTCGGGACTGAGGGGCAGCTCGGGACTGAGAGGAAGCTCAGCACCGAGAGGAAGCTCAGCACCGAGAGGAAGCTCAGGCAGGTAGTTGGCTCTGGCAGATCCTAGCTGCCTGGTGGTTCTGGCAGATCCTGGCTTCCTGGCGGATCCTGGCTGAATGGCGGATCCCGGCCGAATGGCGGATCCTGGCTGACTGGCGGATCTGGAAGATCCTGGCTGACTGGCGGATCCTGGCTGACTGGCGGATCCGGCAGATCCTGGCTGACTGGCGGATCCTGGCTGACTGGCGGCTCTAGCTTCTCTGGCTGCTCCATGCTGACTGGCGGCTCTGGCTGCTCCATGCAGACTGGCGGCTCTGGCTGCTCCATGCAGACTGGCGGCTCCGGCTGCTCCATGCACTGGCAGCTCTGGCTGCTCCATGCAGACTAGCAGCTCCGGCTGCTCCATGCAGACTGGCAGCTCCGGCTGCTCCATGCAGACTGGCAGCTCCGGCTGCTCCATGCAGACTGGCAGCTCCGGCTGCTCCATGCAGACTGGCATCTCCGGCTGCTCCATGCAGACTGGCATCTCCGGCTGCTCCATGCAGACTGGCAGCTCCGGCTGCTCCTTGCAGACTGGCAGCTCCTTGCAGACTGGCAGCTCTGGCTGCGCTGAACAGGCAGGAGACTCCAGCAGCGCTGTAGAGGAGGAAGGCTCTGGCAGCGCTAAACAGGCGGGAGACTCCGGCAGCGCTGGAGAGGAGGAAGGCTCCGACAGCGCTAAACAGGCGGAAGACTCCGGCAGCACTGGAGAGGCGAGGCGCACTGAAGGTCTGGTGCGTGGTGCTGGCACTGGTGGTACTGGGCCGAGAACACGCACAGGAAGCCTGGTGCGGGGAGCTGCCACCGGAGGACTGGTGTGTGGAGGTGGCACAGGATGGACCGGACCGTGAAGGCGTACTGGAGAGCTTGAGAGCAGGGCTGGCACAGGACGTGCAAGGCTAGGGAGGTGCACAGGAGGCCTGGTGCGTGAGGCTGGCACAATCTTCACCAGCCGACTAACACGCACCTCAGGACGAGTATGGAGCGCTGACCCAGGTGCCATCAAATCCCGACACGTTCCGTCGGGCGAATTCCGTACCTAAAGCACCAACACAGCAACTCCCTCATAACTCTCTCCTCCAATTTCCCCATTAACTCCTTCACAGTCTCTGCTTTGCTCACCTCCAACACCGGCTCTGGTTCTGGTCTCCTCCTTGGCTCCTCACAATAAACAGTGGGAGTTGGCTCAGGTCTGACTCCTGATTCTGCCACACTCTCCCTGAGCCCCCACCCCAATACATTTTTGGGGCTGACTCTCGGGCTTCCTTCCGCGCCGCCGTGCTTGTCTCTCCAACTCCATTCTCCAATAACCCTCTTCGCACTGCTCCAGCGAATCCCAGGCGGGCTCCGGCACTCTCCCTGGGTCGACCGCCCACCTGTCTATTTCCTCCCAAGTCGTATACTCCAGACTTCATAGCTCCTGCTGCCACTGCCTGTCACCACGCCGCTTGGTCCTGTTGTGTTGGGTGATTCTGTTATGGTTTTCTTTAGGTGAAAGAGAGTCGGACCAAAATGCAGCGTGGTATTCTTGATACATGTTTTAATGACGATGAAAAACGAACAATACAAAAACAACAAACATAACGTGAAAACCTATACAGCCTATCTGGTGCAAACAAACACAGAGACAGGAACAATCACCCACGAAACACTCAAAGAATATGGCTGCCTAAATATGGTTCCCAATCAGAGACAACGATAAACACCTGCCTGATTGAGAACCACTCCAGACAGCCATAGACTATGCTAGATACCCCTACTACGCCACAAACCCAATACCTAAGACAAAACACACCACATACAAAACCCATGTCACACCCTGGCCTGACCAAGTAAATAAAGAAAACACAAAATACTAAGACCAGGGCGTGACAGCTGCTAGTCAATGAATATGCTGTTACATCAGCTGAAGGTGGTACTGCAGCTCTTCTAGCCTGTTGTTTGATAACTGGACATTGTAGTAATTCTGCATGAGTAACAATGAAAAACTAGAAGAAGAACAACATCTCTCTTTCCTTTATTTATCAATGTTCTCTCTTCTCTCTCTATCTCTTCACAGGGTGAGCCTGGGTATCCAGGTTCTGATGGGTTGCCAGGAGTGGTTGGTTATCCAGGTTTTGAAGGTAATCCTGGACCTTTTGGCCCTAAGGTGAGAGTCTCACTGTATTTGTTATTACATGATATATAGGTGTGTGTGTGTGTGTCAGTCTCATAGTAAATACTCTTTTCCATTATTCTTTATGTGAGTGTGTGTATGTTTACATGCCTGTGTGTTGAAACATTGTATCAGTAAAGAATCAATTTTTGTGTGGTGAGATTTTAGAATGATTTTGTGTTCATTAAATGTGTTGCCAACTGGCTGCATGTATTTGGATTCACAGGGAAATCTTGGCTTTCCTGGATTGTCAGGACCCAAAGGCTCACGGGTATGGAGTGTGTTTGGAAAACTGTGTGTGATTGACTGCACGTGATTATTGGTTTACATTACTAGGCTCTACATGTTACGCCTAATGGGTTTGCTCTATTGTTTTTGGTCACACCCACACTTCCTCTGATTCACTGTTTTGTCAGTTGACTCCACTGCTAGGATCGACTCTAACAGTACCTATTGTTTTAACAGGGTCTCCCTGGGAAACCTGGGTTCTCTGGACCACCTGGGCAGCCAGTAAGTAATACTATTAGACTGTCTCAGATGGCACCCTATAGGTTTCATTAGGAAATCTATGGATTCGCCACTGTTCTTGAACCGTTTATGCTCCAAACACCACACCAACGTTGAAATGTGCAGACTGACTCAACTTACATTACTTGGCAGAAGCTTTTTGCTAGTATTTATATTTGACTGTTTCATATTTGCATAAAAGCTCCATAGCCTTTAATGGTGCATTTTGGATTTGCCACTTCTCTTAAGTTTACTATTTCATTAAGTTTACTATTTCAATACGTCAAGGCAAGCAAGCACACACATTTGATTTACATTTCCTTTTCTACATACTTATTCTTTGGAACTATTTTTCATACACCGTTTAAGCTAAAACATGCCGTGCAAACCTGTCCAGACTAGTGTGCCTAGCTTTTGTAGTCCTCTAAAACCAAAGAGATTTTTTAAAGAGATGTTTTCAATTTACTAAAACATTGTGACTTAACACAAATCAGCTATTTTGACCACTTTCACAATAGTTTAGAGCATATGAAATCATAGTCAACTATGCTGCTATTCAAATCAGAGCAACAGTAGCTACGATGGGGAGAAATCTGTCCATAATAATGTGCTGCTCTGCCTTAACAGCACTATCAACAAGGCAGGTCCCACAGGCCCTGGTTTTGTCACACCTGGACTATTGTTCAGTCATGTGGTCAGGTGCCACAAAGAGGGACTTGGGAAAATTGCAGTTGGCTCTGAACAAGGCAGCACGGCTGGCCCTTAAAAGTACACGGCGAGCTAACATTAATGACATGCATGTCAATCTCTCATGGCTCAAAGTGGAAGAGATTGACTTCATTACTTGTTTTTGTAAGATGTGTTGATAAGCTGAAGGTACTGAGCTGTCTGTTTAAAATACTAGCACACACCTCGGACAGCCATGCATACCCGACAAAACATGCCAGAGGTCTCTTCACAGTCCCCAAATTCAGAACAGACTATGGGAGGCGCAAAGTACTACGTAGAGCCATGACTACATATCAGGTAACTGATGCAAGCAGTAGAATCAGATTCAAAATCAGGTAAAAATACACCTGAAGGAACAGCATGGACTGTGAAGTAACACAAACACACATGCATACACACATGATAACATATGCACGTACATATGGATTTTGCGTTGTAGATATGTGGTATTGGAGTATGAGCCTGAAAGGCACACACTTAGTGTGTTGTGAATTCTGTAATGAATGTATTGTAATGTTTTTTAAATTGTATAACTGCCTTAATTTTGACGTACCCCAGGAAGAGTGCCTTGGCAGTAGCTAATCGGGATCCATAATAAATACAAATTCAAACAGAAATTGCGTCTACCAATTCAGAGATACAGCTGCTTTAATATCCACATCAACTACTTTTTCTCTCAAATGTTGAACAATTTCCCAACAAGTTAGACAAATACTTCAACTCGGTTTAGATACAGCAGCTAAGACCACACTAACGTAATATACCTGGAGACAGGAAGCAAGTGCAGAAGGTAAGTTTAATAATGATCAAATCAAATCAAATTTATTTATATAGCCCTTCGTACATCAGCTGATATCTCAAAGTGCTGTACAGAAACCCAGCCCAAAACCCCAAACAGCAAGCAATGCAGGTGTAGAAGCACGATAAATGCAGATAAATAAAAACAAAACACGTACAGAATTTGTATCAAAACAATACTACCTAGTGACTGCTGTCTATGGAGTGCTAAATATAAGGGGAGTAATCAAGTAGATAATGATGACCAGGTGTGCGTAATGATGGGGAGCATGATTGTTTTCTGGGCTGATAGTTAGTAGACCGGCGACGTCGAGCACTGGGAAGAAGGAGCTGGAGTAAGCATGACAGTAGTGAGGCTCCCGTGTTTCATCCTGACGATCGCGTCTGGCTCTCCACCAGGAATCTCCTGCGCCGCCAGCCCTGCCGGAAGCCGAGTCCCCGGTTTGTGGGGCCCTTCAAGGTCCTGCGGAGGGTCAATGAGGTGACTTATCGTCCACAACTCCCGGATCTCACCATCCTTTCATGTCTTCTGATGACGGAGGGCGTGCTGGAGCCTCACATGGGTGGCGTTACACACTCGCCGGAACCACTCGTCCACTGCAGGGGCCACGTTCTGGCTCGGTTGGTATCCCAGAACACACTGGAAGGGAGTCAGCCCGGTGGAGGAGTGCCGAAGTGAGTTCTGGGCGTACTCTGCCCAGGGAAGAAACCAGACCTACTCCCCCTGTCGGTTCTGGCAGTGACTCATTAGGAACCTCCCCAGCTCCTGGTTGATCCTCTCCACCTTCTCGTCAGACTGAGGCTGTGAGACTGACCGTGGCCCCCATCTTCTCCATAACCGCAATGTGAATTAGGGACCATGGTCGGAGACGATGTCCTCTGGAAGGCCATAGTGCCGGAACACCTGCTGGAATAGTGCCTCAGTGACCTGGAGAGCGGTAAGTAGACCAGAGAAATTGATAAAATGTCAACAACCATAATATAGTGGTAAAACCATCAGAAAGGGGGAGATCAGTTTATGGACAGACGTGACCAAGGTCGATGAGGCACCCAAAGAGGTAGTAGTTTCCCTGCTGGCGCGTGCTGGGTAGATTTGATTTGGGCTCATACTGAGCTGGAGTTTATATAGCGGGTGACGTCCTGCGCCAAGGTGGGCCACCAGTAACTATCCTTGCGGATGTCCACGTCTACGTCCCATAGCACGGGAGCAACGGTTCTAGAGGGTGGAATGATGGGAGCACTCGGGATCGGAACCTCTTCTGAATCGTGGAGACGGGACAGGGTATCGGCTTTGGTGTTCTTATAAGCTGGCCAATATGACAGCCAGTGTCAGCCAGTGCCCTCCAGCCAGTGTCTCCACTCCTCTAATGCCAACGGTCACTGACATCAAAGTTCCTCTCTGCAGTTCCTCTCTCTTTTTTTGAGAAGTATGCACATGGATACAATTTTTGTGGGTTACCTTGATGTTGGGACAGGATGGTTCCATGTCCACTTCCGAGGCGTCCACCTCCACCACGAAGGGCAGATTAGGATCTGGGTGTCTCAGCAATGGGGCGTAGGAGAAAAGCCCCATCAGTAGGCGGAAGGCTTCATCCGCTGCAGGACCAATTTACAAGGACCACCCTTGAGAAGAGAGGTGAGGGGAGAGCCAATGGAGCTGAAGTTCTTAATGAACCGACGGTAGAGGTTGGCAAACACAGAAACCGTTGGAGCCCCTTTATGGTGGTTGGGACAGACTGACTGCTTTGACCTTCCTTTCATCCATGCTCACCACCTGTGAGCTAATCCAGTATTCCAATGAGACCTCGACCTAAGGAGACTTCTCAGCTTTAACGTAAAGGCAGTTCTCCAGGAGGTGTCTCAGGACTACTCAGACATGAGTGATGTGATTCTCCAAGGTGGCCGAGTGGACCAGGATGTCGTCGATATACATGAACACCTGGCGCCCGATCATGTACCGGAACACCTCGTTCACGAACGCCTGAAACACTGATGGAGCATTGGCAAGTAATTAGCATAACCAATTAGTCATAGTGCCCAGACGTCGAGCTGAAGGCCGTTTGGATGTGGATAAGATTATAGGCACTCTGCGGGTCCAGCTTCATAAAAAATACAGCTCCTCGGGGAGCAGTTCCATGGCTGAAGGGGGTAACGTTACCCCCTTGGATTTTGAACCTCTGTAGTCGATGCAGGGACGCAGACCCCCATCCTTCTTAGTCACAAAGAATTCTGCAAAATAGAAATATATTCTACCACTCAAATGATACAGCTGTTTTAGTAACCAAATCAACTATATTTTCTCTCAACTTTTAGAAACAACTGCCGTTTTGACCACTTTCCTTACGTCTTGGACAAAAACGTATGTAAGTGTATGAAATCTTAGTCTATGCTATTCAAATCTGTAATCAGAACAGAACCACCAACTACCAATCAAGAGATACAGCTGTTTTAGTAACTGCATCAACTACTTTAGTTCAGCCCACTTCCCACTGTTGATTGACTGCTTAATTGCCATGAAACTTTCCGAATTTCATAGTTATAGGACACATTCTAAGACTGATTATGCCACACAGCTCACTCCAACTGTTACGTCCGTCGTTAGAAGGAGACCAAGGTGCAGCGTGGAAAGTGTACATCTTTCTTTATTTTTTGATGAACACCAACAAAACAACAAAAGACTACACGAACGTACCGTTCTGCAGGCTACCTAGTAACTGTGCAAAAACAAGATCCCACAAACTCAGGTGGAAACAAGGCTGTCTAAGTATGATTCCCAATCAGGTTCCCTCTGATTGGGAACCATACCCGGCCAACAAAGAAATAGAAAACTAGAATGCCCACCCAAATCACACCCTGGCCTAACCAAATAGAGAAATTATCAGGCTCTCTAAGGTCAGGGCGTGACACCAACCCACTAAAATATCCCACTATAACAATCCCACACAAACTAAATACTATTCAATAGCTACCCTACTAACCACCGCTAACCAATATGATTCCCTGACTAAGCCTATCTCTCTACAACAGTCACAATTACTACTGCAGTGTACTGCTACTTCTACTACTATTAGGCCTACTTCTACCACAGTCAATACAACTACTACTACTACTACTAAACTCAACAAAAAGACAACATCCTCTCACTGTCAACTGCGTTTATTTTCAGCAAACTTAACATGTGTAAATATTTGTATGAACATAACATGATTCAAGAACTGAGACATAAACTGAACAAGTTCCAAAGACATGTGACTAATATAAATGGAATAATGTCTTACCTGAACAAAGGGGGGGGGGTTCAAAATCAAAAGTAACAGTCAGTATCTGGTGTGGCCACCAGCTGCGTTAAGTTCTGCAGTGCATCTCCTCCTCATGGACTGCACCAGATGTGCTAGTTCTTGCTGTGAGATGTTACCCCACTCTTCCGCCAAGGCAAGTTCCCAGACATTTCTGGGTGGAATGGCCATAGCCCTCACCCTCTGAACCAACAGTTTACAGATGTGCTCAATGGGATTGAGATCCGGGCTCCTCGCTGGCCATGGCAGAACACTGACATTCCTGTCTTGCAGGAAATCACGCACAGAACGAACGGTTTGGCTGGTGAATGATCATGTCAGGATGTGGCCTGCAGGAAGGAGGAGGATGTCTTCCCTTTAATGCACAGCGTTGAGATTGCCTGCAATGACAACAAGATCAGTCCGATGATGCTGTGACACACCGCCCCAGACCATGACGGACCCTCCTCCTCCAAATCGATCCAGCTCCAGAGTACAGGCCTCGGTGTAACGCTCATTCCTTCGTCGATAAGCCCGAAACCCTCGTGAGACAAAACTGTAATTCGTCAGTGAAGAGCACTTTTTGCCAGTCCTGTCTGGTCCAGCGACGGTAGGTTTGTGCCCATAGGTGACGTTGTTGCCGGTGATGACTGGTGAGAACCGGCCTTACAACAGGCCTACAAGCCCTCAGTCCAGCCTCTCTCAGCCTATTGCGTACAATCTCAGCACTGATGGAGGGATTGTGCGTTCCTGGTATAACTCGGGTAGGTGTTGTTGCCATCCTTTACCTGTCTCGCTGGTTTGATGTTCGGATGTACCGATCCTATGCAGGTGTTGTTACATGTGGTCTGCCACTGCGAGGACGATCAGCTGTCCGTCCTGTCTCCCTGTAGCGCTGTCTTAGGCGTCTCACATTACGGACATAGCAATTTGTTGCCCTGGCCACATCTGCAGTCCTCATGCCTCCTTGCATGTTCACGCTGATGAGCAGGGACCCTGGGCATCTTTCTGTTGGTGTTTTTCAGAGTCAGTATTAAGGTGTTTTTAGTGTCCAAAATGTTCATAACTGTGACCTTAATTGCCTACCGTCTGTAAGCTGTTAGTGTCTTAACGACTGTTCCACAGGTGCATGTTCATTAATTGTTTATGGTTTATTGAACAAGCATGGGGAACAGTGTTTAAACCTTTTACAATGAAGATCTCTGAAGTTATTTGGATTTTTACGAATTATCTTCGAAAGACATGGTCCTGAAAAGCGACGTTTCTTTTTTTGCTGAGTTTATTAATACTACTGGGCTACAGTCACTATTCCCACTACTACTACAGTCACTACTTCTAGCCTCTAACAATTCATCTTCTAAACTTCTTCCACCAACATAAAAAATACTTTTGGTCAGCTGAAGTAAGTCACAGAATTTTTCTTGAAAACATACCCTTTCTATATTATAGGTATTGGGGCCATAGTTTTTCCTGATCAAGTCAGGCTTTTCCTGGTGTTAGGTTCTTATTTTTCAGAGTAAATGACTCACGGACACTACAGAAGCTTTAGCCAAGTTTAATTCTTCCCAAAGGTTCTGTACAGCTGTAATCAGACAGCAAAACATTTCTCTCCATTGGTTATATACATCCTACTTAAGACACTCCTTCTCTCCAATCCTTAGTTTATGCCCAAAAGAAAAAAGGTAACCAGATACTAACCCTGATTACTCCCTTAAGGGGAACTGACCTCACCCCTCACCTCCTGATCCACAGATATCCATCTGTCCTCCCTATATCAACACGGTGCTCTGCTCCCATCCCCCAACACATTCCAACACATTCCACAGCTATCTGTCCTTCTACAGAGAACCCTTAACTTTCTCCTTTGATTCTATGCTTCTTTCTCTATCATTTATTTAATATCTCAATGTTCTAAATTTTTAACCCAACACTGGTCAAAACTTCTAGTGTTAGTGTACTGTAAGCTATCCGTATCATGTAATTATTGATGTGAAGTGTTTGTATGTGAATGGCCCTATGACTTCCTCTCTTCCAGGGAATCCCAGGAAATGAAGGACCAATGGGGCCATCAGGAACCCCAGGATGCAATGGGACGAAGGTACAGTCTTGCTTTTGGATATTATGTACTTATTGAAGCTCACAAACACACACACACACAGACGTATGTACATATCTGATGCCCTATCATTGTGTGTGTTTCAGGGGGACAGTGGATACCCAGGGTTACCTGGGGTGCCGGGACCTGTTGGATTACCAGTAAGTGCTGTCAATATCCTGTGTCCAGTGTCACTAAGCACCTTACTGTTCCTGTCTGTCTGTCATCAATCACAGCCATCAATCATGTGATCTTAATCATTAGCCTGTAATATGGGAATTGATAAATAAGGTTTCCAAGAGTGAACAAAATAAAAGTTAATGAATTAACATTTAAATATACAAAATACATTATACTTCTTACAAGTGTTGTGTATGAACAAATGACTGTTGAAAATGGAAATGGTGTGTTTAATTCATTTTTTAAACAAGATTCCCGTGTTCAGTCTTATGAAAACGTCATAGGCTATGGCGTAACCACAAAGCACTTTACTGTGTCTCTCTGTCATCACCGTAAAAGCTAGACATCATCACAGCTGTCTGTCATGTGATCTCAATCATTATAAACATATAAATATATATGTAGCTGTCCATCACCTTTGCTGCCAGTTGACACCGTTCCAGGTTTTGCCCCCACAGTGGATACATTACATTTGTGTCAGGTCTTGTTTAGCTTTTACAGTAAAGTTGTGATGTGCAGCTCACACTTATCTTTTTTTATTGAAGGGTGTTCATGGATTGCCAGGATTTAAGGTACATCCAAATATATCTACTCTAAGCAATTTGTGTTTTGTTGTGGACCCTAAGATTAAAGTATTGTCCTTACAGGGAGACTCCTACTACTTCCCACCCGCTGCTGAGGTTGATGGACATCTTGGACCACAAGGGAGAGATGGTGTCAAGGTAAGGAGACCTCCCACCCTGCCTAACCTGGGTTGTGTTCATTGAGCACCAAACGGAGGAAAGCTGACTAGCACAGGGAGGGATTACCTGGACTAAATCTATTTTTTTATGTGTATACGTTTTCCGTACTGTATTGATCACAACCCATTACTCACATGTCTCTGAGTTTATGCTTCTATTACAATAGGAAAAGGATGGGCTTGCCTAGTACCTATCATTACTTTGGCCAGGAGTTTCTTTCCTGACCACAGCCCCTATAGTTGTAACTTGGACCAAGAGTTTTCACATGGTCAGGCAAAACTCCTGGGGCCCTATATTACAGTTATACTTTCATGTGTATCGTGGCATGTGAGGTTGAGTAGTTAGTGCCACAGACCCCGTTACATGTGTATAGCCGAGACTACTAGAGAAAGGATGGGTTGGAATCCGACCCACTGCACTTTTGACTCATAATCTCTCCTACCTTTACTGTCTCCCCAATAACATTGTCCTATCTCATTAAATAAATACAAAATCACAAAAAATACTATAGGAAAAGTAATTTAATGTGTAATCGACTGACTGGCCACTGTTTTTTAGGGTCAGCGAGGGTTACCTGGACGGCCGGGTCTTCCTGGGCTGGAGGGACCAAGCGGGACTCCAGTCAGTTAACACCTAAATTAAGTTCAATATGTGTCCTCTCTTTTACTTATTAGCCTATGTTTATTTTGAAAGGCTTTTACTGTAATGTTTTTCTGAATGTCCTCATTCATGATTTCATGTGCTCTTCCTGAATGTATAAATCACTGGGGCGGCAGGGTAGCCTAGTGGTTAGAGCGTTGGACTAGTAACCGGAAGGTTGCGAGTTCAAACCCCCGAGCTGACAAGGTACAAATCTGTCGTTCTGCCCCTGAACAGGCAGTTAACCCACTGTTCCCAGGCCGTCATTGAAAATAAGAATTTGTTCTTAACTGACTTGCCTGGTTAAATAAAGGTAAAATAAAAAAAAATAAAATAAATAAAAAACTGACTTTAAATTATTATTTATATTTCCAGGGATTACCTGGGTTAACAGGTGTACAGGGAGAGAAGGTCAGTCTCATAGTAAATACTTATTTCCATTTGTGTGTGTGTGTGTGTGTGTGTGTGTGTGTGTGTGTGTGTGTGTGTGTGTGTGTGTGTGTGTGTGTGTGTGTGTGTGTGTGTGTGTGTGTGCGTGCATTTGTGTGTATGTTTGTGCATGCGTTTCTTCCTGGATGTTTTGGAGCTGTCCATGGCGTTGACCTTACTGCACTAACAATATAGTAACAATGGGATATTGAGTGATGTCCCTCTTCAGTTCCTGACATTTAGAGGGGTGTGTTGCACTATTTATAGTAGCTTTATTTCTGTTTCAGGGCCAGGAAGGTCCAAGCCCTGTAATTCCAGGTCCAAGAGGTCAAAAGGTATTACCTACCTGTGTGATATCGATCTTTTCTACTTTCACATACAGTACAACTCTCTCTTGCATATTATCCTGCCTCAGTATAGTTTGTTCTGGATGCATGCTGAGTGTATCTAATGTACAGTATATTGTGACAAAATGTAAATGTTTTGTTCTCAGGGTGACCAAGGCCCTCCCGGGATACCTGGACAGAAGGGCATAAAGCTGTATGCAGAGGGACCCAAGGAACTGAAGGTTTGCCACACTTAGCATACTCGGTTTCTCTCAGAGCAATTTTTACTAGTCCACACTGACACAAATCATGATCATCACATTTACATTTTAGTCATTTAGCAGAAGCTCTTATCCAGAGTGACTTACAGGAGCAATTAGGGTTAAGTGCCTTGCTCAAAGGCACATCAACAGATTTTTCACCTAGTCAGCTCAGGGATTTGAACCAGCAACCGTTCGGTTACTGGCAAACATAATTACCAATCACCATCACCCAAATCAGCTTCATCATCATTATTACCCGTATACATCATATTGTCACACAAGTAGAAAAGTGTTCTGACTTTCTTCTCATTGCAGGGGGAGCCAGGTGATACAGGAGAGAAGGGGTGTACAGGCCAGCATGTGAGTTATAACCTATGGGGATCATTACAGCGAATTAAATTAAACTAATTGATTTTAATGTAATAATTGACATGATCTTTGAGCCAGTACAAAAGTTGCCAGTTCAAATCCCATTGCATGTATACTACTACTTGTGGGCTGTGCTTTGTCTGTCTGTCCATCTGGCCGTCCTTTCTTTTCTGTTTGACTGCTTGCCTGTCTGTCGGTATTTTACATTCTTTTTTTCTTTTTTTTAGGGTCTCCCTGGGCGTCGTGGATATAAAGGGAACAAAGGCGACCAAGGAGAACCTGGGGCTCTGGTAGCTCTATGACTCCAGTCACTGCATATCATATTTAAAATACTGTAGAGTTTTACAATGGTATTATGGATGTTATCATTCTCACATGTGGATGTGTCCTACTCACAATAGTAGGGCCCACAGACACACAAATACTGACAAACACCTGTGTCTAACAGAGGTTCTGTTTTTCAGGGGAAACCTGGGAAAGATGGGGACCCTGGGACCTATGGAATTCAGGTAAAACAAATATCCAGACAACTATCATAACTTGTATGTACTGTACATAGTCCTTTGTGGCTCACTTTGTAAAAGGTTATTATGTACATGCATTATGTATATGCATTTTGCCATGTCAACTCCACTTGAACATAACCCACCTGATTGCCAATCCTTTTCCCAACCAATTGTCTTTGCCACTAGGGCTACATGTGACTTGAGAATTGTTTTTGACATGCTTACTGTTTGGCAAAATGTGTAATGTACTGTAATTTACTATCTTGACCAGCGTCCGTACGTATTAAGTGTTTCAAAGTAGGAGTGTGGACCTAGGATCAGGGCCCAGTTTTTCAATGGGATTGGAATAAATCTTAGAATTGGGTATTTCGAAACTGAAAAATATGATTCCGATCATTCGGATTGGGATTTGGTAATCCAATCTAAACTTTAATCCAGTAGTAAAAAGTATTTTGGTAAAAATACTTTAAAGTACTACTTAAGTCGTATTTTGTGTATCTGTACTTTACTATTTATATTTTTGACAACTTTTACTTTTACTACATTCCTAAATAAAATTATGTACTTTTTACTCCATACATTTTCCCTGACACCCAAAAGTACTTTTACATTTTGAATGCTAAGCAGGACAGGAAAATGGCCTAATTCACACACTTATCAACAGAACATGACTGGTCATCCCTACAGCCTCTGATTTAGTGCACACTAAGCACATGCTTCGTTTGTAAATTATATCTTAGTGTTGGAGCGTGCCCCTGGCTATCCGTAAATAAATAAATAAACAAGGAATTGCTTAATATAAGAAATGTACAATTATTTATACTTTTACATTTACTTTTGATACTTAAGTATATTTTAGCAATTACATTTACTGTTGATACTCAACAATATTTAAAAGCATATAATTTTATACTTTTACTTAAGTAGTATTTTCTATTAGGTATCTTTACTTTTACTCAAGTATGACAATTTGGTACTTTTTCCACCACTGCTTCAATCAAGATTACATTTTGAAATTGCATTTTTCAAAGCTCAAAGGCAGTAGTGATAAGGATAGTTATGATTCTGAACAGTTTTGATAATCTTAATCCCACTGGAAGGGTTTATTCAGTGTGGATTTAGAAAGGTGAATTGCACTATAACAGAGAAAGGGAAATACCTAGTCAGTTGTACAACTAAATGCATTCAACTGGAATGTGTCTTCCTCATTTAACTCAACCCCTCTGAATCAGAAATGTCAGAGTAAATGTCATCTTCAAACCAAGGGTTACTAACTGTATGAACAGTTTTTATTATTTTAAATTGACTGCAGCACAGGTATGTGGTCAGTTTTGAGAAGTGTCAAATAAATACATGTACTTACTTACAAGTCATATTGCAGCCTCTATTACTGGATATTTCTGAAAAAATGGCTCAAAATCAGTTAGATTGATCTGATCCTGGATTTCAAAATAGGGGAACACAGAATCCAGATCATTATCATCCAAATGAAAAGTTTTGAAAAACTGGGCCCAGGTCTTGCCCGCCTTATCCATGTAATCTCATTCATTGTGAACAAAAAAGCAAAACTGATCCTAAATCAGCAGTCCTACCCTGTATACATGAATCCTCAAATCTCTCTTGCATAAGATATTTTATCACAAAATCTGGATAATTAAAGGTTGAATAGACTTAAATAAAATATCAATTCAGTTCAATTCAAGGGGCTTAATTGGCATGGGAAACATGTGTTAACATTGCCAAAGCAAGTGAGGTAGATAATATTTAAATGTCATATTATGTATATATACAGTGTTGTAACAATGTACAAATGCTTAAAGTACACAGGGGAAAATAAATAAGCATAAATATGGGTTGTATTTACAATGGTGTTTGTTCTTCACTGGTTGCCCTTTTCTTGTGGCAACAGGTCACAAATATTGCTGCTGTGATGGCACACTGTGGAATTTCACCCGGTAGAAATGGGAGTTTATCAAAATTGGGTTTGTTTTCGAATTCTTTGTGGATCTGTGTAATCTGAGGGAAATATGTGTCTCTAATATAGGGCAGGAGGTTAGGAAGTGCAGCTCAGTTTCCACCTCATTTTGTGGGCAGTGTGCACTGTCTTCTCTTGAGAGCCATGTCTGCCTACGGCGGCCTTTCTCAATAGCAAGGCTATGCTCACTGAGTCTGTACATAGTCAAAGCTTTCCTTAAGTTTGGGTCAGTCACAGTGTAAGGTATTCTGCCACTGTGTACTCTCTGTTTAGGGCCAAATAGCATTCTAGTTTGCTCTGTTTTTTTGTTAATTCTTTCCAATGTGTCAAGTAATTATCTTTTTGTCTTCTCATGATTTGGTTGGGTCTAATTGTGTTGCTGTCCTGGGGCTCTGTGGGGTCTGTTTGTGAACAGCTGGCCCCAGGACCAGCTTGCTTCGGGGACTCTTCTCCAGGTTCATCTCTCTGTAGATGATGGCTTTGTTATGAAATGTTTGGGAATCGCTTCCTTTGAGGTGGTTGTAGAATTTAACGTCTCTTTTCTGGATTTTGATAATTAGTGGGTATCGGCCTAATTCTGCTCTGCATGCATTATTTGGTGTTCTACATTGTATGCGAAGGATATCTTTGCAGAATTACGCATGCAGAGTCTCATTTTGGTATTTGTCTCATTTTGTGAAATCTTGGTTGGTGAGCGGACCCCAGACCTCACAACCATAAGGGGCAATGGGTTCTATGACTGATTCAAGTATTTTTAGCCAGATCCTAATTGGTATGTTGAATTTTATGTTCCTTTTGATGGCATAGAATGCCGTCTTGCCTTGTCTATCAGATCGTTCACAGCTTTGTGGAAGTTACCTGTGGCGCTGATGTTTAGGCCAAGGTATGTATAGTTTTTTGTGTGCTCTAGGGCAACGGTGTCTAGATGGAATTGTTATTTGTGGTCCTGGTGACTGGACCTTTTTTGGAACACCATTATTTTGGTCTTACTGAGATTTACTATCAGGGCCCAGGTCTGGCAGAATCTGTGCAGAATATATAGGTGCTGCTGTAGGCCCTCCTTGGTTGGTGACAGAAGCACCAGATCATCAGCAAACAGTAGACATTTGACTTCAGATTCTATTAGAGTGAGGACGGGTGCTGCTGACTTTTCTAGTGCCCGCCCCAGTTCGTTGATATATATGTTGAAGAGGGTGGGGCTTAAGCTGCATCCCTGTCTCACCCCACAGCCCTGTGGGAAGAAAAGTGTGTTTTTTGCACATTTTAACCGCACACTTGTTGTTTGTGTACATGGATTTTATATTGTCATATGTTTTATCCCCAACACCACTTTCCATCAATTTGTATAGCAGACCCTCATGCCAAATTGAGTCGAAGGCTTTTTTGAAATCAACAAAGCATGAGAAGACTTTGCCTTTGTTTTGGTTTGTTTGGTTGTCAATTAGGGTGTGCAGGGTGAATACATGGTCTGTCGTACGATAATTTGGTAAAAAGCCAATTTGACATTTGCTCAGTACATTGTTTTCATTGAGAACATGTATGAGTCTGCTGTTAATGATAATGCAGAGGATTTTCCCAAGGTTGCTGTTGACGCATATCCCACGGTAGTTATTGGGGTCAAATTTGTCTCCACTTTTGTGGATTGGGGTGATCAGTCCTTGGTTCCAAATATTGGGGAAGATGTCAGAGCTAAGGATGATGTTAAAGAGTTTCAGTATAGCCAATTGGAATTTGTTGTCTGTATATTTGATCATTTCATTAAGGATACCATCAACACCACATGCCTTTTTGGGTTGGAGGGTTTTTATTTTGTCCTGTAGCTCATTCAAGGTAATTGGAGAATCCAGTGGGTTCTGGTAGTCTTTAATAGTTGATTCTAAGATTTGCAATTTTATCCTGTATATGTTTTTGCTCTTTATTCTTTGTTATAGAGCCAAAAAGATTGGAGAAGTGGTTTACCCATACATCTCCATTTTGGATAGATAATTCTTCGTGTTGTTGTTTGTTTAGTGTTTTCCAATTTTCCCAGAAGTGGTTAGAGTCTATGGATTCTTCAATTACATTGAGTTGATTTCTGACGTGCTGTGCCTTTTTTTTCTGTAGTGCATTTCTGTATTGTTTTAATGATTTACCATAGTGAAGGCGTAGACTCAGGTTTTCCGGGTCTCTATGTTTTTGGTTGGACAGGTTTCTCAATTTCTTTCTTAGATTTTTGCATTCTTCCTCAAACCATTTGTCATTGTTGTTCATTTTCTTCAGTTTTCTATTTGAGATTTTTAGATTTGATAGGGAAGCTGAGCGGTCAAATATACTGTTAAGATTTTCTACTGACAAGTTTACACCTTCATTATTACAGTGGAATGTTTTACCCAGGAAATTGTCTAAAAGGGATTTAATTTGTTGTTGCCTAATTGTTTTTTGGTAGGTTTCCAAACTCTATTCCTTCCATCTATAGCATTTCTTAATGTTACTCAATTCCTTTGGCTTTGATGCCTCATGATTGAGTATTGCTCTGTTGAAGTAGACTGTGTTTTTGCTGTGGTCTGATAGGGGTGTCAGTGGGCTGACTGTGAACGCTCTGAGAGACTCTGGGTTGAGGTCAGTGATAAAGTAGTCTACAGTACTACTGCCAAGAGATCAGCTATACAGTGGGGAGAACAAGTATTTGATACACTGCCGATTTTGCAGGTTTTCCTAGGTCTGTAATTTTTATCATAGGTACACTTCAACTGTGAGAGACGGAATCTAAAACAAAAATCAAGAAAATCACATTGTATGATTTTTAAGTAATTAATTTGCATTTTATTGCATGACATAAGTATTTGATACATCAGAAAAGCAGAACTTAATATTTGGTACAGAAACCTTTGTTTGCAATTACAGAGATCATACGTTTCCTGTAGTTCTTGACCAGGTTTGCACACACTGCAGCAGGGATTTTGACCCACTCCTCCATACAGACCTTCTCCAGATCCTTAAGGTTTCGGGGCTGTCGCTGGGCAATATAGACTTTCAGCTCCCTCCAAAGATTTTCCATTGGGTTCAGGTCTGGAGACTGGCTAGTCCACTCCAGGACCTTGAGATGCTTCTTACGGAGCCACTCCTTAGTTGCCCTGGCTGTGTGTTTCAGGTCGTTGTCATGCTGGAAGACCCAGCCACGACCCATCTTCAATGCTCTTACTGAGGGAAGGAGGTTGTTGGCCAAGATCTCGCGATACATGGCCCCATCCATCCTCCCCTCAATATGGTGCAGTCGTCCTGTCCCCTTTGCAGAAAAGCATCCCCAAAGAATGATGTTTCCACCTCCATTCTTCACGGTTGGGATGGTGTTCTTGAGGTTGTACTCATCCTTCTTCTTCCTCCAAACAAGGCAAGTGGAGTTTAGACCAAAAAGCTATATTTTTGTCTCATCAGACCACATGACCTTCTCCCATTCCTCCTCTGGATCATCCAGATGGTCATTGGCAAACTTCAGATGAGCCTGGACATGCGCTGGCTTCAGCAGGGGGACCTTGCGTGCGCTGCAGGATTTTAATCCATGACGGCGTAGTGTGTTACTAATGGTTTTCTTTGAGACTGTGGTCCCAGCTCTCATCAGGTCATTGACCAGGTTCTGCCGTGTAGGGCTGATCCCTCGCCTTCCTCATGATCATTGATGCCCCACGAGGTGAGATCTTGCATGGAGCCCCAGACCGAGGGTGGTTGACCGTCGTCTTGAACTTCTTCCATTTTCTAATAATTGCGCCAACAGTTGTTGCCTTCTCACCAAGCTGCTTGCCTATTATCCTGTAGTCCATCCCAGCCTTGTGCAGGTCTACAATTTATCCCTGATGTCATTACACAGCTCTCTGGTCTTGGCCATTGTGGAGAGGTTGGAGTCTGTTTGATTGAGTGTGTGGACAGGTGTCTTTTATACAGGTAATGAGTTCAAACAGGTGCAGTTAATACAGGTAATGAGTGGAGAACAGGAGGGCTTCTTAAAGAAGCCTGTGAGAGATTGAATTCTTACTGGTTGGCAGGTGATCAAATACTTATGTCATGCAATAAAATGCTAATTAATTACTTAAAAATCATACAATGTGGTTTTCTGGATTTTTGTTTTAGATTCCGTCTCTCACAGTTGAAGTGTACTTATGATAAAAATTACAGACTTCTACATGCTTTGTAAGTAGGAAAACTTTCAAAATCGGCAGTGTATCAAATACTTGTTCTCCCCAATGTAGGTGTACCTACCATAGGAGTCTCCTCGAAGACTACCATTGACTATGTACATACCCAGCGTGCGACAGAGCTGCAGGAGTTGTGACCCGTTTTTGTTGGTTATGTTGTCATAGTTGTGCCTAGGGGGGATATGGGGGAGGGAATGCTGTCACCTGCAGGCAGGTGTTTGTCCCCCTGTGTGCTGAGGGTGACAGGTTCTTGTCCGGTTCTGGCATTTAGGTTGCCACAGACTAGTACATGTCCCTGGGCCTGGAAATGATTGATCTCCCCCTCCAGGATGGAGAAGCTGTTTTCATTAAAGTATGGGGATTCTAGTGGGAGGATATAGGTAGCACACAGGAGGACATTTTTCTCTGTTAAGATAATTTCCTTTTGAATTTCTAGCCAAATGTTCCTGTTTTGATTAATTGAATGGCGTGAGTTAGGTCTGCTCTATAACAAATTAGCATACCCCCTGAGTCCCCTTCCCTGTTTCACACCTGGTAGTTTGGTGGATGGGACTACCAGCTCTCTGTAACCTAGAGGGCAACGGGTGGGTCCGTCCCCTCTATACCAGGTTTCTTGCAGGATGACAATGTCTGTTTTAGAGGTCGACCGATTATGATTTTTCAACGCCGATACCGATTATTGGAGGACCAAAAAAGACGATACTGATCAATCAGCCGATTTAAAAAATATTTTAAAAAAAAATTGTACAACAATACTGAATTAACACTTATTTTAACTTAATATAATACATCAATAAAATCAATTTAGCCTCAAGTAGATAATGAAACATGTTCAATTTGGTTTAAATAATGCAAAAACAAAGTGTTGGAGAAGAACGTAAAATTGCAATATGTGCTATGTAAGAAAGCTAACGTTTCAGTTCCTTGCTCAGAACATGAGAACATATGAAAGCTGGTGGTTCCTTTTAACATGAGTCTTCAATATTCCCAGGTAAGAAGTTTTAGGTTGTAGTTATTATAGGACTATTTCCCTCTATACCATTTGTATTTCATTAATCTTTGACTATTGGATGTTCTTATAGTCACTTTAGTATTGCCAGTGTAACAGTATAGCTTCCGTCCCTCTCCTCGCTCCTCCCTGGGCTCGAATCAGCAACACAACGACAACAGCCACCACATCGAAGCAGCGTTACCCATGCAGAGCAAGGGAGACAACCACCCCAAGGCTCAGAGCGAGTGAAGTTTGAAACGCTATTAGTGCGCGCTAACTAGCCAGCCATTTCACTTCGGTCACACCAGCTTCATCTCCGGAGTTAGACGCACAACGAATAGCTGCTGGCAAAAGGCACGAAAGTGCTGTTTGAATGAATGTTTACGCGCCTGCTTCTGCCTACCACCGCTCAGTCAGATACTTAGATACTTGTATGCTCAGTCAGATTATATGCAACACAGGACACGCTAGATAATATCTAGTAATATCATCAACCATGTGTAGTTAACTAGTGATTATGATTGATTGTTTTTTATAAGATAAGTTTAATGCTAGCTAGCAACTTACCTTGGCTTACTGCATTTGCGTAACAGGCAGTCTCCTTGTGGAGTGCAACGATCGAGAGGCAGGTCGTTATTGCGTTGGACTAGTTAACTGTAAGGTTGCAAGATTGGATCCCCCGTGCTGACAAGGTGAAAATCTGTCTTTCTGCCCCTGAACGAGGCAGTTAACCCACCGTTCCTAGGCCGTCATTGAAAATAAGAATGTGTTCTTAACTGACTTGCCTAGTTAAATAAAGATTAAATAAAGGTGTAAAAAAATAACATTACATTTAAAAAAATCGGCACCCAAAAATACCGATATCCGATTGTTATGAAAACTTGAAATCGGCCCTGTATTACCGATTTCTTTGGTGAAGTCCGGGTTCCTGCTCTTTAGGCCAAAGGCAGATGACCTCAGGCCTTAGATATTCCAGGATGATATAGTGAAGGCTTTGTGTTCCATAAAGTGTCCAATGTTGTTGGTTGTGTGCTTTGTCCTCAGGCCAATAAGTGTGCGCAGAGCCTGCTGAGCACCTGGTACATGCCATTGGCTTAGGATAGTGTAAGAGTGGGGTTGGGCCTGTTTGCCTGCTCACTGCCTGGGCGTATGTGTGACTTCCATGTTGAGGCCCTGTTTGCGGGGGTGGCGTGCATGGGGTGGGCATGAGGGGCATAGGTCTGATCTGAGGGGGCCTAAATAGGGTGTGGGCATGGTTGACGTGTGGGGGGGGGGGGGGTGTTGATTGGTTGGGGTGGGGGTGTGAATGTGGCTGGGGGTGCTGTGGTCTGGATGTAAGTCCTCTTGGCGTGGGTCCTCTATGTGTAGGTCCAGGGGGGGTCCCGCAGGTCTGGGAGGGTGTCTCGCTGGTCTGGGCGGCGTGTCAATTGATCTGTTGCTCCTGTGTGAAGTGTTGGGGATACGTTTGAGAGTGATGCCCTTTAGAGTCCGGGCAAAGATGGGCCCTGCTGCCTTGTAGAGGTGGACCTGGACATAGAGGCTGTTCAAGTCCAGGGTGGAGTGGTGGGCCAGGAAAACATTTGGTTTTGAGGCACAGTCACGGGAAATACTTGCATTTACCCGCTGTATTGTGGCAGGGTGGAAGTCTTTTCGTGGTAGCAGGGTGGTGATAACCACTTGCACGTTGGGGAAAGTAGAAGAAGCTTTGTCAATCACTCCCTTCAGTGCTGTGGCCACCCTTTCCTGCTGTGCTCTCAGGTTGTTTGTGCCTGTGTGTATTATTATGTGGCTAGGTGAACCTAGTTGGTCCTCAGACAGAAGGTCTAGGGCGCGTTGGGTGTTTGGACACCAGAGTTTAGACACACTGTGTTTGGGAAAAAGTTGTTTTTCTTGTATATATTTCCCATTTGAGTCCATAAGGAGAACAATCTGTGTCTTGTGTATGTCCTCAGTGGGTGTGTGTGTGTGTGTGTGTGGGGGGGGGGGGGGGGGGGGCTATCATGGTGGCTGACTGGGGGGTTACTCAGAGGAGGTGAGAGCCTCTGGGCTTGGGGTTCTTCATTTGTGTGTTCTGCTGTTATGTTGACGTTATGGTCAGGGTTTGGTGTGGACTGTTCTGCTGTGGTGTCGAGACTTTTGTCGGGTGCAGAGGTGGGTTGAGGTGGGCTGCTTCTCTGCGGGGGTGGCCACCTCTCTAGTGGGTTGTTCTCTGTCACACGCCATCCCCCTCACCCTCTCCTCCAGCAGTCTGATCCGATCCTCTAGTGCTCTGTTCTTCTCCTGATCCTGCTCTTTCTCCTGTTGAAGTTGTCTCACCACTGTCCAGAATGCAGAAAGGTCTCTCTCCACCTCCAGCACTCCGGGTCTGGTGAAGAGAGTGTTGTTGTGCTGGACTGTTGTCTGGGTCTGTGATGACTGGAGTGTAATCACCTGCTGTTCCAGCTCCACCTGCCTTACCTCCAGCTGGGTAAATGTATCCTTCATTTCAATGAAAGGGTAGTACTCTGTGCTGGGAGGTTGACTTTCCACTGGGCGTGGCTCGTCTGTGGGGTTAAATAATGAAGAGGTCTTATCTGACCCGCTCGGGGTGGGGGTATCTTTCTCAAGGGAGAGCTTCTCCTGCTGGGCTAATATTTTGATTAAGTGAAAGTTCTGCTGAAACTGTTTGGGGTTGCCCTGTACCATTACTGTTCCAGACTTATAGAGATTTATATTAGCTGACTCAGAGTCCTCGTTGTCAAGTATCCTGAGTTTCCACCCCTCGTTAACACCCCCTCTCTTAACAAAGGGGTAGTGTGCTAATATAGCACTGTGCCATGCCAGGGGATGGTTTGTGTGGAAGATAAGGCTGGTTGTTGAATGTTCCCATTTTTGTAATAGTCAGCAAAAAGTGTCTCTTGATATTCCATTAGAAGCTTAATTTTGAAATCTTTACTTGCCTTATCATTCTTTACATACACAGGGTACTGTATTTTAATTACCTCTGAACAGCGGGAGGCAGCTTCTAAGGCCTCTCCATTTGGTTGGAGTAGACTGTTTGACTCTCCTGCCATTGTTGGGTTAAAGGGCTTTGACACCTCTCACTTGACACGTCAGTGCTAATTGAAGCTGTATCAAGCTTGGCAGCCTTATGTTAGCATTCAGTCCTTATAAAGTAATGTAGTGTATTTTTCTGATTGACTTTTGGAAATTAAATATAGTTTCAGACTAAACATTACTCACTCAGTTCCAGGTTGGATGGTGCTTTCAGGTTTCTGTTGTTTTCCAGAGAATTTGCTGTATAGAATAATAATCCTTGGTAGTTGTAAACCTTCCAGGTGATTCCGTAAATCCGTCCAAAATCAGGTTGTAGGTTTTGAGTTTTGATTTGAAGTGAGGGTTATGTTGTAGAGGGTAGCATCCTGTATATGTTCCTGACATAAAAGCCAAGTTTATCTAACTCTAAATCTATATTTTTTTGAGAAAATGCTGAAAAATGCAGGAGCTCATCTGATCATGACCTCTAGCCTCTCTCTTTCTCTCTTTCTCCTGTCAGGGTGAGAAAGGTGATGTGGGCTTCCAGGGACCTCCTGGAACAGAAGGTTCAATGGTATGTCCTACTGCCTTCAATCGGCTATTGTATCGGTCAGTCAGTCATACGGGCCTGAATCCTCACTTAAGATCTGTGTGATAATTTTCTGTACGAGTATCGTGCATGGTTAGAGTCAGAGTTTCGGGCACGGATCTCAAGTCAGTATTCCGACCTCAATAATAGACTAGACACCACGGTTGGGGCCAATTTCAATTCAGGAAGTACACTGAAATTCAAATTCCACGTCTCTTTAAATACTTTTCAATTAGATTTAAATTAAATTAAAAAAAATGTGGAATTGGAATTTGGTTTACTTCATGAATTACCTGGAATTGACCCCAACCCTGCCCTACACTTATGTTGAGTATTGCATTCGCTCTACTGTCTTTGTAATGTATATGTGTGGGTCACCCTCTCTGTGGCTGTCTGAATTCAGGGTGACAAAGGTGACCGCGGACCCACAGGTCCTCCAGGGGATGTGAGTGACAATATATTGTTATCATGTTCATATTAGTATCATATCAATAGTGCCTTCAATTAGTTAACTTAGTTAACATACACAACTTGTGCAAATCTGAAAATACACCCTATTCTAAATTGAGACATTCAATCGCCAACTCTACAATCTCAATGTACATTTGTTGTTTGTTTGTTTTGCTTTTTATGCACTTTGATATTATTTTCTGTAATGAAAAGCGCTATACAAGTTAAATAAATTATTGTTGTTATTATTATTCCCCATATAGTGCACTGCTTTTTACAAGCGCCTTAGCACTTTTCACCACAGATGCAACAGCTCTGGACAAAATAAGTGCACTAAGGGGAATGGGGTGTCATTTGAAAGTCAGCCTACTATACTGTGTATCAATCTACAACGCTGGTCCCTTGGACTTTGGCTAGTTTTAACCGCTGCTTGTCGTCCTTCACCTACAGTTGATTCAAATCAATGGGAGAATCAAAGGCTTGCAGGGTTTTCCTGGGCCCCTCGGACCCCCTGGCTATACTGGTAATCAAGGTATACCAGCACACTGACAACTAATTACCTATTCTCTATATAGCGCACTACTTTTGACCAGAGTTCTGGTCAAAAGTAGTACACTAATAATGTGGAATAGTGTTCAATTTGGGATGCAGCCCTATGTTAGACAAATGCACTGTAGACCACTGAGTCTCTCTCTCTCTCTCTCTCTCTCTCTCTCTCTCTCTCTCTCTCTCTCTCTCTCTCTCTCTCTCTCTCTCTAGTAGAAAGCCGATTAATTCCACTGTCAATTCAAGTGTTATTTTCGATCAGTTGTCAGTAGCTGTACTGTCTCTGTTCTACTCTAGGTGTGATTGGTTTTCCTGGAATGAAGGGGGAACCAGGTACATATTTTATTTGTTTCCCATCCATTCATTTGCTGTTCAATGTTACTCTTAGAACTATTGGCCAATTGCAACCAGAACACTCGTATGTTAATGCTGGATTTCTTAAAACGCTACTAATGGCAGATTACATGCACCTGTGTTAAGACAAACTTGCTTGCAACCAAAAATCCACAAGAATAAACTAGCAGATCAGTTGATCCAAAGATTGTCTGTTATATTGAAAAGTTAGTCAAGTGACCACTCTAACAATGGCAATACATGTCCTCAAAGATAGAATGTGGGAGGAGGCAAGATCAGGTGGGACCATTCTAGCCAATGAGAGATCAGATACACATGTGAACAACAGACCATAGAGATGGATACAGGACTCATCTTTGTGTCTTTGCCATTATAGCGTCTGTGATAGCCTCAATGGCGCTGGCCATCCTATCTCCTTTTTAAAGTCAAACACATTTTTTTTGCTCCTAACTCATAGAAATCCCTACTAAATTGACTGCTTTATAATGTCCATGTTAAAACGGATCATATATCTATCTCTGACAACAGGCACAACTGCCTGTCCAATATAAAGTTGATTTATTTCAAAGTTGCCGAAATGCCACATGCGTCGACTTAAATCAGTGCATTCATAACAACCTAACCATTACAAAACTTCTATTCGATCAAATAAGTCTCATGTTGCAAATTAAAACTTCTTAATGCTAGGGTCCTTTTTTCTCAATTTCCGCCTGACTGACGTGCCCAAAGTAAACTGCCTGTTGCTCAGTTCCTGAAGCCAGGATATGCATATAATTGGTACCAGTGGAAAGAAGACACTTTGAGGTTTGTAGAAATGTTAAAATAATGTAGGAGACTATAACACAATAGATAAGGTTGGAGAAAATCCAAAGAACAACCAACCTGAATATATTTTTTTTGAGAGCCCATGCTCTTCCAATGGAACGTGTAAAGAAATTAAATATAGCTCCCAGTATGCAATTCCTATGCCTTCCACTGGCTGTCAGTCGTCTTTGTTCAAGGTTTCAGTTTTTTTCCAAAACGAGTAAGAAATATACGTTTTAATACAGGGACACAGACTTGGAAATTTGTGTATGCAAGAACGAAGAGGACACTCACCTGCTAATATCATTTTCCTGTTGAACATACTTCTTTCCGTATGAAATATTATAGCTTAATTACGTTTTAGAGTATCTGAGGATTAGATAGAAACGTTTGTTGAAACAAAGTTTAGGGGTAGATTTTCGGAATCCTATCTTGGCCCGTTGAACGAGTGGATTACTCAAATCGATGGCGCCAACTAAACTGACTTTTTGGGATATAAAGAAGGATTTTATCTAACAAAACGACACCACATGTTATAGCTGGGACCCTTTGGATTACAAATCAGAGGAAGATTTTGAAAAAGTAAGTGAATTTTTAATCGCTATTTTTGAATTTATGAAACCTGTGGAAAAATATTTTGATGTGGGGCTCCGTACTCAAACAATCTCACGCCATGCTATTGCTATAAAGCCTACTTTAAATCGGACAGTGCAATTAGATTAACACGAATTTAAGCTATCAGCCTCCATACAAAATTCCTCACTTCGAGTAAAGCCTCTCACTTCGCCTCTTCCTCTCTGGTTGATACCTTGTCAAACAAGTTTGATACCAGACATCTGCGTTTAGGTTCTCTACTCTGGCCCCCAACGAAAATTGACCTACCAGGAACATTAAAAGCTGATAATTCATCTAAAATACTTTAAAGAATATAGGATTATATTTCATACAAACATCTGATACTGCCGAATCGAAGCAAAGGTTAGAATCTCTGGATTAACTAGCTAATGTTAACTAAATTTAGTAATTAATAAATTGGCAACAGTTCTGTGAACTTTCTTGTGCAAGTTTTAAATTGACACAATACCTTTAACGTTTAAAGGTGTTGGCTAAAGATGACATGTAGGAGCTTGCAGGGATTTGTAGTCTGGCATGATGTCTAATTTGATTCTAATTAGCATGTTTTAATCTATGAGTAAATAGAGCTGAATATATTGATACAAGTAATCTTGTCTGGGAGAGATTTACATGGTTATCATTTTATGGCTATTATGATATGTCCACTGTGAGGCTCTATAGAGAACACGTTGTCTTTTACAATAACAACCTGACCAAGATGGAGCAACAAACCGTGCAGCAAATTTTGTGATATTGGTAGTAGGTAGTTACAGTCTTGTCCCATTGCTGCAACTCCCGTACAGACGCGGGAGAGAGCCGTGCGTCCTCCGAAACGCGACCCTGCCAAGCCGCACTGTTCGCTTAACCTGGAAGCCAGCCGCACCAATGTGTCGGGGGAAACACCGTACAACTGGCGACCGTGTCAGCGTGCATGCGACCGGGCACGCAGCAAGAGTCCCTAGAGCGTGATGGGACAAGGATATCCCAGCTAGCCAAATCCTCCCTTAACCCGGACGATGCTGGGCCAATTATGACTTTCCTATATGGGTCTCCCGGTCGCAGCCGGCAGTGACGCAACCCGGGATCAAACCAGGATCTGTAGCAACGCCTCAAGCACTGCGAAGCGGTGCCTTAGACCGCTGCGCCACTTGGGAGGCATATTCAGTGAATGTTTTAAGTAAGTTATTAAAAAACCTCCAAATAAACTATAATTTCCTTTTCCAGAGTGTTAATAAAAATAAAAATTTAATTTAAGGAACATTCTCAGAACCTCCCTGCGACCTAAAAATAGAAGTTCCCAGAACAGGAGAAATGTTCATTTCTCAAAACGTTTAAAGGAAACATATGGCTTTGTTCCCACAACCAATGTGAAACCAAAAACATACATTCCCAGAATGTCCACGGAACTTAATGTGCTAGCTGGGATGTGGCCATAGCAGGGGGGGGGGGGGGGGGGGGGGGGGGGGGGGTTGGGTAGTGTAGATTATGATATTGTCAGCGTAAAGGTGGATTGAAGCATCAGAAAAAGGACACTGGACACTATCAGGGGTTTGGATGTAATGTTTTCACTTCTGATGGTTTGGGAGTGGTCAGTAAAGTATTTGGATAACCAGCAGAGGGAGCTGTCAGAGAGGCTGATGTCTGAGTTTATTGATGAGGATGGAGTGGTCAACTGTGTCAAATGCTTTGGAGAGGTCAATGAATAGTGCAGCACAGTTGTTTTTGTACAGGGAGGAGATTATGTAATTGAGAACCTTGGTTTTGGCAGTTATGTAGCTGTGACCTTCTCAGAAACTAGACTTGAACCCAGAGACAATGTTGTTATGGCTCAGGTATTAGGTACACTGGGTGTTTTCTATTTGCTCCAGGAGTTTGGAGAGGCAGGGAATGGATATAGGCCAGTAGGAGTTGGGATCAGTGATGTCACCATCTTTGATCAGTGGTTGAACATATGCAGATTTCAAGTCTTTGGGGATGGAGGCAGACTCCTGGGATTGGCTGAGGAGATGAGAGGCAGGAGATGACAGGTGCAGCTATTTTATGGAAGAAGGGCTTTCTGCCATTGGCTCCAGGAGGCTTCTTCAAATCGATTAGACAAATTGTAATTATTATTGGATTTCATAACTTGGAAAATAACTAGACTTAAAAATAACACATTTTAACAAATCACTAACAAAATGTGTTAAAATTCAAACTTAATCCAGCATAAACTAATGTATAGAATTTATTATACAAGATATCAAATTCACAAATTCTTCAGCACAACGGCAGATTCATGTTTTAAGTATTAAATTTACAATGACTCAATAATTCATGCCTTCTGGGAATGTTATCAAACCTAAAAGTTATGGGCGGAGTTAGAAAGTTGGTTGTCAGAAGTATTACAATGTAAACATCCTAAAAAATGTAATACAGAAAATAAATACATTGGAAATGTAAAAGTAATGAGTCCCCAACATGAGTTTTCCTTTCATATAACCTGTAGAATATATTGCCACAGTTTAATTGCTGTCGTAAACGAAAAATTACTTTATTTCAATTGTACTGAATGATTGTCAAATAGTTAAATCACCCCTTAGTCTGCTTGATTACCAGGTTTTATTTGTACCGAAGATAAAACCCTGTAGAGAGCTTTAAAATTTGGGGGAGAAAGTAGGATTAAGTTATCACCGACCTCACATGTAGCTCTGCTTTTAGGGAGCAGGACATTTTGGAAGATATTAAGATCAGCGCACATTAAAAGTTTAACTAGAGACCACCGGGATAAAACAGTGGCCAACAGTGGTTGCCCTTTGCCATAAATTTGTCATGAACAGTGACAAACATACACACACGCATCGTCACACATTGTCACGCATTGCCCTTCACGGTGATGTAGTCCCTTGTACACGTGCGAACACACACACACACACCAAGCTCATCATTGTATTCTGTTTTCAGGGTTGTCTTTCCCTGGGGCCCCTGGGAATCCTGGTCCCCCTGGTTTAGCTGGGGATAAAGGGGAGAGGGGGGAGCCTGCCCCCTACATAATTGGCCCCCCTGGACCCACTGGCCCCCCTGGAAACGATGGCCCCATAGGCGACCGTGGTCCCCCTGGAATTCCAGGTACGTGCTCAACTCACCTGGCCACTTTGTCGTCCTCAACTGGCCACTTTAGGTCATCCTCAAAAGTCAGACATAATGGTTATTACAAAGCTACCACAATTACTACAGCATTAACTCAGAAACTATCTGAAGGTGCAGTTAGCTATCTTTTAATATTATGCTGCTATACTCTATAATCCCACATTCGCAGTAATGCAAAGGGTAAGGCTGGATCTAGGTTTAGTAACTTGTGACCACAATCTTATTCTACTGTAATGTATTTCAAGTCCCTGCATAGCCTCTATCTAACAAAGGTTAGCAGGGTTAGAGTTAGCTAGTTAGCCTGTGACTACAGGCTCCCATCTCAGAGAGGGTGAAGTATTACTTTCTCCATATTTGTAGTTTTAGATATGAGAGTGGATTGAACATTTGTCAATGACAGGATTAATCAATTCAACGAGGCATTATGTTGAATGTACATTGATATTTTATTTGGTTGACAATGGTGAAGTATTAAACTCAGAACAACAACTTACTTTCTGCAAATTCAACGAAAATTCCATTGGCGTTTAACGTTAAGTTCATTGCAGTATGATGTTGCTACAATATTCATTCAACGTGTTTTTGCCCGGTGGGTTTGATCTTTGCACAGATCTGTTGAGAGGCAACCCTGGACCACCCGGTCCTAAAGGCATCAAAGGCATCCCAGGACAACCAGGAGATAGAGGCGGGTTCGGAGAAACAGGTATTTTCTGTGACAAATACGCTATTCTGTAAAGGGCATTGCAGGAATAAGGATATGGAATTTATTGTGCAGTTTGCAACTGTCCTGTCCAGTAAAAGTTAAGGGTTGGGTCTTCTTGAAAAGTGTAACAGTTAATTTTTTGCATAGCTTCATGGAAGGTATGTTTTATAGGCTTGTTTACTGTAAAGTGATGTGTTTGTTTGTTTTGACATTTTGCTCTTTAGGGCTTTATGAATAAAATGTAATTTTGACTTGATTGAAGAAGGAAGTAAAGGGGGGTTAGATCAGGGTGCCTTTTGAGAATTTGTCACAAGTGAGTTACCCGCCTCTACCATTCTTTCTATTGGCCAATGTTCAATCACTGGAGAATAAACTGGATGAGCTCCGTTCGAGACTCTCCTACCAACGGACATGAAAAGCTGTAATATCTTATGTTTCACCGAGTCGTGGCTGAACAACGACACTGATAATTTACAGTTGCCTGGCTTTTCCGTGCATCGGCAGGTCAGAACAGCTATGTGTGGTAAGATGAGGGGTGGTGCTGTGTGTCTACATTTTTTGCGGCCATCTATTTACCACCACAAACCGCTACTGGCGCTAAGACCGCACTCTAAGACCGTACTATAAGGCCATAAGCAAACAAGAAAATGCTTATCCAGAAGCGGTGGTTCTAGTGCCCGTGGACTTTAATGTAGGCAAACTTAAATGGGTTTATCCTCATTCCTACCAGCATGTCACATGTGCAATCACAGGAAAGAAAAATCTAGACCACCTTTACTCCACACACAGAGACATGTACAAAGCCCTTCGACTCCCTCCATTTGCCAAATCTGACCATAATTATATCCTCCTGGTTCCTGCTTACAAGCAAAAACTAAAGCAGGAAGTACCGGTGCCTGGCTCAATACGGAGTGGTCAGATGACCCGAATGCTACGCTACAGGACTGTTTTGCTAGCAGAGACTGAAATATGTTCCAGGATTCATCCATTGGCATTGTGGAGTATACCACCTCAGTCCCCGGCTTCATCAATAAGTGCATCAACGACATCCCCACAGTGACCGTACGTACAGTGCCTTGCGAAAGTATTCGGCCCCCTTGAACTTTGCGACCTTTTGCCACATTTCAGGCTTCAAACATAAAGATATAAAACTGTATTTTTTTGTGAAGAATCAACAACAAGTGGGACACAATCATGAAGTGGAACGACATTTATTGGATATTTCAAACTTTTTTAACAGATCAAAAACTGAAAAATTGGGCGTGCAAAATTATTCAGCCCCCTTAAGTTAATACTTTGTAGCGCCACCTTTTGCTGCGATTACAGCTATAAGTCGCTTGGGGTATCTCTCTATCAGTTTTGCACATCGAGAGACTGACATTTTTTCCCATTCCTCCTTGCAAAACAGCTCGAGCTCAGTGAGGTTGGATGGAGAGCATTTGTGAACAGCAGTTTTCAGTTCTTTCCACAGATTCTCGATTGGATTCAGGTCTGGACTTTGACTTGGCCATTCTAACACCTGGATATGTTTATTTTTGAACCATTCCATTGTAGATTTTGCTTTATGTTTTGGATCATTGTCTTGTTGGAAGACAAATCTCCGTCCCAGTCTCAGGTCTTTTGCAGACTCCATCAGGTTTTCTTCCAGAATGGTCCTGTATTTGGCTCCATCCATCTTCCCATTAATTTTAACCATCTTCCCTGTCCCTGCTGAAGAAAAGCAGGCCCAAACCATGATGCTGCCACCACCATATTTGACAGTGGGGATGGTGTGTTCAGGGTGATGAGCTGTGTTGCTTTTACGCCAAACATAACGTTTTGCATTGTTGCCAAAAAGTTCAATTTTGGTTTCATCTGACCAGAGTACCTTCTTCCACATGTTTGGTGTGTCTCCCAGGTGGCTTGTGGCAAACTTTAAATGACACTTTTTATGGATATCTTTAAGAAATGGCTTTCTTCTTGCCACTCTTCCATAAAGGCCAGATTTGTGCAATATACGACTGATTGTTGTCCTATGGACAGAGTCTCCCACCTCAGCTGTAGATCTCTGCAGTTCATCCAGAGTGATCATGGGCCTCTTGGCTGCATCTCTGATCAGTCTTCTCCTTGTATGAGCTGAAAGTTTAGGGGGACGGCCAGGTCTTGGTAGATTTGCAGTGGTCTGATACTCCTTCCATTTCAATATTATCGCTTGCACAGTGGTCCTTGGGATGTTTAAAGCTTGGGAAATCTTTTTGTATCCAAATCCGGCTTTAAACTTCTTCACAACAGTATCTCGGACCTGCCTGGTGTGTTCCTTGTTCTTCATGATGCTCTCTGCGCTTTTAACGGACCTCTGAGACTATCACAGTGCAGGTGCATTTATACGGAGACTTGATTACACACAGGTGGATTGTATTTATCATCATTAGTCATTTAGGTCAACATTGGATCATTCAGAGATCCTCACTGAACTTCTGGAGAGAGTTTGCTGCACTGAAAGTAAAGGGGCTGAATAATTTTGCACGCCCAATTTTTCAGTTTTTGATTTGTTAAAACATTTTGAAATATCCAATAAATGTCGTTCCACTTCATGATTGTGTCCCACTTGTTGTTGATTCTTCACAAAAAAAATACAGTTTTATATCTTTATGTTTGAAGCCTGAAATGTGGCAAAAGGTCGCAAAGTTCAAGGTGGCCGAATACTTTCGCAAGGCACTGTACATATCCCAACCAGAAGGCAACATCCGCACTGAGCTAAAGGCTAGAGCTGCCGCTTTCAAGGAGCAGGACACTAATAAGAAATCCAGTTATGCCCTCAGACGATCCATCAAACAGGCAAATCGTCAATACAGGACTGAATGCGAACTATTACGGACTACAAACGGAAAACCACCCGCGTGCTGCCCAGTGAGGCCAGCTTACCAGATACGAGCTAAATGCCTTTTATGCTCGCTTTGAGGCATGCAACACTGAAGCATGCATGAGAGCCCTAGCTGTTCCGGACGACTGTGTGATCACGCTCTCTGTAGCCAATACGAGTAAGACCTTTTAACAGGTCATCATTCACAGGGCCGCGGGGCCAGACGGATTACCAGGATGTGTACTCAGAGCATGCGCGGACCAACTGGCAAGTGTCTTTACTGACATTTTCAACCTCTCCCTGACAGAGTCTTTAATACCTACATGTTTCAAGCAGACCAGAAAGCTAAGGTAACCTGCCTAAATTACTACCGCCTGTAGCACTCAGGTCGGTAGCCCTGAAGTGCCTTGAAAGGCTGGAAACACCTATGTGAGAATGCTGTTTATTGACTACAGCTCAGAGTTCAACATCCTGGACTTCCTGACAGGCTGCCCCAAATGGCCACACAGACCATTTGCATTGACCCCCCAGCTTTGTTTTTACGCTGCGGCTATTCGCTTTTTATTATCTATGCATAAGCACTTTACCCCTACCTACATGTACAAATTACCTCGACTTACCTATATCCCCACACATTGACTCGGAAGCTACCGGTACCCCCTGTCTATAGCCTCATTATTGTTATTTTATTTTGTTTCTTTAAAACAAAAAAACATGATTTTATTTAGTATATATATTCTTAACTCTATTTTCTTAAAACTGCATTGTTGGTTAAGGTCTTGTAAAAAAATCTAATCAAATTGTATTGGTCACATACACAAGGTTAGCAGATGTTAATGTGAGTGTAGCGAAATGCTTGTGCTTCTACTTCCAACAGTACAGTAATATCTAACAATCTAACAATTCCCAACAACTACATAATACACACAAATCTAACAAGTAATCTAACATTTCCCCAGCAACTATCTAATACACAGAAATCTAAAGGGGTGAATGAGAATATGTACATATAAATATATGAATGAGCGATGGCCGAGCTGCATAGGCAAGGTGCAGTAGATGGTATAAAATACAGTATATACATATGATATGAGTAATGTAAGATATGTAAACATTATTGAAGTGGTATTATTTACAGTGGCAATGTTTAAAGTGGCTAGTGTGATCCATTTATTAAAGTGTCCAGAGATCAGGTCTCAATGTGTGCAGTAGCCTCTCTGAGTTAGTGATTGCTGTTTAGCAGTCTGATGGTCTTGAGATCGAAGCTGTTTTTCAGTCTCTCGGTCCCAGCTTTGATGCACTTGTACTGACCTCGCCTTCTGGATGAGAGCTGTGTGAACAGGCAGTGGCTCGGGTGGTTGTAGTCCTTGATGATCTTTTTGGCCGTTCTGTGACATCGGGTGCTGTAGGTGTCATGGGGTACAGGTAGTTTGCCACTGGTGATGCATTATGCAAACCGCACCACCCTCTGGAGAGCCTTGCGGTTCAAGGAGGTGCAGTTGCCATACCAGGCTGTGATACAGCCCAACAGGATACTCTTGATTGTGCATCTGTAAAAGTTTGTCAGGGTTTTGGGTGACAAGCCAAATTTCTTCAGCCTCCTGTGGTTGAAGCGGCGCTGTTGCGCATTCTTCACCACACTGTCTGTGTCGGCGGACCATTTCAGTTTCTCTGTGATGTGTACGCCCTGGAACTTAAAACTTTCCACCTTCTCCCTGCTGACCCTTCGATATGGATAGGGGGTTGCTCCCTCTGCTGTTTCCTGAAGTCCACTATCATCTCCTTTGTTTTGTTGACATTGAGTGAGAGGTTGTTTTCCTGACACCACACTCCGAGTGCCCTCACATCCCCTCCCTGTCTCGTCGTTGTTGGTAATCAAGCCCACTATTGTTGTGCCGTCTGCAAACTTAATGATTGAGTTGGAGGCGCGCATGGCCACGGAGTCGTGGGTGAACAGGGAGTACAGGAGAGGGCTGAGCACACACCCTTGTGAGGCCCCAGTGTTGAGGGTCAGTGAAGTGGAGATGTTGTTTCCTACCGTCACCACCTGGGGGCGGCCCATCAGAAAGTCCAGGACCCAGTTGCACAGGGAGGGGTTGATACCCAGGGCCTCCAGCTTGAGTAAGCATTTAAGAGTAAGGTCAACTCCAGCTGTTGTATTCGGCGCATGTGACAAATACAATTTGATTTGATTGGAGTACATTGAGTTGTCACTGGGGCAATGAAAGCTCAAGTTACTTTGTTGCTTCACTGGCAAGAACCACTGAACAACCACTTCCTCCCTGTCATTATGTCTCTCTTAGGTGAGAAGGGTGATGTCTGTCGACTCTGCATGCCGACTAATGTGAGCCCTGGACCACCAGGACCTGCCGGAGAGCCTGGTAGGCCTGGAGATACAGGTAACACCAATACATGAACATAACAACAGCTCTTTTATGCCATGTCATGTCATACAATGACTAGGCCCAGAAGTTTTGTCTGACCAGGTCATATATCACTATGGCCCTGAGTTTTTCCATGTTAGGTCACATGTTCAGGAAAAAGGCAATATTTCCAGTTGTCGACCTATTAGGCTTAGTAGGAGATCAGCCAATCTGGAAAAACTGCTTGAAAAAACAATTTTCTTGTTGAAGGCTTTCATCCATGCTAGCTCAAACAATGTTGTGGTGATACTCAATGTTTAATTTAGATTTAAGGCTTCCAATCTGGTGAAAATGTATATAATGGAAATAGTAATAGTTTTAGGTCAAATATCTTGCAATTCTTAACAAAAATGAAGTGCATTATCAAACAAAAACACTTAGACTATGGAATGGATACATTAGTAGTTATACATTTATTATGCTTTAAGTCATTCAAATATACAGAAAATATGAACATTCAAATGTGTTCAGCTACTGTTGTGGTCTGTATCCCACTAAGGACCATTCTCAGATGATTCTCAGAAAACTGCGGGGGAGACCCTATTGAACCAGGAAAACTTTACCTCGTAAGAATCTTGAGTTTCTGGGCCAGAGATATTGAAACTGTATATCCATTTCTAAGTGGTAAAATATACAAGCAGCCACAGATTCTGACCAAATGTAATGAGTATATCAATACAAACTAAGTGTTTTCTTAGACAGTGCAATCCCCTCTAACTACTCTGAAAGACACTTCTGAACAATAAGAACTTTACCTTGTGAGGATTGTACATTCTGAGGCGAATGTATACTTAAATATACACACTTGGAAAATGGCAATTTCCATCATGACAGTTTACTGGATATATGCTGGTCTTAACTTCTTGAGCATACTTGACACGCAGACGTCCCAAGTATGCCCCTGGAAATGCAAATGCGCTACGCTAAATGCTAAATGTACTCGTTACAACTCAATCTTTGATCAAAATTCACAAGCAGGGTATTGAATTAAAGCTACACTCGTTGTGAACCTAGCCAGCAAGTCAGATTTTTAAAATGCTTTTCGGCGAAAGCATGAGAAGCTATTATCTGATTGCATGCACCCCCCAAAATGCCAGCACGACACGTAAACAACAGATTTTGCGGTAGCCGGCGCTACCCAAAACGCAGAAATAAAATATAAAACATTCATTACCTTTGACGAGCTTCTTTCTTGGCACACCTATATGCCCCATAAACATCACTATTGGGTCTTTTTTTCGTTTAAATCGGTCCATATATACCCAAAATAGCTTTGTATGGAAGCTGTGTCATTCTGAAAAAATCATCGTTTTTAAACGCTGCGTAATTTTTTAAAATTAAAAAAGTCGACGATAAACTTTCACAAAACACTTCGAAATCCTTTTGTAATCCAACTTTAGGTATTAGTAAACGTTTATAATCTATCAAAATGATTACAGGGCGATGTCTTTTCAATAGGTCTTCACTTGCAAAAACAATGGCTTCTAATATCTCCCTCAACTGCATCCGGGTGAAGACTGGGAAACTGCAGGTCAGATAGAAGGATTTTCCAACAATTAATTCAATTGAAAATTAGGACAATGGCGCCATCGTGCGGAATTTGTATGAATTTCAGGCAGATCGCCATTAAATTCTGTTCTCTTTTAATAACTGGTGGAAGTGACTTATGGAAATTATTTTTAGCTTTCAGAGAGCAGTTTTTCTTGCGTTTTTCAATGAAACACACGATCTGTTATAGTCACAGCCGTGATTTAACCAGTTTTATAAACTTCAGAGTGTTTTCTATCCACACATACTAATCATATGCATATACTATATTCCTGGCATGAGTAGCAGGACGCTGAAAAGTTGCACGATTTTTAACAGAATTTTCGAAAAAGGAAGGGGTAGAAGTAAGAGGTTTGACATACGAATACACATACTTTCTAAAGCATTGGATGCTATTTGTGCTCCAATGGCCTTTCAAGGGGAATTTAGCCACCCTTTACAGTTTGTCAGGATAAAAACACTTCATCCAAGAGAAATCTGTGGTATTCCATAACATATAATATAACAAATGTTGTAATGTCATATTCAAATTAGACAGATATTTAAAAAGTGTTTTAAGAGCTTTCACCATTTTTCTCTGAATGTCAACAAATATAAAAATGTCACAAAATTGTAATTATTGTAATACTTACAAAAGCAAATGCCTGTGCTAACATCTGAATATCAGTTTGACGGAGGTTGTGTGGGTAGGTAGAGGATTCACTCTAACATTCATCAAGGTATGATAGTGAATATGACCAAAGCCACGGGATGGATAATATCTCCCATTGCAATCATATTTGAAATTACTGTAATCAAGCTTTTTGTGTATGTGAGCAATAGTACAGACTAAATTCCATAGTTACAGTGTCAATACTGTACTCAATTATTTTGGAAATTTGCTACAAAGTCGAATACTTTTCTCGTTCTTATCTTTTATGGGGTAGCATTACTAGCAGGCACACAATAAAATATAAACATGAGATTTAAAAAAAACACTCATATATTCAATGAAAATGATAAACATGTATCACCGTATCCAAATGTTTATGGTTTCTATTACATGTACACACAATTCATTAGATATTATATTAAAATGCTAATTGCTGGCCCTGCATAACACATTTGTCTTGGATGAAGTGTTTTTATCCTGACAAACTTGAGAGGGTGGCTAATATTCCCATAGAATAGTACCACACAGCACATGTCATCAAATGCTTGAGAAATTATGTGTATTTATTTGTGTATCACAAGTGAGGGATAATCAACGAGGGGCTATGCGTTCTATGGAATATAATGCAAAATGTGGAAGGTGTGTGCCACGACAAGCTAGCCGAGTGGCAATAACCCTCCAGAGTTTCATTGTTTTCCAGTGAACGCATACAGTCCCAAGTTGATTTTCCCGCTTATACCACAGCTATAATTGAACATATTTGAAGCTGGAATCATCAGAAAATATTCAATAAACTGTCATGATGGACGTTGCCAAAATCCAAGTATGTACTGCATATTTAAGTATACATTCAGATGTTAGTCATATGGACGTGAATATAAGTATGAACAAAATCTATCATTACCTCAACATTGTCAACTTTGACTGCATTAGTCCAATATCTCTGCCTTAGTTCCAGTATAGTATCTCTCCAATATTTCTGCCTCAGAATGTCCTATCCTCATGTAGCACATGATCTTAAAGTGCTTATTGTTCAGAAGTGTCTTTCTGGGTAGCTAGAGTGGATTTAAACTGTTTGAGAAAAGTATTTTAGTTTGCTAAAGCCCAAGTTTGACCAAAAATGATGGAACATGTGCTTTTCTTGTGTATATGCATGGCTTAAAGCATAATAATTATGCCAAAACTATGTTTATTCAATAGTCTATGGTATGTATAAACGATTCAATAGTCAGTTGGTAATAGTAAATAGTCAGTTTGATATGCTCAGTAAATTTGGTCAGAATCTGTGACTATCCTATTTGCCTGCTTGTACATGTACCCCTTAGAAATGGCATTAAAGCTCCAATATCTCTGGCCCAGAAAGTCAGATTCTAATGAGGTAAAGTTTTCCTTGTTTGGTGGGGTCTCTCTCAGTTTTCTGAGAGCATATATCATCATCTGAGAATGGTCCTTAGTGGCACTACAGACTACAACTGTAGCTGAACATGTCTGAATGTTCATATTTTCTGTATATTTGCATGTCTGAAAGCATAATAACTGTATGAAAAGTAACTATTAATGCGTCCTTTCCACAGTCTTAAGTGTTTATGTTTGATAATCCACTCAGTTTCTGTTGTGAATTTCAGGAGGTTTGACCTTTGACCTAATGCCAAATCTATTACTATTTCATTATGTACATTTTCACCAGATTTGACCGTTGACAACTTGAAAATGGCATTAAAAATCAAAAACGCACATGACATCCGGCCTAACTTTGTGTATCACCCCATAATTTTTTGACCTAGCCTGGATGACAGCTCGAGCACTTTTTACAGGTTTGCTTCTCTACTATAGGTTAGTATGTGTAGAATACTCTATAACTGCCCCTGTATTTACAGCATTTGTGTTTCACCAGGTCGAGATGGTGATCCTGGATCCAAGGGATCTAGAGGAGTCAAAGGTCTTGGAGGTCCACCAGGTCCACAGGTGACTTGACCTGGACTGACAGACATTATGGAATCAACCCCAAATTCAGATACAAATTCTTTATATAGGCGTTTTTACATTGTATGTGGGAGATTTTATTCTAATGATTTTGTCCTTTGTCTTTGTATCTGTAGGGTCCCTATGGTTTACCAGGTGTGCCAGGTTCTACAGGACCCAAGGGGGACAAAAGTCCCATGTCCCCAGGAGACAAGGGGCCTGTTGGCTCACCTGGGGCTCCAGGAGTTCCTGGGAGCGATGGGACTGACGGGGTCCCTGGATACCCAGGACTGAAAGGCCAGCCTGGGCTAAAGGGCAACCCTGTGAGTGTGACCCACTCCACCTCCACCATTACACACTGTACAATCAATGCCAATGACTGAAGAATGGTTATTGTAACAGTAATATCTGATCTGACTGTTGTTATAGCCTGTAACTAGTGCCTGTGTTTTCTCATGGCCAGGCCATGTGGTTTGGAAAAACTTGGGGATCCATGATGTACCCAGACTTAACTGTTTGGTGTCTGTTTGCTGTAGGGACCTCCGGGGCCCAAGGGTGATCGGGGCGATGCCGGCTCTCAGGGTATACGTGGACGGACAGGCCAGATGGGGACTCAGGGCCCCCCAGGTGTGGGGCCCCCAGGGGGCCCTGGACAGAAGGGCAACCTGGGGGTGCAAGGCCTGCGAGGGAGACCTGGAGATCCAGGTACAGTAAGATCATTATTTTTTCAAGAGAGACCTGGCATCCCAGCAATTTGACCCATGTCACAGAACGTGTGAGTGTGTCTCACTCTTGTCTAATTCGTGTCTCACTTGATCTGTTTTACAGAATGTGTAAATGTGTCCCACTCTTGTCTCACACTCATCTCCTCCTGCAGGTGAGAAAGGCTCAGCGGGTGAGACGGTAACAACCACAGGAGACCCAGGACTGAAGGGAGAGAAGGGTCAACAAGGCAACCCAGGACCTTCAGGTGAGGGCTTTAGCCATGAGCTCTGGGGGAGATTCTTGACATAAAGACAATATCATACATACACTAACAGCCCAGCAGTAGTATCACGGCATTAGCAGAGAATTGATAGGATCATCGGCTGGTCATGGTGTTATTGTTATTTTTTTGCATACATTTTTATCCACAGCAAATGACTTAACCCTTGTGTTGTCTTAAGAGTCAAAAATGACACACAACTATGTTTAACAGCAGAGAAAAAAACCTAAATTAGCTTTTTTCAACTTGAAATTTGATTACTTTTCCTAGAGTGACCCCAACGTTAGAAAAAGTGAAACATTGGCTTTGTTCATATTTCCATGAAAGCTGAACACCACCAGGGTACAAAGATTGTCTTAGGTATTTTTTTATATCATTTTTGACCCGGCAGTTATAAAAATCATTTACACACCACAAAAACCACAAAGAGAGACACACACACACAATGCGAAATTTTGATTGTGTGCTACTGATTGAACTCAGCCAGCAGCTCCTGAAGAGGAAGATCACAATGGTTAGAAAGAACAAGCCTGAGCTCCCCCCTGCACTCCTCACAACAAGGGGGAGAGAGGCATTCTCATCAAAGTTTGCCTTCACTCCCACCACCACTCTAGTTTCTTACATCCCAAAGAGGAGCAAGAATGTGGTCCTCCTGAGCACACTGCACAAAACGGCTGAGATCAGTGATCGTGAGGACAGGAAGCCAGCCATCATCTTGGACTACAACCACAACAAAGGAGGTGTGGACAACCTGGACAATGTGATTGGAACATACAGCTGCAGGAGGATGACTGCCTGCTGGCCCCTGGTCATCTTCCATAAAATAATTGATGTGTCCTCATACAATGCCTTCGGGATATAGAACAAGATCAACCCTACCTGGATTCCTTGTTAAGCGGAACAAGAGGAGGCTGTTCCTTGAGCAGCTGGGAAAGGCACATGAAACCCCACACATTCAAAGAAGGGAGGGCCTCCCCCACACAGCAGCCTTTGCAGCACTTGTGAAAGCTGTTCAGGGGGCTGACTCTTGTCCTGTCCACATGAGGCTGCAGCTGGGGCAGGCAAGAGGAGGAGATGCCAATTCTGCCCCCAAAGAAGGACTGTAAAACAAATACTATGTGCTGCTGTGAGAAATACATCTGCAAAGTCCATGCAACCACACTTACATACTGTCCTACATTTGTTAATTACAGTTGGTTGATTTATGTTCTTCACGTTCTATTATCTTATTTTATTCTTATTTATTGTTGTTGTTTATACACCTTGTGGGTGGGGGCATTGGTTAAAAAAATTGGAGAAGACTAGTATTTTGTAGTTGAATTCCTCATTGTACAGTATAGAAGAATATATCACTATGTTGCCAACTGTTATTGTTTCCCTTCAATAAAATGCATTCAAAACTACTTTCTGCATATCTCTTGTTAAAAAATGTACGTTTACATCTATGCATTATCTTTAGCAATAATAAGAATAATAATAATAAACCTCTACTTTAGGAAAGAAAACAATTATGACAGGTGTGTTGTAATAACGAGTGGTGTCCACTGATTAAATGTAGTCTTTATGCATTGTGAAGAGGGAAAACCCAGATATTCAGAAAGTTTGTGATGAATGACAGGTTGTTGTTGTTTCTACATGCAAAATAGATTTGGCGTTAAACATTCAATTAAGCTGCTTTATTTTAGGGGTTTAGTGAAGGACAAGGGGAGTATACAGAATGCTAAGACTACACAAGGGTTAACTATCAACATGTGGCCCATGTGGGAATCCAACATTCATCCATGGGGTTGTCAGCACCAGTTTCTAACCCAGTGAACTATTTTATAATTGCCTATATGTTTTCAGGGAATCCTGGTATAAATGGCTATCCTGGCTTCCCTGGCAATTTCGGCGCCAAGGGGGATAGAGGTCTGTCTGTCCGGGGCCCTCCTGGCAACACTGGGCCTAAAGGTGAGAATGACTTCGTTACCCAAGAACCCTAGCTCTGTTGTACCCTGGTAAGATCCTAGGTGGGCAACATAGTGTGCAGAGTTTTGTTCCAGCCCAGCACTAACAACACACCTATTTCAGGTAATCATGATAATTTGAGGACAGCCATTAGGTGAATCACAGGAGTTAGAGATGGGCTGGAACAAAAGCCTGCACACACTGCACATCCTGTATTACAGTTTTACTCCATTGTATACAAGGGTTTTTTGGAACTGTGGTCAAACATACATATAGTAGAACAACAATGATTTTTAAATGGTTTTATTTAACCTTTATTTTGACAGAGAAGACATATTGAGACCTAGTAGGTCTCTTTTCCAAATGCACCCTGTATAATACAATATAAAATACACAATAATACCTCATAATGACAAAACAAAAACAGGTTTTAAATCATAAAAAATTTAAATATCACATTTACATACACTACCGCTCGAAAGTTTGGGGTCACTTAGAAATGTCCTTGTTTTTGAAAGAAAAGCTTCTTAAATTTTTTTTATATTGAAATAACATCAAATTTATCAGAAATACAGTGTAGATATTAATGTTTTAAATGACTATTGTAGCTGAAAACTGCAGATTTTTTTTATGGAATATCTACATAGGCGTACATAGGCCCATGATCAGCAACCATCACTCCTGTGTTCCAATGGCACGTTGTGTTTGCTAATCCAAGTTTATAATTTTAAAAGGCTAATTGATCAATTAGCAATTAAACAGATAGTTGAGTGTCTGGAACATCAGCATTTGTGGGTTCGATTACGGGCTCAAAATGACCAGAAACAAAGGACTTTCTTCTGAAACTTGTCAGTCTATTCTTGTTGATTTGTTCGATAATGTCCATCAGTTATGTCCAAATATCTTCTTTTGTTAGGGCGTTTGGTAAACAAATCCAAAAGCGCGTTCAGGTCGCACAGAACGTCGGACAAAAAGTTCAAAAAGTTCCGTTACAGCCCGTAGAAACATGCCAACCTAAGCATGGAATCAATCTTTAGGATGTTTTTAACATAAAACTTCATTAATGTTCCAACCGGACAATTCCTTTGTCTGTACAAATGAAGCTACCTTTCACATGAGCGCACCAGACCAAGGCTGTGGCACTCTGCCAGACCACTCACTCAAAGAGCCCTAATGAGCCCCTCCTTTAGAGTAGAATCCTCAAAACAGGTTCTAAATACTGTTGACATCTAGTGGAAGCCTTGGGAAGTGAAACATAACTAATATCACCCTGTATCGTCAATGGGGGCTGAGTTGAAAAACTACAAACCTCAGATTTCCCACTTCCTGGTTGGATTTTGTCTCAGGTTTTTGCCTGCCATATGAGTTCTGTTATACTCACATACACCATAACAAACAGTTTTAGAAACTTCTGAGTGTTTTCAATCCAAATGTACTAATTATATGCATATTCTAGCTTTTACGGCTGAGTAGCAGGCAGCTTAATTTGGGCACGTTTTTCATCCAAGCTACCCATACTGCCCCATACCCCAAAGAAGTTAAATAGTACCTGCAAATCACCAGTCTCAACGTTAACAGTGAAGAGGCGACTCCAGGATGCTGGCCTTTTAGGCAGAGTTGCAAAGAAGAAAGAAAAAAGAAGAAAAAGCCATATCTCAGACTGGCCAATAAAGAAGAAAACATTAAGATGGGAAAAAGAACACTGGACAGCGGAAGATTGGAAAAAAGTGTTATGGATAGACAAATCTAAGTTTGAAGTGTTCAGATCACAAAGAAGAACATTCGTGAGACGCAGAAAAAAATCTAAGATGCTGGAGGAGTGCTTCATGCCATCTGTCAAGCATGGTGGAGGCAATGTGATCATCTGGGGGTGCTTTGGTGGTAGTAAGGTGGAAGATTTGTACAGGGTAAAAGGGATCTTGAAATAGGAAGGCGATCACTCCATTTTGCAATGCCATGCAATACCCTGTGGACGGCGCTTAATTGTAGCCAATTTCCTCCTATAACAGGACAATGACCCAAAGCACAGCTCCAAACTATGCAAGAACTATTTAGGGAAGAAGAAGTCAACTGGTATTCTGTCTATAATAGAGTGGGCAGCACAGTCACCGGATCTCAAACCTATTGAGCTGTTGTGGGAGTAGCTTGACCGCATGGTACGTAAGAAGTACCCATCAAGCCAATCCAACTTGTCGGAGGTGCTTCAGTAGCATGGGGTGAAATCTCTTCAGATTACCCCCAAAAATTGACAACTACAATGCCAAAGGTGTCACGATGAGCGCTACTGGAGGAGAAGTTAGGTGCAGGAGAGCAGAGAGCTGTGAACAGGCGCACACCTTATTTGGGCAGAGGCAAATAAACAGCCACTTCGTCAAGACCTCCAGCCAAAGCAAAAAGTGCAAGGCGCGAAACAGTCACAAAAATGAGCACAATGTTACAATAACCAACCTTCGTGAAATACCACGGAAAATAACAGGAAAAACCCAGCCTGGCGCGTACACACGCAACACGTAACAAAACAATTTCACATAAAGACATGGAGGGGAACAGAGGAATAAATACATATAATGTGATTAGGGAATGAAAACCAGGTGTGCAGGGAACAAGACAAAACAAATGAAACAATGGAAAAATGGAGCGGCAATGGCTAGAAAGCCGGTGAACAAGGAGAGGAGCCGATTTCGGCGGATGTGTGACAAAAGGTCTGCCAGGCTGTAACTGCTCAAATTGAGGATTATTTTACGAAAGAAAAAAACATTATTTATAACCTTGTCAACGTCTTGACTATATTTCATATTCATTTTGCAACCAATTTCATGTATGTTTTCATGGAAAACAAGGACATTTCTAGGTGATTACAAACTTTTGAACGGTACTGTAAGTATTCAGACCCTTTATGCAGTACTTTGTTGAAGCACCTTTGGCAGCAATTACAGCCTCCATTCTTCTTGGGTATGACACTTCAAGCATGGCACACCTGTATTTGAGTAGTTTCTCCCATTCTTCTCTGTAGTTCCTCTCAAGCTGTGTCAGGTTGGATGGGGAGCATTGTGCACATACAGTGGGGCAAAAAAGTATTTAGTCAGCCATCAATTGTTTAGGTTATCCCACTTAAAAAGATGAGAGAGGCCTGTAATTTTCATCATAGGTACACTTCAACAATGACAGACAAAATGAGAAAAAAAATCCAGAAAATCACATTGTAGGATTCTTAATGAATTTATTTGCTAATTATGGTGGAAAATAAGTATTTGGTCAATAACATGAGTTTATCTCAATACTTTGTTATATACCCTTTGTTGGCAATGACAGAGGTCAAACGCTTTCTGTAAGTCTTCACAAGGTTTCCACACACTGTTGCTGGTATTTTGGCCCATTCCTCCATGCAGATCTCCTCTAGAGCAGTGATGATTTGGGGCTGTTGCTGGGCAACACAGACTTTCAACTCCCTCCAAAGATTTTCTATGGGGTTGAGATCTGGAGACTGGCTAGGCCACTCCAGGACCTTGAAATGCTTCTTACGAAGCCACTCCTTCGTTGCCCAGGCGGTGTGTTTGGGATCATTGTCATGCTGAAAGACCCAGCCACGTTTCATCTTCAATGCCCTTGCTGATGGAAGGAGGTTTTCACCCAAAATCTCACGATGCATGGCCCCATTCATTCTTTCCTTTACACGGATCAGTCGTCCTGGTCCCTTTGCAGAAAAACAGCCCCAAAGCATGATGTTTCCGCCCCCATGCTTCACAGTAGGTATGGTGTTCTTTGGATGCAACTCAGCAATCTTTGTCCTCCAAACACAACGAGTTGAGTTTTTACCAAAAAGTTATATTTTGGTTTCATCTTACCATATGACATTCTCCCAATCTTCTTCTGGATCATCCAAATGCTCTCTAGCAAACTTCAGACGGGCCTGGACATGTACTGGCTTAAGCAGGGGGACACGTATGGCACTGCAGGATTTGAGTCCCTGGCGGCGTAGTGTGTTACTGATGGTAGGCTTTGTTACTTTGGTCCCAGCTCTCTGCAGGTCTTTCACTAGGTACCCCCGTGTTGTTCTGGGATTTTTGCTCACCGTTCTTGTGATCATTTTGACCCCACGGGGTGAGATCTTGCGTTTGAGCCCCAGATCGAGGGAGATTATCAGTGGTCTTGTATGTCTTCCATTTCCTAATAATTGCTCCCACAGTTGATTTCTTCAAACCAAGCTGCTTACCTATTGCAGATTCAGTCTTCCCAGCCTGGTGCAGGTCTACAATTTTGTTTCTGGTGTCCTTTGACAGCTCTTTGGTCTTGGGCATAGTGGAGTTTGGAGTGTGACTGTTTGAGATTGTGGACATGTGTCTTTTATACTGATAACAAGTTCAAACAGGTGCCATTAATACAGGTAACAGAGGAGCCTCTTAAAGAAGAAGTTGCAGGTCTGTGAGAGCCAGAAATCTTGCTTGTTTGTAGGTGACCAAATACTTATTTTCCACCATCATTTGCAAATAAATTCATTAAAAATCCTACAATGTGATTTTCGAGATTTTTTTCCTAATTTTGTCTTTCATAGTTGAAGTGTACCTATGATGAAAATTACAGGCCTCTCTCATCTTTTTAAGTGGGAGAACTTGCACAATTGGTGGCTGACTAAATACTTTTTTGCCCCACTGTATAATTAGATACATGTAGCTTCTCTTTTGTCAGGCTACACTGAACTCGAGCTTGGTTCCCAAGTTTCCTAACCATACCAAACCATCTAATAGTGTCGGCAAAATATTTGAATTGAGCAAGTGGGATCATAAACATTAGCATATTTTAGCGATCCGCAGTAGAAGAAGTCCTAAATGCCCAGCAGCTTTCAGATGTGAGCTAAACAGCTAAGTTGCACTTGATATGCGTTTTTAGGTAATGGATGAGAAAGTGAACTTGTTTAGCTCAGTTGTATGCTGATTTGCGATCTATTAACAACAAGGGTTGCATTAAATAGGCACAATATTTTTATGATGCACTTGGCAATGTTCAATTCATTCGCACAAAACGTATAAACAAAAGCATTCACTGTGAAAGTTGATACATGTAAGGCCTTCATATATAGGCTACACGCAGCACTTTGTTAAATTTATCAAATCAGTTATTGTTTTCTTGCTCAAACACCGAGCAACACCTGTAAAACTGAAATTTCTCTCAAAGCACAGGGATGTCGATTCACATGGGACTAGTATTATTAGAGGACTTTGGAGTTTGCCAAAAAACAGTAGGTTATTCTGGTTAGTCAATGTCCAGATTTCAGTTTCCATTTAACCCATCTAAACAGTAAGCTACAGTTCCCTTGACATGCCATAGGCCTATTTAAAGTCCTGTCTTGCGACTGTTGAATTTATTTAATGACCCTAAACCCTCCAACCCAAGGATATAACCACTTTGTAAATGTAAACGTTTAATGAAAAATGCGTAAAAGGAGAAGAGTTGCCCATAATTCTACACCTTTTGATATTTTTATTTCCAATTTTGATCATCATGGTTTAGTGATATTGATTAAATAAGATTTTTTTAAGACAGACTCATTTCATTGATGTCTTAATCTTTTTTGTAGGCAGTTCTTATGATTCATGTATTTGCTTAATTAACAGTATCTTATAGTTTTGATGAAAGTATTTGCTGTTTAGAGAAGGCAACGTATCTTCGAACTACACTGTTCCAAAAATGCTTGTACGTGATTGAGAAAAACTGCAGATGGAGCTCATGTACAGATTCAGTCATGAGACTGTTTCCCTCTCAGGTGAGAAGGGCCAGCCGGGGGTTGCTGGTGCCCCAGGGATTGGTAGTATGGGACGACCAGGACCATCCGGAGCTCCCGGGATGCCAGGCCCTAAGGTCAGTGGAGCACAAACATGTTGTGTGTGTGTGCACATGCGTGATGGTGTTTGAATGAGTTTGTGAGTGCAAACGCGCGTGCGTGTGTGTGTCCTACTGTGGGCTGTCTTTGTGTGTCCATATATAGTCATTCTGTGTTGTATGGGTTTTTAGGGTGATTTCAGACCAGGGCTCCCAGGGCTGCCAGGTAGACCAGGCCCCCCAGGGGAGGATGGTTCTCTGGGGCTGACTGGAGACTCTGGTCGGCCTGGGCTTGGTAGATCGCCTGGCCTACCAGGAAGAGATGGTCCACAGGGAGACAGAGGTGAGTAGACACACACACACACACCCACACACACCCACACACACAGTCTGATTGTTGCTTCTGTCTATCCTCAGGCAGTAAAGGTGCTGAGGGCTTGCCTGGTCTGCCTGGGGTTGCTGGGGAGTGTACGCTAGGCATTCCAGGCACTCCGGGGGCTGTAGGTCTCAAAGGAATCATTGGCTTAACAGGTACATATCCTTAGCCCCACAACTAGGCTGTTTACCGAAACAAGTGGCAAAGGATGCCCTTTTGTTTTTTTTGTTTTTATCCCAGAATGTACACTACCAGTCAAAGGTTTTAGAACACCTACTCATTCAAGGGTTTTTCTTTATTTTTACTATTTTCTACATTGTAGAATAATAGTGACGACATCAAAACTATGAAATAACACATCTGAAATCATGTAGTCACCAAAAAAAGTGTTAAACAAATCAAAATATATTTAATATTTGAGATTCTTCAAATAGCCACCATCTGCCTTGATGACAGCTTTGCTGTAAGCATGTAAGCATCTCTGTCTGAACACTCACTGCATGTAAGCATCTCTGATGCTGTAAGCATCTCTGTCAGAACACTGCTCATAAAAGTTCTTGCTGTGACTACTGTACATACATGTATGACACTCTCATAAACTCCTCTCTGGTTGTTCTCTCCTTTTCCACTTTCTCCTCTCCCTGCTGTCTTGTTCTCCTCTCCCCTTTCTTTCTCTCTTCTCCCCTGTCTCTCTGTTCCCTCCCCCTTTTTTCTCCTCTCCCCCCATCTCTCTGTCCTCTCCCCCTTTCTTTTTCTCCTCTCCCCGATCTCACTCTCCGCTCTATGTATACTTGGATCTCTACATGCTTCAGGGACCAGAGGACAGAAGGGGGTGCAGGGCGATTCAGGTCTGCCTGGCAGAGGGGCCCCAGGATTGATTGGACCGTTTGGACGGCCCGGGTTTGATGGACCCCCGGGATCTGGGGGGGCTGCCGGCCTGAATGGATTCAGAGGAAGAGATGGTGTACCTGGGGTACCAGGTTAGACCACTGTTGCTTTAAGATGAAGAAGATAATGTGCCATTGTGTGATCAACTGTTATGAACCTGTGTGTGTGTTCTCAAAGGCCTGAGAGGAGACATGGGGCCATCAGGAGCGTGTGGTACACCAGGACCAGACGGAGGCCCAGGACCAGGGGGACGACTTGGCCCTAAAGGTAGAACTGTCCAATACTTTTATGCACACACACACGCTATGATGATGATGATGATGTTGACGATAATGATTGCTAACTCCAGGTCTGATGGGTGCTGATGGGGTGAAGGGCCGTGTAGGAGCCAGGGGACCTGTGGGAGATTCTGGGGCTCCTGGAGATATTGGAGTCACAACATACATCGAGGTCCATGGGGACCCTGGGGACCCAGGACCTACAGGTCGGTCTCTGAATGACCCCTACCCCCAATCAACACTATAAACTCCAATGCTGATTCTAGAACATTATCAGAACCCTGTCTTTATAGACTTACACACAGTATCTGTAGTAGGCTATTCCCTTCTCCCCTTGAGTTTTTAGAAACATTTACAGTGGTTCGTCCTTTAAAAGTTGCAACGTACTGCAGCACAGCTTGCGTGGTGCCGCAAAATTCTATGGCACGTTATTTAAGTGCCAACCACTGGTACCATTAATGCTAGTTAGTGTTAGTTTGACCACCAGAGGGCATCTTTGAGAAGCATTTGATAGCCTTCAATAGTGGCTGTACTAGAGAATTTAAAACCTTTTTTTGTAAGAACATAGTATATGGGACTGATTTTAAGAAATGGCGCTTAATTTATTTGATTAATATTATGGTGTTTCTATTCCAAGAAAAACGAAAAACCCTTTAGGATGGTACAGAAAATATAGCGCTGTGCAATGTGACGGTTGGCTACAGTGTTGGGCAATTTAGCTAAAGAATTTACCTTTCCAATTACTTTTAGAGTTTGGGGTTCATTTGATTAATTATGGTGTTTATATTCCAAGAAAAATGAAAAACCCTCTGGGTTTCCATTAGGATGGATATAAATATAAATATGGAGCTGTACAACGTGACTGTCGGGAGTAGGCTACACAGTCCTGGGCTATTTAGCTAAAGAATCCCTGTGTCGTGCGGGCATGAGAGGGGCACGCGGGAGACCGATGTTTAATTCCCTGATGGGGAGCAAGGAGTAGGCTGTCATTGTAAATAAAAATGTGTTCTTAACTGACTTGCCTAGTTAAATAAAGGTTACACTAAGAGCATAACATTTCTACACCATAATTTGAGTCTGACCAATACCCAAACGAAGATTCAGTCCAAATAAAAATCTCAAGATTTATCAAGACCAGTCCGGATGCTTGTCTCAGCGGGTAGATAATTGCTTCAAATCCTATTTCTTCTAACTTCAATATGCTCTATAAATAAATAAGACCTACACCACTTTTAACAGCACATTACTCAACACTAGTGAGACTCATGTTAATATGACAAAATATGACATGACTCTCCACCAATAATTACATATAGAGTATTGGAGGATTCTAAATTATAACCAAAAGCCGCCTCATGGGTCTCCCGGTGGCGGCCGACACAGGTATCTGTAGCAACGCAATTTAGCATTGCGATGTGGTGACCGCTGCACCACTGAGGAGGCCCCATCCACAAAGTATCAAAATACAGGTAAAGGTATATTGTCCTGCTAATAGCCCATGATGGGCTATTATAATACTGTACATGGTGTCCAGGTCAGGATAACCAAAACATTTATTTATTAAAGACTATCAGAAAGAATGTTGGTACTTATTTTGATCCAAAGCCATGAATGAGTGAGTCACTCAGCTTTATGTAGGTGATGCTATATGAATGTGTCATCAACTTGATAATATATAACAATATTTTGGAGGTTATTTCGCTTTCACGAAAGTGAGTGTTTCTAATCTGAATAAAGGACAAAATAACATTTGTAAAGGCCAAATTTTTTTTTTTCTGTTTTTAGAGGGAGAGAAACGCTGCACCAATTTTGCGTCGCACTGTGGGATTCCCAATCATGTTTGAATGTGATACATAATAATAATAATAATACTTAGAAATACATTTGACGATAGAATTCTCCCCATTCCCTCCATCTGGAGCATTTCCCTAGTCAGCGCCATTATTAGTGCAATGCCCCTTAAAGTGTTGCTCTGTGCTTCCCAGTGTGCTACCCTCCTCTGCCCTCCTCCATTCCCCATGGGCTAGGTCTGTCTTCTGTGCGTGGCTCTGCGGCCCATCCTTTGCTCCCTGCCCTCATGCCTTGAACCTCGAGCACCCACCGCTATTTCCACGGATACAGCTGGAGAACTACAAGGCAATCCCATTGAGTGCGGGAGCCATGACCAATATATATTGTCCTGCTAATAACAGGGTTAATAATATATCTGTGAGAATATATCCATGGAGCTTTTATATAATTCTAAATTAATAGTAACAATATTTTGGAGATTTTGTTTTCAAATGACGTAAAATGAGCAAGAAAAAGGCCATTCTTGAACAGGGGTTGAGACATTGTTGCTAATTTGTAAATAAAGCAGTTTGTTATCAAGAAAATGTTAGAATTGTTTTTAGAGGGAGAAAAACCAAAAGCCTACAGTGATCTCGGCACGGGTATTGAACCAGCATCTGTAGCAACACAGCTTGCACTGCTATGCAGTGTCTTAGACCACTGTACAATGTGACTGGTTGGGAGTGGGATACAGTACTACAGCAGGGAACAAAATAATCCTAACAAAATAAAATTATAAAAACCTTAGTGTAACAACAGTTTTAGTAAGTAATACTGAAGTCGTGCACAATTATCAGTTTCTATTTAGGTTTATGTCACCCATTCACTCTAACTCTAACTGCTCTAACTCCCCCTTGCTCTGGTCTGGAGCAATGAAGTGGTGATGCAGGTTACCGTACTAAACCACAAAATACCCCTTTAAGTACTGCAGCATAATTGCAAAACCTTTAGTGGAGCAACCATTGTATGTTGGTCAATACCAAAACTGCTGTACTGTTTTCATCAGAAGAAAAATATACTGTCCTCATTGATAATAGCAACATTTTGTTTCTGAATCTGAAAAATTGTTTGAGAGTAATGCTCTGTTCCTGAGCGTAAAAAACAATATTTCCTGTTGTGAGGGCTATTTTCAAATGCAGAAGTAACAACTAATTAATGCAAGACGTCTCAACGTGCCTTTGCAGTACATCAGAAATGTATTTGATGCTGTTGACAATTTCTCTTTTGGGGATTAATGAAGAGATTATTTATGATAGCAATATACATTTTCTTCTGAATTGTATGATGGTTATACTGACCCAAATGTGTTAAGGCCTTTTAGATCTAGTGACCCCTGACCTCTGACTCTGCTCTCTTTTCTCCAGGTCTAAGGGGCTTAACAGGTGCCAAAGGAGATCTAGGTGTGATAGGGCACAATGGAGCCAGTGGCAAGGATGGGATTCCCGGGAGCGCCGGGCCGCAAGGTACCAAGCACCGTGACACACTATTGAAAAAAAAACTGTTTCAATTGCCTACCCGCTACCCCTCTTCTTAATAAATCACTACCATGCCTAGCTATTCAATTTGATTGAGGACACTTTATTAATCCCCAAAGACAATTGTTTATTACTAATATTTTTACCTCACACTTTTTTTGTAGGTGCTGTTGGCGACCCAGGCAGAGATGGCCAGAAAGGAAGTCCTGGTTTCAATGGAAATCCTGGAGTCGCAGGAGATATGGGTGTGCCAGGTAACATACTCAAAATTATAGCGAAACAGGCTGTGTCCAGAATCTGTCTTGCCGACTACTTACTAAAATCTACATACTGTGTACTAATCGTACTACACTTTATTTAGAACTTAATCGTTAGTAAAAATGTCATCTAATGCGCATTTGCGTTGTTTCCCGCCATTCGTTCATTTTGGTATAGTGTTTCCCCTTGCTAATTATCAGCTGTTGTCAAACACACATGGGTCTGAAAACAAGATTATCTTCCTCAGTAGCATACAACGAATTCCTACTACATGTAGATGAAAAGCTGAAATTAATATGACATCCTGGCATTTAAAGCATACAAAATGTTCTACATTTCACATACTTAAAAATATTATATTATATTTTTGCATACATAATCAGTATTTTTAGAGGCTTGACATATACAGAAGGACACTCCCAGGTTTGTGTCGAAGTTTCCCTAGATATAGATCTAGGATCAGCTTCCCCTCCCTGAATCCTAACCATAACCATTGGAGGGGGAAGTGCAAGACTGACCCAAGATCAGCGTCTAAGGGCAACTTCACCCTAATCATGGTTTATGTCCTTGCTGACCAGGTGTAAAGGGTGAGAAAGGGGGAACAGGAGGTCGTGGAGAGCCTGGTTCATCGGGAAGACCAGGTCCAAATGGAGTAAATGGAGTGAAAGGAGAGCCCAGCCTCCCTGGACCAGGAGCTAAAGGACGACAAGGAGAAAAGGTGAAAACCGAGTGCAGAACCCGTGAGGGGCCTGTTTTTTTTCCTGACACCACCTGACCTGACCAGGAAAAACTGCTACATACTGATATAGAACAGCAACAATTAATATATCAAATGATTAGCAAATGTGTTCAGCAGAAATTAAGTCCAACCTCCTCTCCCTTCTCTCTCTCCTCTCTTGCATTCTTTCTTTCTTTCCTTCTCACTTTCTCATATCTCTCTTCCTCTTTCTTTCAGGGAGTGCCAGGGTTTCCAGGTTTTCCAGGAGAGAAGGGGGAGATGGGTGTAGCAGGGAGGTTCGGAACCCTGGGGGCCATCGGCCCCACAGGACCCAAGGGAAGAGAAGGACTACAGGGATCACGAGGTCTCTGTCACCCACCGAATAACAATCACTGTGCCGTACATGCAAACCCACACAACCTCCTCAGGAACTAATTTATAATAACTACTGCAAAAACAACTTTCCACACACATGCACAAATGCACTCACACACACACTATATTTATTCTCACAGTATCTGTATCTCACGTCTTTCTTAGGACCTCCGGGACCAGCCGGGGAGAAGGGCATTAATGGTCTCCCAGGCAATGCTGGCTGTCATGGCCAGAATGGCCTGCAAGGTAATTTATAATGCATGTCCACACCTACTGAAATGCCATTAGACTTTCCGTCTGTGTGTGTTTGTGATCCTATTAAGCACTGCCTCTGTGTCACAGGGAGCCCAGGATTGGCTGGTGACCCAGGGACTGCAGGCCCCAGAGGTTCCCAGGGTAGAGACGGCATCCCTGGCCCAGCAGGAGAGAAAGGAGACATGGGAGGTCAGAGAACCCTACTACATTCAGATAAAAGGGTTCACCCTCTGGTTTCTATCTGGAACCAAAAAGGTTATACCTGGAACCAAAAAGGCTTCTCCAAAGAGTTCTCCTATGGGGACAGCCGAATAACACTTTTTGGTTCTAGATAACACCTTTTTTTCTAACAGTGTAAAACACTCCTTCCAGGGTTGGGGCCAATTCCAATTGAAGTCAGTCAATCCAGGAAGTGATTTGAATTTAAAATGCGAAAATTGAAAAACTTTTGATATACAGTGCCTTGCGAAAGTATTCGGCCCCCTTGAACTTTGCGACCTTTTGCCACATTTCAGGCTTCAAACATAAATATATAAAACTGTATTTTTTTGTGAAGAATCAACAACAAGTGGGACACAATCATGAAGTGGAACGACATTTATTGGATATTTCAAACTTTTTTAACAAATCAAAAACTGAAAAATTGGGCGTGCAAAATTATTCAGCCCCTTTACTTTCAGTGCAGCAAACTCTCTCCAGAAGTTCAGTGAGGATCTCTGAATGATCCAATGTTGACCTAAATGACTAATGATGATAAATACAATCCACCTGTGTGTAATCAATTCTCCGTATAAATGCACCTGCACTGTGATAGCCTCAGAGGTCCGTTAAAAGCGCAGAGAGCATCATGAAGAACAAGGAACACACCAGGCAGGTCCGAGATACTGTTGTGAAGAAGTGTAAAGCCGGATTTGGATACAAAAAGATTTCCCAAGCTTTAAACATCCCAAGGAGCACTGTGCAAGCGATAATATTGAAATGGAAGGAGTATCAGACCACTGCAAATCTACCAAGACCTGGACGTCCCCTAAACTTTCAGCTCATACAAGGAGAAGACTGATCAGAGATGCAGCCAAGAGGCCCATGATCACTCTGGATGAACTGCAGAGATCTACAGCTGAGGTGGGAGACTCTGTCCATAGGACAACAATCGGAACCCTGGGAACCCCGTATATTGCACAAATCGGGCCTTTATGGAAGAGTGGCAAGAAGAAAGCCATTTCTTAAAGATATCCATAAAAAGTGTCATTTAAAGTTTGCCACAAGCCACCTGGGAGACACCCCAAACATGTGGAAGAAGGTGCTCTGGTCAGATGAAACCAAAATTGAACTTTTTGGCAACAATGCAAAACGTTATGTTTGGCGTAAAAGCAACACAGCTGAACACACCATCCCCACTGTCAAACATGGTGGTGGCAGCATCATGGTTTGGGCCTGCTTTTCTTCAGCAGGGACAGGGAAGATGGTTAAAATTGATGGGAAGATGGATGGAGCCAAATACAGGACCATTCTGGAAGAAAACCTGATGTAGTCTGCAAAAGACCTGAGACTGGGACGGAGATTTGTCTTCCAACAAGACAATGATCCAAAACATAAAGCAAAATCTACAATGGAATGCTTCAAAAATAAACATATCCAGGTGTTAGAATGGCCAAGTCAAGTCCAGACCTGAATCCAATCGAGAATCTGTGGAAAGAACTGAAAACTGCTGTTCACAAATGCTCTCCATCCAACCTCACTGAGCTCGAGCTGTTTTGCAAGGAGGAATGGGAAAAAATGTCAGTCTCTCGATGTGCAAAACTGATAGAGACATACCCCAAGCGACTTACAGCTGTAATCGCAGCAAAAGGTGGCGCTACAAAGTATTAACTTAAGGGGGCTGAATAATTTTGCACGCCCAATTTTTCAGTTTTTGATTTGTTAAAAAAGTTTGAAATATCCAATAAATGTCATTCCACTTCATGATTGTGTCCCACTTGTTGTTGATTCTTCACAAAAAAATACAGTTTTATATCTTTATGTTTGAAGCCTGAAATGTGGCAAAAGGTCGCAAAGTTCAAGGGGGCCGAATACTTTCGCAAGGCACTGTAAATAGCCCTTTACACATTCACAGAAATTATATATCTGTGTTGATTGTCTGTTCTCTCTACAGCCCCTGGCATTGGACCAAAAGGCACAGACGGAAAGACAGGCCAATCTGGTGAGTCTGTGCTACACACAGATACACTACATGGCCAAAACTATGTAGACACTTGCTTGTTGAATATCTCCTTCCAAAATCATGGGCATTATGGAGTTGATCCCCCCTTTGCTGCTATAACAGCCACCACTCTTCTGAGAAGGTTTTCTGCTAGATGTTGGAACATTGCTGCGGGGACTTTTTCCATTCAGCCACAAGAGCATTAGTGAGGTCAGCACTGATGTTGGGCAATAAGGCCTGGCTCGCAATCGTCGTTCCAATCCATCCCAAAGGCGTTCGGTGGGGTTGAGGTCTGGGCTCTGTGCAGGACAGTACAGTTCTTCCACACCCATCTCGACAAACCATTTCTGTATGGACCTCGCTTCGTTCATGGGACATTTTCATGCTGAAACAGGAAAGGGCCTTCCCCAAACTGTTTCCACAACGTTGGGGCCACAGAATCTTTTAGAATGTCATTGTATGCTGCAGCTTTAAATGTCCCTTCACTGGAACTAATCCTAAACCAAGAAAAACAGCCCCAGACTATTATTTATTCTCTACCAAACTTTACAGTTGGCACTCTGCATTGTGGCAGGTAGCGTTCTCCTGGCATCCGCCAAACCCAGATTTGTCCATTGGATTGCCAGATGGTGAAGCGTGATTCATCACTCCAGAGAACGCAATTCCACTTCTCCAAAGTCCAATGGCGGCAAGCTTTACACAACTGCAGCCGACGCTTGGCATTCCACATGGTGATCTTAGGTTTGCGTGCGGCTGCTCAGCCATGGAGACCCATTTCATATAGCTCCCGATGAACAGTTCTTGTGCTAATGTTGCTTCCAGAGGCAGTTTGAAACTCGGTAGTGAGTGTTGCAACTGAGGACAGACAATTTTTATGCGCTACACGCTTAAGCACTTGGCGGTCCTGTTCTGTGAGCTTGATGCTCTTAGAAGTGTCCACTTCACAGCAACAACACTTATAGTTGACCGGTGCAGCTCTAAGCAGGGCAGAAATTTGACGAACTGACTTGTTGGAAAGGTGGCATTCTATGATGGTGCTAAGTTGACAGTCACTGAGCTCTTCAGTACGGACCGTTGTACTTCCAATATTTGTCTATGGAGATTGCATGGCTTTGTGCTCAATTGTATACACCTGTCAGCAACGGGTGTACCTGAAATAGCTGAATCCACTAATTTGAAGGGGTGTCCACATACTGTAGTTGCATGCATGTGTTTTGTTGTACAATATAGGTGTCGTGTCTCTGACGATGATAAAATGATATGACATGCTATTTTATCAAATTGATTACCTAACGTTTAATTGATTACATGATTGAATTAAACCATGCAACAATTAAACCATTAATAACCTGGGGTACCACGAAAGCATGAATTTACATAGAGTGGTTATCTCCCGAATCCACTCTCTTAAAGATCTGAATATCTTTTATATCAATAGCAGTGAATTATTAATTGTCACCTTATTCAGTCTCATTCTGATGGTCGTAAAGTACTTGGTTATATGCACGAACCCTGGCTAAAAGTTCAATAAGCAATACAAAAATTGGCTTTATTATTTATTTACTAAATGCCTAAATAATCACACAGAATTACATATACATGCACAGGATAGATCATACATCGATTACTAATTATGTCATAAGAAGCCCCATCACAACCATTTCAGCGTGGTGATCGTCACCTCCACATGATCTGGTCTCATGTAAATTCCGTTAGATAGAGTAGTCGTTCAACCATTCGCAACCACAGCTCACGCCAGGGTTTGCTTAGTCTAACGTGAATATGGTCACAGGGGGCTTTTGTACTGGGGAAGTGAAGGGCGTGTGTCATCCCTCTCCAACCAATGTCTGTTCACTTGGGCGTGGCCACTGAGTGAGCATAAGTTTACTTATGAAAACAATTCTCTCATTTAGAAGCTAAAATCACATTTCATCTTCTCACAAATAGTTTCATATTTAAACATTTAAATTGCACAACAATTCCATGTGAATCTGATAACTAGAATGTGTAGACTTTCCAAGATACAATTTATGTCGTCCTATCATCAGATATAATGTCCCAGGCAACAACTGATCTGACATCATATTCTTTAAGTGCCAACGGACCCTTTCAACTGGTTGAGAACAGGAAATATTGTTCCATTCCCCAACATTTTGAAGCTACCATACTTTCAATATGTTAACAAAGGGCTTTCCAAGAGTCCATTCTGTAGAGTGGAGAGAAAAGGGGGAAAGGTATTTATGGGGGGGTCATAAACCTCACACAACAGATCAACGTCATGACGATAGGATATACCATGTAAACCATGTGTGCGTACCAATAATATCTCCTGTCATCTCTGTGCTAGTTAGCGACGTTTGCTCTGTTCAAATAGCATGTTGTTTCGAATGTTAAGACAGTGAAATGGGGTTAGTAAAGTCACCTCAAGGATCAGCAGCTCTGGGTCTCTCAACCTATAGTGCTACCAGATAGTAATGATTCCCTCCCAAGAGTTGAACGCTACAAAAAGATATCCCTTCACTGATCTGTTCATCTGACTGTTTCTGTAGGACTTAAGGGGGATGTGGGGATACCTGGCCGCTTTGGCCCTCCTGGTCCCTCAGGGCTTTTGGGGGACATTGGACCTCCAGGCCCCCCTGGTCCTATGGGACTGTCTGGAAGTCCTGGCCGGGATGGAATGTGCTTTGAAGGGCTAAAAGGAGACCGTGGACAAAATGGTGTCCCTGGACCCCAAGGTGTGTAGGCTGCATCACAAAGGATACCCTCTTCCCTACTTGTGACTAGAGCTGTCTGTTAAATTTTTTTGGCTTCATTGCTTCCATGACCTCTGAGCCTGCTCCCCCCTCTGTGTATTTAGGTATGCAGGGGCCACGGGGACCTCCTGGTCCACCAGGACCTGGCTTTAAAGGAGATAAAGGGAACAAAGGTGCCATGGGTCTCCTGGGTACGCCTGGGTACAGAGGAGACACAGGGGTACAGGGCAGACCGGTGAGTCACACACCACTGATTTACTCACCCATGCTTTAAGGTAGACTCCGTGAGATGACATCATCATAAACGTTGGGCCAACTTCCCACCGATAGCCAGATATCCACATAAATTGTTGCCCCTTCCCAATGTGAACGTGTAACAAGGGAAAGTCCACACATGAAGAGCCAATAATCATAATTCATAAAGATGTAACCTTGCACACAGACACGTGAATTAGGGGTGAAGTTTCCCCTAACTTCAAATCGAGTAGCATTTCCCCCTCCCCAATCCTAACCTTAACCAGTAGTGGGGAAAATGCAAAACTGACCCAAGACCGAATGGGTGTGCTGAATAGGATGTGTATTCACAGGGTAATGATGGCAGACCAGGTGGTTTGGGAGTCAAAGGGGAGATGGGACAGTTAGGAGACATCGGACCAAACGGTAATAACCAATCTGACACCTTATTAACAAACTCCATACTTTCAGAATGTAATTGATGTTACTATACTGTAGGTCAGAGCTGCAACCTTCATCTGGGGAAGGCAATCAATAATGTTACTGTGGCAATCCAAAATTTGACTGTAGTCTCAGACCGCAATACTTGCACAACTGTTAATGACATGCTAGTCAGCAACTCTTACTGTATAGCAAACATCTCACAACATCCTATACTGTAGTGTTATTTATTTGTGCAGTTATCTTAACTACTAAATCATTGTCAATGAATCAACCAATGTCCTTTTTATTGTGTTTTTTACAAATATATGACACAATGTGTGGTGTTTCAGGTCAGAAAGGAGATGCAGGACCTGCAGGACCTGTAGGTTGCCTTGGACAGAAAGGGCAGTCTGGAGCACCAGGTAGGATGAGCACTCACACCTAGGGTACTGAGTTTTTCCTGGTCAGGTCACATGGTCAGTTATGTTGGGCCCTCCAATGGACACGAACTGACCAGGAATTCTGTAAAAATGGCTGCCGTTTTACAGGCTCCTAACCAATTGTGCTATTTTGTGTTTTTTTTAATTGTTGGTAACTTATTTTGTACATAATGTTGACGCTACCATCTCTTATGACCGAAAAGAGCTTCTGAATATCAGATGCAGTTGCACTCAACTCGAACTGGACAAAGATGTTTTATTGAATGTGTCTAATGCGAAGGATATAATGCTGCTCGCTCCCAGACAAGGCCCAAATCCCCATCATTCGTATGAAGAAAATAAGGAAATACAGGGGGTGGAGATCAGGGTGCCTTGTGAAAATTTGTCGGAGAGTGGGTAACCCGCCTCTACCATCCGTTCTATTGGCCAACGTGCAATCACTGGAAAATAAACTGGATTAAGCTCCGTTCTAGACGATCTTACCAACCAACGGGTCAATTAAAACTGTAATTTCTTATGTTTCACCGAGTCGTGGCTGAACAACGACGCAAATAATATACAGTTGGCTGAGTTCTCCGTGCATTGGCAGGACAGAACAGCTACGTCCGGTAAGACTAGGGGTGGGGGTGTGTGTCTATTTGTCAATAACAGCTGGTGCATAATGTCTAATATTAAGGTAGTCTCGAGGTATTGCTCACCTGAGGGAGAGTACCTCATGATAAGGTCATAAGCTAACAAGAAAATGCTCATCCAGAAGCGTCTCTCCTAGTGGCCAGGGACTTTAATGCAGGCAAACTTAAATCCGTTTTACTTCATTTCTACCAGCATGTCACATGTGCAACCAGAGGAAAATAAACTCTAGACCACCTTTACTCCACACATAGAGAAGCATACAAAGCTCTCCCTCGCCTTCCATTTAGAAAATCTGACCATAATTCTATCCTCCTGATTGCTGCTTACAAGCAAAAACTAAAGCAGGAAGCACCAGTGACTCAGTCAATATGGAAGTGGTCTGATGAAGCAGATGCTACGCAACAGGACTGTGTTGCTAGCACAGACTGGAATATGTTTATTGGCATTGAGGAATACACCACCTCAATCACCGGCTTCATCAATAAATGCATCGATGTCGTCGTCACCACAGTGGCCATACGTACATATCCCAACCAGAAGCCATGGATTACAGGAAACATCCGCACCGAGGTAAAGGCTAGAGCTGCCGCTTTCAAGGAGCGGGACACTATTCCGGGCGCTTATAAGAAATCCCGCCATGCCCTCAGATGAACCATCAAAAAGGCAAAGCATCAATACAGGACTAAGATTGAATCCTACTACACCGGCTCTGAAGCTCGTTGTTTGTGGCAGGGCTTGCAAACTATTAAGGACCACAAAGGGAAACCCAGCCATGAGCTGCCCAGTGACACGAACCTACCAGCCTTTTATGCTCGCTTCGAGGCAAGCAACGCTGAAGCATGCATAAGAGCACCAGCTGTTCCGAATAACTGTGTGATCACGCTCTTCGTAGCAGATGTGAGCAAGTCCTTTAAGCGGGGCCAGACTGATTACCAGGACGTGTATTCCGAGCATGCGCTGACAGACTGGCAAGTGTCTTCACTGACATTTTCAACTTCTCCGTGTCAATGTCTGTAATATCTACATGTGTCAAGCAGACCACCATAGTCCCTATGCCCAAGAAAGTGAAGGTTACCTCCCTAAATGACTACCCTAGCCATGAAGTGCTTTGAAAGGCAACACCATCATCCTGGAAACCCCATACCCACTCCAATATGCATACCGCCCCAACAGATCCACAGATGACGCAATCTCAATAGCGCGCCACACTGCCCTTTCCCAGCTGTACAAAAGGAACACCTATGTGAGAATGCTTCTTCGGTTGTCCCCATAGAAGAATCCTTTGAACAACCCTTTTCGGTTCCATGTAGAACACTCCCCATAGGAACCCAAAAGTGTTTTTCCTGGAACCAAAACGGGTTCTTCAAAGGATTCTTCTATGGGGACAGCCAAAGAACCCTTTTAGGTTCTAGATAGCACCTTTTTTTCTAAGAAAGTGCAGTTGCACTAAGTGGTTATCCTGAGGTTTGATGGTGCTGTTTTGCAGGGCCTAAGGGGAAAGATGATCTCACCATGGCGGTACTGATCCCCGGAGAACAGGGGCTGCCGGGTGACCTGGGGGGCAGAGGAGAGCCTGGACCCACAGGAGCTCAGGGACGCAACGGACCACCAGGTACATGAATGGATTGTGTGTATGGTGTGGGTGTGAGTTGGTGTGGGTTTGTGTGCATGCATGGCTGTGTGTGTGGGTTTCTTTGAGATGTCTGATGTGTCTGATGAATACAAAAGTATACAGTGCATTCAAAATGTATTCAGGCCCCTTTACTTTTTCCATATTTTGTTACGTTACAGCCTCATTCTAAAATTGACATGACAGAGCATTTCAGAGCAAAAACCAAGCCACAAGGACAAAGGAATTGTCCGTAGAGCTCCGAGACAGGATTGTGCCGAGGCACAGATCTACGGAAGGGAACCCAAAAAATGTCTGCAGCATTGAAGGCCCCGAAGAACACAGTGGCCTCCATCATTCTTAAATTAAAGAAGTTTGGAACCACCTGGCCAAACTGAGCAATCGGGGAAGAAGGGCCTTGGTCACGAAGGTGACCAAAAACCCAATGGTCACTCTGACAGATCTCCAGAGTTCCTCTGTGGAGATGGTTGTCCTGTTGAAAGGTCCTCCCATCTCTGCAGCACTCCACCAACCAGGTCTTTATGGTAGAGAGGCCTGAAAGAAGCCACTTGTCAGTAAAAGGCACATGACAGCCCACTTGGATTTTGACAAAAGGCACCTAAAGGAATCTCAGACGATGGAGAAACAAGATTCTTTGGTTTGATGAAACCAAGATTGAACTATTTGGCCTGAATGACAAGTGTCATTCTTTGTCATTCTATGGTATTCTGTGTAGATTGAGGGGGAAAACAATTCAATATATTTTAGAATAAGGCTGTAATGTAACAAAATGTGTAAAAAGTCAAGGGGTTTGAATACTTTCCGAATGTACTGTACATTATCTATGAAATGCTTGAGTAACTTTGACATTTAAAAAATAATAATGCAGATTTGACGTTTTCAACCATCTGTGATCATGCCTAATGAGTGTGAAATCCACCAACCACTACATAGGTAGATGACACAGTTCCTCATAGGCCTCAAACTAATGTGTATCAAGGATTCACTCATCAGTATTATGTCCAATTCATCACTGAAGCCATGTGTTATTGTCCCCTGCAGGACTCCCAGGTCCAAAAGGTGTCTTGGGCCTAGATGGGCCAATAGGACTGCCTGGATTCCAGGCAGCCAAGGGAGACAGAGGGTTCCCTGGACCACAAGGTGGGCTTAATGGACAACCTACTAATCAAATGTACAACAAATCATGTGTACAATCACGCAGTACAGTGTACTGCAAGCAGTTAGGCAGTTACACCAGTGGGCCCTGGTGGCATTTAAAATATATATAAATAAATATAGAAATTCTGTATTTGGCAATACATTAATAAAACCAAAAACTTACCTTGAAAGAGTTGCAGTGTTGGATAGCCTTAGCCAGCTAGCTAACATAAATAGCATTCCTCTCTGTTTGAGTCAGGTTGTTGAGTAGGCTAAATTAGCTGCATTAGTTTGCTAAGTAAGTAAAAGTTCAACTAAGAAGAATTACAGGCCTCTCTCATCTTTTTAAGTGGGAGAACTTGCACAATTGGTGGCTGACTAAATACTTTTTTGCCCCACTGTACATATGAAATTAGTAAAACAGTATTTAAACCTTATTAAAGTAACCAGAGTTCAATGACTATATACATAGGGTCTCTAAGGTGCAGGGTAGAGTACCAGGCGGCAAGTAACAGTGACTAAGTTCAGGGCAGGGTACTGGGCGGAGGGCAACTATTGGGGACTATTTAACAGTCCCTCTTTCTCACACTCTGCTGCTTCTTCTTCATTTTTTAAGAAATTAATTTGTTTGAAACTTTTCTCTCTCTTTGAGTCAACTACTCACCACAAATGCCCTGCAGTGCTATCTAGCTGTAGCTTATTCTCTCAGTACTAGATTCTCTTATCCTTCGATTGGATGGACAACATGTCAGTTCATGCTGCAAGAGCTCTGATTACTGTGTAAGTCTATGGAAGGGGGTGAGAACCCTGAGCCTCCTAGGTTTTGTATTGTGAAGTAAATGTACCCAGAGGGAGATGGAAAATAGCAGTCTTCTGGCTACACCATGGTGCTGCCCTAGAGGGTGCTGTTGAGGCTACTGTAGACCTTTTTCTCAAAACAGTGACCCTTTACTCCGTACACTGTTGAAGCACCTTTGGCAGCGATTACAGCATCAAGTCTTCTTTGGTATGATGCTACAAACTTGGCACACCTGTATTTGGGAAGTTTCTTCTCAGCAGATCCTCTCAAGCTCTGCCAGGTTCGATGGGGAGCGTCGCTGCACAACTATTTTCAGGTCTCTCCAGAAATGTTCGATCAGGTTCAAGTCCGGGCTCTGGCTGGGCCACTCAAGGACATTCAGAGACTTGCCCTGAACCCACTGCTGCGTTGTCTTGGCTGTGTGCTTAGGGTCGTTGTCCTGTTGAAGGTGTTGAAGGTGAACCTTCGCCCCAGTCTGAGGTCCTGAGTGCTCTGGAGCAGGTTTTCATCAAGGATCTCTCTGTACTTTGCTCCGTCCATCTTTTCCTCAATTATGACTTGTCTCCCAGTCCCTGCCGCTGAGAAACATCCCCATAGCATGATGCTGCCACCATGCTTGGTATTTAGGCCAAAGAGTTCAATCTTGGTTTCATCAGACCAGAGCACTCCAAGTGGGTGGTCATGTGCCTTTTACTGAAGAGTGGCTTCTGTCTTGGCATTCTACCATAAAGGCCTAATTGGTAGAGCTGATTGATCTTCTGGAAGGTTCTTCCATCTCCACAGAGGAACTCTAGAGCTCTGTCAGAGTGACCATCAGGTTCTTGGTCACCTCCCTGACCAAGGCCCTTCTCCCCCGATTGCTCAGTTTGGCTGGGCAACCAGCTCTACAAAGAGTCATGGTGGTTCCAAACTTCTTAAATTTAAGAATGATGGAGGCCACTGTGTATTTGGGGACCTTCAATGCTGCAGAAATGTTTTGGTACCCTTCCCCAGATCTGTGCCACGACACAATCTTGCATCGGAGCTCTACAGACAATTCCTTAGACCACTGACATGCACTTTGTGGGACCTTATATATATATATTATATATACACAGGTGTGCGCCTTTCCAAATCATGTCCAATCAGTTGAATTTGCCACATGTGGACTCCAATCAAGTTGTAGAAACATCTAAAAAATGTGGAAAAAGTCTCTGTATACCAGAGGCTCCTCATCCATACATGGAATCTTACTTATTATCCCTGAATGTCTCAATTGCAGAGTGCCCAAAAGTGTTAAACAGTGTCTGTGAAAAGAGACTAAGTCCATGGGATTGTTTCCTCAGGTATCCAAGGTGAGCAGGGGACTCCAGGAGCCAAAGGCCCCCGGGGCTCTCCAGGTCCTTACTTTGCCGGGCCAATAGAGGACGGCTTCCTATTCACCCGTCACAGCCAGAGACAGAATGTGCCCCAGTGCCCAGGGGGCAGCAACTTCATCTACTCCGGATACTCCCTCCTCTTCATCAACGGCAACAACAGAGGTCATGGCCAGGATCTGGGTATGAGTACACACACACATGTGCATGCGCATCCATGCATGGATGCATATATACATACATACACATGCACGCATTCACACAAACACACATCCACACGCACACACACAGATATCCATGAACATACACTATATAACCCAAAGACAGACACACAGTCTCCAGTGAAGAACCCACTCCCTGCCGTTCTGTTTGATAACAGAGCAACGGTTCAGTCTCCTGGATATGCTGCTGTCTGCCCAATAGAAATACATTGATTCTATTTCTCTGGTTTGCCCGCTGTCCAGGTACACTGGGAAGCTGTCTGCCTCGTTTCTCTACCATGCCCTTCTTATTCTGCAACACGGACAGCACGTGCCGCTACGCCTCCCGTAACGACTACTCCTACTGGCTGTCCACAGATGAGGCCATGCCAAGCGACATGGCCCTCATCTCTGGTGCTTCACTGGAGAGCTATGTCAGCAGGTGCTGCTCTAGTTTACACTGGTTTGAACAGATTGTCCTAGACATAACACAGGAAGGAACTTGATTTTCACTCCATAAATAAATAAGGGAAATCCCCACTCTGCTGGGTAAAATGCCCCTGAGGGGATGTATTGAATTAAATTAGGGTTGCAAAATTCTGGTAACTTTTTCCAATATCCAGAAATCCCAGTTGGAATAGTGCGGAATCTTCCGACCAGGATTTTTTGAAAACCTGGGAATTTTGTAAAAGTTTTCGCAATTGTGCAAAACTGAAGTGAATTAAATGTAATTGACAATTATGCTGGCATGACAAGTTTCCTTGTCTGCCCAAGCATGCTCTTCAGAGTCAATGTGATGTCTGTTTATGAACCGATGTGTACTGTGTATGTATGTACTGTGTATACAGTATGTATTTTTTTAAACTGGCAAATAAAATCAATCAATCAATCATAGCGTATTTGCACTGTATTATAACTTGGTGGTCTCTCCCTCTCTTTCAGGTGTGCAGTGTGTGAGACAAAAGCAAACATCATCGCTGTTCACAGTCAGACAAACCAAATCCCTGTTTGTCCACGGGGCTGGCTCTCTCTCTGGGCTGGCTACTCTTTTGTCATGGTAGGAACTACAGTCTGAGAAAGAGGAACACTTGTATGGATGGGTTAATTCAGTAGCTGAATGGAATGCAACTAAATTTTTACCTGAACAGAATTTTTACCTGATCAGTAAAAACTCAAGGCCAGGAAGAAATCTAGGCCATAGAATAATGGCCGTTAATTGGTAACTGAAAACTATGCTTACTTGCTTATGGTGACGCAATGCCATAGCAACAGAGAGGTTAGAGAAGTGGGCCAGCAACCGGAAGGTTGCAGGTTTGAATCTCATGCCTGATAGGGAAAATCTGATTGAGAGTGTGCCAGAGGGTTGCTGCCATCAGTGTCCTAGATGCGATCACCTGCCGTTGTACCTGTGAGCAAGGCACTTAACCCCTAAACTCCTCAGCGAGCGCTACTACTCCACCCTCTTCAACCAAGGGCTGGATTCAATCCGTAGTGCTGAAGTTCGGATTTACAGCATGATTCAAATTTAAAGACAATGTTCCCACGCTAGCGGAGACTGTTAAATGCTGCATATGTCGGGCTCAATTGGAAATCACCTTTACATTTTGATCGCGCAATCTGTAACGATTCAGAGATATAGATTGAATCGAGACCCAAATATGTGTGTGTGTATATCAGAGGGGCACAGCAGGAGACCAATGTCCATCTTCCGTTCTTCATGGACGCTGCAAGATGCTCCGTTCTTAGACTAGTGTCTCTGCAAACGTTATCCACAAATGTCTATAGAGTGGCATAGGTATACATATGTCCAGAGCCTTGGTTTGCAGAGCCTTGGTTTGCAGGTAATAGAGCTCTTCTGCTGAAGATGACATTCTGTCCTATATCATATCAAATCATGTAATATATGTCATGTGTGTTCACAGCAAACAGGGGCTGGAGCGGAGGGCTCTGGCCAGCCCCTGGCCTCTCCGGGCTCCTGCCTAGAAGAGTTCCGGAAGATTCCCTTCATTGAGTGCCATGGGCGAGGGACATGCAACTACTACACTGACTCCTACAGTTACTGGCTGGCCTCCCTGGACCCCGAAAACATGTTCAGGTAAAACAAGCATAGTCATTCATTATACAGTGCACATTTACCCAAAGTTTTCACTTTATCGAGTACTCTAGTGAGTGCCGTATGCAGACGTTCATATTAATTTGAAAACCATGTCTCAGTTAGTTCAATAATTATATAAGTGACTTTGTGCATACAGCTGCAACATCGCAGCAGAGTACTCATCAATGCATTGCTGTAATGTGGTCTGACGTATGCTCACACTTCTTCCTCCCGCAGTAAACCCAGGCCTCAGACAGTGAAGGGAGACTGCCCGGGTAGTATAGTCAGTCGTTGTCAGGTCTGTATGAAGCAGTGGCAGCGACCCTAAGCGCTAAAGAACTGATGGGGAATGAACTGGAGATGCACCTCCCACTATCAGCCACTGTAGGGCAACAAAGAGACTGATTAATTCTTGCATTTCAATCATGGTGCTTCCTGGGAGACCAAAGGATGTCTCAGTTCTTACAAGTGCTGATCCTCGTTTCCATGTTTCCTCCCCTCCAGTCCTCTCCTCACCTCACTTTGACGTTTTCAGCAAGGGAAGGACAGAAGGAGAGCGCACAAGGAAACTAGGAAATACTATGAGATGCAACCCAGTAATGGCCTCTGCTCAATCTGACGTTTTGTTCTCAGTTTTACGGCTTGTCTGTATTTTGTTTGTATTGTTAAACCACTGGACTGTTTTACGGTAGATGGTCAGTGTGATCCAGGGCTAGATTCAATCAGTTCAGCATTAAGTCGTGATAACCGACAACTGCTTAGCATAATCATGCGATGACGGAGGTGTAACTGCGTTGGAGCCGATGGCACTATCAAATTAATGTTTTTTGATAGCTCCAAAAGTTAATATGTTGTCACATGTGCTAGCAAAGCAGAGGTCCTGGGTTTGAGCCTCATTGTGAGACAAATCAGGAGGAAGTGGTTCTTGCTAATCAAGCAGTGTGATGTCAGTAGCAGTGGTGGCGTGACCCAGATGCACAGTTGGGCTTAGGTCGACAGCTGGGGTCACTCTCTTTCAAGCGAGTTTAGAAGGGTTGAGGTTGGAAGTTTACATGCACGTTGGTTGGAGTCATTAAAACTTTTTTTCAACCACTCCACACATTTCTTGTTAACAAACTATAGTTTTGGCATCTACTTTGTGCATGACAGAAGTAATCTTTCCAACAATTGTTTACAGACAGATTATTTCACTGTATCACAATTCCAGTGGGTCAGAAGTTTACATACACTAAGTTGACTGTGCCTTTAAATAGCTTGGAAAATTTCAGAAAAATATGTCATGGCTTTAGAAGCTTCTGATTGGCTAATTTACATCATTTGAGTCAATTGGAGATGTACCTGTGGATGTATTTCAAGGCCTACCTTCAAACTCAGTGCCTCTTTGCTTGACATCATGGGAAAATCAAAGTAAATCAGCCAAGACCTCAGAAAAAAATGTGTAGACCTCCACAAGTCTGGTTCATCCTTGGGAGCAATTTCCAAACGCCTGAATGTACCACGTTCATCTGTACAATAATTCTGAAAAAGCTATCATGAATCCTTCATACATCCTTTGGTTGTTGAAAGCATCTTCCCGCTCTGACAACTTAACTTATAAACATTGATAAATCATGTTAAACATAAAGACACAAATAACATTTGTTTTCTTTTGGAATTCATGATTTCAAGCTCAAATGATTGATACCATTGAATACTTGTACAGTAAATGTTTTTTTAACAGCTGGTCCAGGGTAAAATGGTTGTTTAACTCAATGGTAAGGAGTAGGACTGGGGTTGAGAAAGAGATGACCCTAGAACAGATGTTAACAGCAAAATAACCATAACCTTGTTGTGTATTATGCTAACTTATAGTACACAAGTATAAACACCATGGGACCACGCAGCCGTCATAGCACTCAGGAAGGAGTCGTGTTCTGTCTCCTAGAGATAAACGTACTTTGGTGCGAAAAGTGCAAATCAATCCCAGAACAACAGCAAAGGACCTTGTGAAGATCCTGGAGGAAACAGCTACAAAAGTATCTATATCCACAGTAAAACGAGTCCTATATCGACATAACCTGAAAGGCCGCTCAGCAAGGAAGAAGCCACTGCTCCAAAACCGCTATAAAAAGCAAGACTACGGATTGCAATTGCACATGGGGACAAAGATCGTACTATTTGGAGAAATGTCCTCTGGTCTGATGGAACAAAAATAGCAGGATGAATTCTGAAGTGTTTAGGGCTAAGTGTTTATCTGCTCAGATTCAGCAAAATGCTTCAGAACTCATTGGACGGCACTTCACAGTGCAGATGGACAATGACCCGAAGCATACTGCGAAAGCAGCCCAACACTTTTTTAAGTCAAAGAAGTGGAATGTTCTGCAATGGCCATGTCAATCACCTGACCTGAATCAATGCATGTCACTTGCTGAAGGCAAAACACCCCAAGAACAAGCAGGAACTGGAAACAGTAAAGGCCTGGCAGAGCATCACCACGGAAGAAACACAGCATCTGGTGATGTCTATGGGTTCCAGACTTCAGGCAACCAAGTATTAAAACTCACAATTTAAGTTATGATTGTTAGCTTGTCCAGTTACTTTTGAGCCCCTAAAATTGGGGGGCTATGTATAAAAATGGTTGTAATTCCTACACGGTTCATACAATAATTTTGACTCAAAACCCTTAAACTAAATATGAAAGACTACACTTAAAGCACATATTGATTGTTTCCTTTCAAATCCATTGAGGTGGCGTACAGAGCCAAAATGATGCAAATTGTGTCACTGTCAAAATACTTATACCTGACTTGATTATATAAATAATGACACTCAAAAATCATTCAACAAAATAAAAATGATTTATATCAGCCTTATCAAGGTCTGGATTCACACTTTCCAGTGTTTGAACTTGTAATGGCATGGGATGTTTACTAATGCGACTTGGTGTATAAAGTTGGGAGCAGCTTGTGGATTTGACAGCTCCAATGCAATTACACCACCGACACGGCCCTAAACAACAAATGATATGCTATGCAGTTGTTGAATATTGTGGATTAACGCTGAACTGATTGAATCTAGGCCCAAGTCTTTTTTATACATTTGAATGGAAAGTTAACTGCCTGACAAAGTTTCTGACTGCCTGATGGCTCTCTCACTTTTAAACCTCATATTCATTATCTCCAGCATTATCTCCAGCACCATACCACATATGTGCAAACGGCACGTTTTACGGTCTGTAGTAAAATGATAAGAAGAAAAGGTCCTAAGAAAGTGCCACATGATGATGTCATCAACAGTAAAAAGTAATAATGTTGTTGTAAATAATGAATATACGTTTAAAAACTGGTGGAATTCCACTTTAACTGTCTGGCCAGTTACCTGATGGCCTGTTTGTTTGTTGAATGCTATGTTGTCCATTGGGTGCTATGAGTATGCTAGCAATCTGGTAGAAGATTGGTACCTTATTGGGGGTACCTTACCCCCAAAGCTAATCTTAACCATTAGGGGGATGAAAGAAGATGATCAGTCAGTTACAGATCAGCCGTTAAGGCCAGACAGCTGAACTAGGATCAGTTTTGATATCTGCAATTGAGTTTTGATGGAAAAGCATTATCATTTCACTTAAAGTCAGCAAGTATAATGCACTGTCATAAAAAATATATGATACTCTAACAATATCTTAGTAGCATCTCAGTGATCCTGAGTTATTAACAATATTTTTGAGTCACATAGAAAGATTGAACAGATTTATCTGTATAAAAGATTGAGAGCCAATACATGCTTATAAAAAGTCATAATGCATTATACCGACACAAGTAAAGTATTACCAAAAAAGCATTTAGCAATGAAACGTGTCGCTCATATCACTAGACCTGATTTCATTAGAAGTTCTTAGTAACGTTATCTTACATTTCTAAACACTGTAGTTGGTTGAATACTGCTGTATACCCACAATGGACATAGAGCAATCATGTTGTAATAATCACCGTGTCAGGGAGATATTGAATAATATGATTAAGCATTTGTTAACATGCTCTCAACTTGGCCCTTTAAAAAGATTGAACTTAAGTGTAGTATTTATATGGAGAGATATAGTTATCATTATTTCACTGTCCATTGGCGTGTTGCATAAAATTCAATTTAGACTCTTTCTATGTATTCTTTCCAATGGAACCATGGCCACTGTGTTGATCACTTTTAATACCAAAGTGAGTAGGCTCTGCATTTCCATTTTATCTGTACAATAATATCACCTTGGTTTCCTTATAGCTTTCCAATGTTGTGCCTTGCCTCCAGCCTTTTAACTGACATAGTGTATCAAGTGCTTCCTTGCTTTTCAAACAAAATATTGTACTGTACTTGACCAAACAAAAGCAATTCAGATAAATACCCAGAAAAGTGTTGTCTTAATGAATTAGTGGATACTGTTGCACTCTTTTGTTTAACCTATGTACTTCATTAACATTGTGTTCCGATGCTCATTTCTGTGTGGTGAATGTTGTCAGCCTTGAGTTGAATGGTTTTCTGTTCCAGGAGGTGCTAAATTAACACAAAGGTACAGGAATGACTTAACTTTCTGCCATACTACTGTGTATATCATCTACTGTATCATCTTAATTTATCTCAGCCAGAAGCATAGGGGTATGATAACTTAAACTGCCATGTATAACTGCGCATGGAAATGAACTCAAAGGTCGCTCTTGTTATTCTGTATTGCAAGCAGCAGCCACATGTATTAAACAAATAAGGGTTTCAGACCCCATTGCATGCCCAATGGTTTTCCCTCAATGGTTCTAATGAACTGAAACAGTTCAGAATGGAATCTGTCTGGGTTCATCACACCTGTCTGTTTTTTTTCTGTGCATGCTTGCGTGCTGTGGTGGAAATTATTTCTGCATGTGAAAGACAAGCCTGGCTTCTCCCCTCTCTGGGTACCAGGTGACTGAGCCCCGCTGAGGGAGGAAGTGCAACTGCCAACACCAGAGTCCAAAGGGATACATTCTAATAACAAGCATATCATATAAGAATATTATCTGGATAAGACATCTTAATTATCTATGTTACCTAACTAATTCTGATTATTCCGCCACAGTGCGATTGTGCGTGTGTGTGTGCGTGCAAGTGGGTCCGGTGCAAATGTTCTGTGCCGTTGAAATGCTGCAACCCATAAATGTAATTTACATGTCCTTTTAACAAGCCTCAAGCTCTGCTATACCATTAATCATACAGTTGTACAGTTAATCTGTAATTTCCAAGCTCAATAGTGTAGTTGTAACACAGTTAGAGAAATGTAAGTAGGCATGACAATATTTAATTGTAATAAATGAGTGTTCATTTTTCCCTGCTAGTTTATATTGTTGACATTCAATGAGTTTTTATGAAGAAGTATACTTTTGTGTTTTTTCCTGATCAAAATTGCAATAATGTCGTCCACCAGCTGCAATTAAGCCTGGGGATGAGGGTTAAAATTGCATTGACAACGTCCGGCAAAGCTTATTGTAGTTTATGTCTGTAATCCATGGCCACAGGGGAGCAGTGAAGAGCTACAGTAAAATTTAACACAGTGGCAATATATACAGGATGATGCAGCCTTTTGTGAAAATAAGCAGATCTTTCAGCATAAACTGAAATAACTCTTATAGAAAAATATGTATCCTATTAATTAGATTGAGTCTGATATAAAACATTTGGTTTTATTCCAATACATTCTATGTAATGCTGTCTAAGGGTTATCAGACAGACAGCACTCAGTCTATTATTCCTTTCAGAATAGGCTTTTACAAATATGCAAATCACACTTCAACAAAATACATATCCACAATCCTGTATGCAAGTGCAACGGTAGGGTTTATACAATGTTTACCTCGTATTTCTTGGAAACTGTGTTAACCATTGCAAACTAAATTATGTTAATATTGTATGTAAACCAAGCCTAATCAGTTGATTTTACTGATCCCACAATGGCGATATATGTTGGTAATTAATTAACCCACCAAAAATCTGCTAGAGGAATCTTTTGTTTGGCAGTCTTCCGTGATGTCATCACGTAAGTTTAATATTTTAAACTTAAGTGATGACTCCTGCTTCCTGTTTATAAAGGCTTTTAATGAAGCAGACATTTTCTGGTTGTATTTGACTTAGATTAGCAGTGTGTGCTAAATCCATATTGGCTAACTGTTTTATTGTCGCGCCTCCATATTAAATCAACACGTCTCAGAGGAGCTGCCTTTGTGACGAAAAGAAAGCAGCCAGTGTTTCTAAGTGGTTTACAACACTGCATTCCATCATCGCCTGGCAGCCCCCCACGCCCTGACAGGCCACTTGTCACTTAACCCAGGAAGCAGAGTGATGAGCTGAGAGGGCAAGCTCTTTATAAGAGCCCCACAGAACCCCCATCAACAGTACCAGGCCTGCTCCATACCGACTGATCCAGATCCAGCATAGCCCGGTCCAGCTCAGCTCGTCTCACCGCGTCTCATCCCTGCAAACAAAACCCAGCTCTGTTGGAGATGAAGGTCTGCCGAATCCACTGTGCCCTGGCCCTGCTGGGTTTGGCCCTGGCCATTTGCAGCCAAGGAGCCGCCTCGCAGCCCGACCTGGACCTCCGCAGCCGCAGACTCCTTCAGAGGGCTCGTGCCGCTGGCATTGCCACACAGGTATGCAGCCTACGGCACTGGCACACACCACAGGCGGCTGGTGACACCTTCATTGGGGGGAACGGGATCATAGTAATGTCTGCAATGGCATAAATGGAACGGTATCAAACACATGTGTTTAATACCATTCCATTCACTCCCCTCAGCAGCTTCCTGTGGCCCACACATACCAAACAATGAATACCAGAATTAACAGGACAGCTACGTTATTGCGCTCACAGGATTACACTATTCAAGTGAGGTGAGGTGTTCACGCAGATAGCATGCACTGTTTGTGTCATGACACAAAATAATGTGTACAGTAGGGTACAGCTCACACAACTATTCAGGAACACCACTAATGACACTATGAGAACATGAGAATGTGTCATTAGTAAAACAGGTACAGCATAGTCCACACTGTAACATACAGTACACTGCCCTTTGCTTCACAGTGGAACAGACTTACACACCTACCCACAATGGAATTCAGGTAAACAGTCTGTGCTCAGGTTATCACATTCTCAGACACAAACTATACACAAACTAGGGCATAGACTCACTACAGCTAACAGGTCTGGTGTACCTCTTTAATCAGGCAAATTCAAATCTGGACCTCAAATCAGTTCCACGGTTGATTTTCATTATTCCTCTCTAAACAAGGACTGATTTAGACCCGGGACACAAGTTGGGTGCAAATAATTATCAGGTTGAACAGCGTGCTGCTGGTCTGTTCAACCTGATAATTATTTGCACCCAACTTGGCTCAGATTTGATTACTCCTGGACTACAAGTAATAACTTCAGTTGTCATGCCAAAACATGCAAGTGTGAATGGGGTCTGATAGTTATATACAGTAGAAGTGCTGTTTTAGTTATATACTGTTATTGTATACAGAACTCCCATCCCATAAGTATTTTCTCTCATTCTGGTGTTGAAGACATGATTTGGAATGGTTTGGTTAAGGTCATTGTTGGTAGACAGAGTCAACACACTCTCTAAAAGGACCCACTGGGCATAAACTGGTTGAATCAACTTTGTTTCACTGTAATTTGTCAATGTCTTGTGATGTGGAATCTACATGGGAAAATGCACTGGATTTTTAAAAAGTCAACGTAAACTGTTGTTTTATTTCAACCACAGGATTATGTCATCATGGTAAACAAATGTCAACATAGACACACCTTGTATAAAATATGTTGAATTTGTACCTTTAAAACAACATCTTCAACGTTATATCCACTATCAGAAGAGAAAAGAGGCAGGCTGGGCAACATCTCCTACTGGAGAATCTATCTACAGCTATCTTTTGGTCTCCCATCCAGGGTTTTAACCAAGCCCAGCCCTGCTTAGTGATGATATTTGTCACACAATTACCAATGTGCTATCGTGAGAATGTTTGTTGAAAGATCTCTACATAAAAACTAAATAGATTCACTGTTGCTATCGAAGACATTCCAAAGGGTAGGTTTAACAGAGCAAATGAAATGTGACCATACTTTATCACTCATATCATTAATGATGCTATTTAGGCTTATATAGCATTTGAAAAGTAATCAACAGCTATTGTTTCAATCCCACGTAGAATTCAACTTAAAATAGACAATACAATAGGCCTTTGGCTTCAAGCTCTGGTTGATTTCAAATGTAATGATATTTAGTGATATTGATTTGTGTTTGGTTGCCAAAACAACCAAATATCAACATTTGAAGGAGTGGTATCTTCTGCTTGCATAGTTTCATTTGTGCCATGCACATCAATATTAAATAATAGGACTATATCAAATGAAATGTTATTTAAAGTGCATTTAAAATTTGATTTGATTTAGTCATATTCTTTAAGTTAGATTTTTGTTTGAGATGGAAATGTGAATCCAACATATCAATTATTAATTTGTAGACAAACTGGAATGAAAGTCTGTGGCACAGGTGGAACTATCCAAGCAGAATTTGCATCTCCTTCAAATGTTGATATTTGGTTGTGTTGACAACCAAACACAATTCAATATCACCTTTGAAATACAATAGACAGCCTATTAACTTGGCGACAAGTTATATGTTGAATTTACGTCTCCAATTTGAAGAATTTGATTAAACCAGTGGCTCAGATTTCCTTTAAGCTGTATTTTGTTGCATTGTAAACCAAACACAATTCAGTATTACTTTTGTAATTACAGTGAATAGCCTAAAGTTAAGGCTATCTTACAAACTAATGTAACATTTAACCTTAACATGAGTAAAACATCCATGGCCACATTTTGAGGTTACTGTAGCTATAAATATCTATGTAATCATATAAAGTATGCATGTTCAAGATAGCATGCATAGGTCTTCGCAGGTCTGTGGTGATTTTGCTCAAAAAAATTGCTATAATATTCGGAGCAGAATCTAGAACGGCATTGATCACTTACTTGCACCATGTACTTTTAATGTAATCTCAACTGCAATCCAGGTAATTTGGTTCTGCTATTAGATGAAGCACAGTGATACATTAATCTGATGTATGAATAAACAACATTTCTGACATTCTTTTCCCATTTAAACTTTGCTGTGCTTTTAAATGGTTGAAAGAGCAGTTATAGACACTTAGGTGACAACTCGAACAAAAACCAGACATTGTTTTTCCATTGGAATTTGGTGTGCTTTTAGATGGTTGAAATCATAGTGTTAATACATTGGAAATTCAACACATTTTGGGCTTTGGGTGAGTGAATACAGGTTGTAATCTCATTGATCACTGTCTCAATTACCCAATTATCCAAGTTGAAATGATGTGGTGTGCCCAATAGGGAGTTTGTGTCTCTTAGTTCATTCTGTGTCACAGACACATCCATCTGCATAGAAGACACTGTGAAAATGCAGTTGTTACATGTAATAGGGGTGTGAACTCCAATAGACAATGATATTTCTCAAGAAGGAGATTTCCATCATTCCCTCCTATGACTGACAATCACGTCTGTCTGAATGCCACTTTCTCATACTAATGACTCACTAGTTAAGGTCATTGACCGCTCACCCAGACAGTGCATATTGCAGCACCTCATCTAGAACGTTTCTCATTTTACAAACTAAATGTTTACTACCAAACATGAAAAAGTCAATGGAACTGTTTGTATGCTGTTGTGTGTTTTTGTACACACAACAGTTATCTGTTCTCAATTATCTGTTGATGGAAAACAAATATTTCTCTATCCACCCTTTTCTAGTCAATCAGTTGGCTGGATCAGTGCGCTACAGCAATGCTTTCGTTCTCTGTGCAGATAGGGCTGATTCCGATTTAGGAATATAAGCCTTTCCTACGCACATCTAAGCATTTGGTTTTCAGACTTACCTTATTCAGACGCATAACGTGTTCTGCAGGTGTGGCTACTATTTTTATTTGTTTTACCTTGCGCACTCTGAATAAATGTAGTTCAAATGCTGAAAACCCACTTGCTGGCCAACAAATGTTCAGTATATTTATCTTCAGTCATCCCTTTATGTGTACCTTTTAATGATAATTTCGTTGACAAACTCAATAGAATACATTGAGAGAACGGGTTTAGAATCTATGCATCTTTGTCTCAGTTTCATCACCAACTGGTAGATTAAAAAATACTCTTTAGGGTTAGGAAAGTATGTCTAAATCATTTGTTTTTTTAAATTGTAGAAAAAATGATTTGTAGAGCCTTTACGCACAAAATATATAGATTCATAAAAAATACAGTGGTTTGATTCATTCCTTATCTGTAGATACACCTTCACCACATCTTCTTTTCTTAGATCTCCACTCCGAATAAATAGCAGGTGAATGTCATGCTATTCTCATGCTTAAATTCAAGGTCAGAATACGCACATAGAGAAAAGTGCATAAAAACCAGCGCTTAACTGAGGTCGGAATCGGGGCCATAATGAGACAAGAAAACTAACACTGACTGCCTTAATGTGGAGGTGATTACATTTGTGTGTGTCTGTGTGTGTTTGTGCACACACATGAGATTCGCTTTGTGTGAGTGTATTTTGCTGTATGTGTACGTGTAGGTTTGTTTTTGCTGTTGTTGATATTAGCTTGTGCCGATGTGTATATGTGTCTGTTTATATTCTCCTAAAGTATGTGTGTCTTTCCTGCATGTAGGAGTGGAGTAAGCGAGCGGTGGAGGACATTCTATCCCAACTGTCCTTGCCTGAGGCCCAGGAAAGTGAGGTGTCCCCAGCGGGGGCTAAAGAGGACCTGCGTGTGGAGCTGGAGCGCTCAGTGGGCAACCCCAACAACCTTCCCCCCCGTGAGCGCAAAGCCGGCTGCAAGAACTTCTACTGGAAGGGCTTCACTTCCTGCTGAGGGAAGAATAAACCGACCACCTTATGACATGACGCTGCCAATCACGTCACACCGCCAACTTACACCTGACGAATGCAGCCAATCAACAGTTAGCTGTGCCCGATGACGGTTCTTGAAATCAACAGAATGATGTACCTGTCTAATTTGTGAAATAAATATAAAATAATTGAATTTCAGTGGGTCAGTTCTTTGATAAACTCTTATTTGTATTACCAAAGAAAAGTTTTGGTTGACATGCCCTTTATTAATTTATGCATGCATCTAGTACTGGCTGATGTAACACACTGACAGATACAGTCACACTCAAACACTCACACTGACACTAGGCTAGTGAATGGCCAATCCTTAAAAAGGGCTTTAGTATTTGATATACCCCTACTTGAGGTTGAACTAAACACAATCATGTTTTTTCACATCTTTAATGTCTCCCATTTTTTAAATGGATGGTTGTAAATAAATATTTTACTGCAACAGTGGTTAAATTGATAGATATTCTGTCACACCCAATATCAAAACATGCAGGGGGGGCACCTAAGCTCATGTAACCCAATATTACAAGCTCTGATATTGCTAAAATGTGGAATACAAGTTGTCAGTTGCCTACACTACAAACACAAATAAACAGCATTAGGATATCTTAATGCACCCTGGAAATACACTATATACAGTACTTGTAAACACAGAGATACAATAGGTGGAAATATCAACTATGAATATTTATGTTGAATGTAAGTTTTACATTTTAGTAGGTTTTAGTAGGTGATTAATAGACACTTTCCAAGTAAAAATTGCTCTCATTTAGTGCTGTATGGTGCTGCTTGACAAACATGCAGTTAAACTTGTATGTTGAGGCTACTGTAATCTAATCGGCTGTAAGGAAAACAAGTGGGCTAAGAGAGTGGAAACTGTCATTTTATATGTTCCACCTCTTGCAGTTAAGTTAGGGGGCCCCCCTAGATTTGACTACAAATCCATTATGGCGTCCAAAATCCAATATGGCGTCCACAATACCATTAAATTGTGGTTTAATCACCTGTATATGTTTTAAATGAGAGACATCGCTCAAATTTGTGTACTGTATTTAATACTATTTTTAACTCAGCTATGTTGGTAATCCAATAGGCCTTCCAGAATTATACTCAAACACTATTGCCTCTGGATATAGAAAAGGCAGCAGAAGTATTCCAAGTCACAAGCCTCTGAGGATTTTATATAAGCATGGCCTTATTTCGATTTAAGCAATAAGGCCCGAGGTGGTGTGGTATATGTCCAATATACCACGGCTAAGTGCTGTTCTTCAACTCAACGCAACGCGGAGTGCCTGGATACAGCCCTCAGCCGTGGTATGTTGGCCATGTACCACAAACCCCCGAGCTACCTTATTTCTATGAGAAACTGGTTACTTACGTAACTAGAGCAGTAAAAATAAATGCTTTGACATACCCGTGGTCAGCCAATCAACATTCAGTGCTCGACCAACCCAGTTTATACAGTTCATACCATGGCGTTGTTGAATACTTTTTTCCTATTGGCTTGTAGGGCATGCTAGAGCATCCATTATTTCGCTATAACGCACGGTATATTTGCACGGTAGAATTCAATGACTGTAGTTCATTCTTACATGTTCTATGTTAGAGCTGCTTTTGAAAGCAAAAGTGGAATTTAAAACATTTTTGGATTGTTGAATTGGTTAGCTAAACTAGCAGGATTGTTTGTTTTGTTACTACGGCAACTACTGTAGCTATCTAGTAAACTTGCTAGCTACTTCAGTGGATGTTGAACACATTTCTCCCGGCAAATATGTTAATTTGTAGCCATGGTATAAAAAGGATAATGGGGCCACGTCATTCATTATTTTCCATAGAACGCATAGCCTCTCGTTGATTATCCCTTACATATTGGATGACTGTCATTCATATTCCATTCACCCAGCTCAATATAACATGGATCGGTTTAAGCTACTACATGATACTAAAATTTTTCCTAAACCCATCATGAGATTGCTCCAACCTAGATTATGAATGAAAGTTTACAACGTAGGTGCATAAGATTGAGAGAAATTTGAGTAATCAAAGTGACAGACATTCTGCTACCTAAGAATAGTAAAGCCCCCTTTACTGGCTCAAATAGTTGACCAATCAGCCTGTTACCAACCCTTTGTAAACCTTTGGAAAAAATAGTATTTGACCAGATACAATGATATTTAAAAAAAAAAATGATAACAGACTTTTAACACATTTGTTGGGAAGACAATTCTACAAGCACAGCACTTACACAAATTAGTGAGGATTGGCTGAGAGAAATTGTTGATAAAAAGATTGTGGGGGCTTTTGCTAGACTTCAGTGAGGCTTTTGATATAGTCTACTTGTCACACCCTGACCATAGTTTGCTTTGTATATTCTATGTTTTGTTTGGTCAGGGTGTGATCTGAGTGGGCATTTTATGTTGGATGTCTTGTTTGTCTGTTTCTGTGTTTGGACCTGATATGGTTCTCAATCAGAGGCAGGTGTTAGTCATTGTCTCTGATTGGGAGCCATATTTAGGTAGCCTGTTTTGTGTTGGGTTTTGTGGGTGATTGTTCCTGTCTTTGTGTTTGTTACACCAGATAGGGCTGTTTTCGGTTTTTCAAGTTTCTTGTTTTTGTATATTGTTCTATTGTCATCTTTATTAAAGATGTATCAAAATAACCACGCTGCGTTTTGGTTCACCTCTCCTTCAACAGAAGAATCCCGTGACACTACTGCTGGAAAAACATAGGTGTTATGGCTAGGGCTGTTGCGGTGACCATATTACCGCCATACCGGCAGTCACGAGTCATGAAGGCTGTCAAATTCCAGGATAATTCTCCGAGCTCTGATGCTGCTGCTGGTCATTAGTAGTCTACCAAACTTGCTAACTGCCTGATACTCAGCACTCTATTGTCCCTCTAATCACGCTGACATCAATGCAAATGTGATCAAAAATCTAATCAAACACTTCATGAGAGCCCATGAGCTCAAGTTGCACAACATTTCTATAGGCTATACAATTGCGCGAGAAAGAGTTATGGCCTCTACTAAAAGAGGAGGATCCCATCAGCTTTCTATAGGCTAGGCCTACTTTATTTATTTCTCAACTTTCCCAATATGAAGCACATTGCTTATATTTACAACAGGAGTATAGCCTACCTGACTGGCATGAAAATGAACCACACGAAATGCACCCTCCATTCGTTATTTATGTGCATAGATGACATGTATTTTTTCCCGCTGCCACTGTTTCGATACAGGTGCATGATAATGGTACATTCTAAATCAAAACAAATTTAACACAGAAAATATTTTGTATGTGTCAAGACAATTGTCAAGACTTCCGCCAAAGTCGGTCCCTCTCCTTGTTTGGGTGGCATTGGGAGGTCGACGTAACCGGCTTTCTAACCCCCTGTTTTCCATGTTGTATTTGTGAGTGATTGTTTCTTGTATGTTCGGTCCATCATGATGTGCTCGTGTTGTTTGTTACCTGCTGAGGAGTGACGGACTCCATCCTAGCTGGAGGGGTGCTCTCATTTTATCTACCAACATAGACAGGGCTCTAACTCCTCTAGCTCCACAATGAAATAGGGTGCAGGCCAGGCAGCAGGCTGTTAGCCAGCCTGCCAGCATAGTGGAGTCTGCCACTAGCACAGTCAGTGTAGTCAGCTCAGCTATCACCATTGAGACCGTGTCTGTGCCTCGACCTAGGTTGGGCAAAACTAAACATGGCGGTGTTCGCCTTAGCAATCTCACTAGGATAAAGACCACCTCCATTCCTGTCATTATTGAAAGAGATCATGATACCTCACATCTCAAAATAGGGCTAATGTTAGATCCCTTACTTCAAAGGCAATTATAGTCAATTAACTAATCACTGATCATAATCTTGATGTGATTGGCCTGACTGAAACATGGCTTAAGCCTGATGAATTTACTGTGTTAAATGAGGCCTCACCTCCTGGCTACACTAGTGACCATATCCCCCGTGCATCCCGCAAAGGCGGAGGTGTTGCTAACATTTACGATAGCAAATTTCAATTTACAAAAAAAAAATGATGATGTTTTCGTCTTTTGAGCTTCTAGTCATGAAATCTATGCAGCCTACTCAGTCACTTTTTATAGCTACTGTTTACAGGCCTCCTGGGCCATATACAGCGTTCCTCACTGAGTTCCCTGAATTCCTATCGGACCTTGTAGTCATAGCAGATAATAATCTAATCTTTGGTGACTTTAATATTCACATGGAAAAGTCCACAGACCCACTCCAAAAGGCTTTCGGAGCCATCATCGACTCAGTGGGTTTTGTCCAACATGTCTCTGGACCCACTCACTGTCACAGTCATACGCTGGACCTAGCTTTGTCCCATGGAATAAATGTTGTGGATCTTAATGTTTTTCCTCATAATCCTGGACTATCGGACCACCATTTTATTACGTTTGCAATTGCAACAAATAATCTGCTCAGACCCCAACCAAGGATCATCAAAAGTCGTGCTATAAATTCACAGACAACACAAAGATTCCTTGATGTCCTTCCAGATTCCCTCTGTCTACCCAAGGACGCCAGAGGACAAAAATCAGTTAACCACCTAACTGAGGAACTCAATTTAACCTTGCGCAATACCCTAGATGCAGTTGCACCCCTTAAAACCAAAAACATTTCTCATAAGAAACTAGCTCCCTGGTACACAGAACATACCCGAGCTCTGAAGCAAGCTTCCAGAAAATTGGAACGGAAAGGCGCCACACCAAACTGGAAGTCTTCCGACTAGCTTGGAAAGACAGTACTGTGCAGTACCGAAGAGCCCTTACTGCTGCTCGATCATCCTATTTTTCTAACTTAATTGAGGAAAATAAGAACAATCCGAAATTCCTTTTTGATACTGTCGCAAAGCTAACTAAAAAGCAGCATTCACCAAGAGAGGATGACTTTCACTTTAGCAGTGATAAATTCATGAACTTCTTTGAGGAAAAGATTATGATTATTAGAAAGCAAATTACGGACTCCTCCTTAATAAATCTGCGTATTCCTTCAAAGCTCAGTTGTCCTGAGTCTGCACAACTCTGCCAGGACCAAGGATCAAGAGAGACGCTCAAGTGTTTTAGTACTATATCTCTTGACACAATGATGAAAATAATCATGGCCTCTAAACCTTCAAGCTGCATACTGGACCCTATTCCAACTAACCTACTGAAAGAGCTGCTTCCTGTGCTTGGCCCTCCTATGTTGAACATAATAAACGGCTCTCTTATCCACCGGATGTGTACCAAACTCACTAAAAGTGGCAGTAATAAAGCCTCTCTTGAAAAAGCCAAACCTTGACCCAGAAAATATAAAAAACTATCGGCCTATATCGAATCTTCCATTCCTCTCAAAAATTTTAGAAAAGGCTGTTGCGCAACAACTCACTGCCTTCCTGAAGACAAACAATGTATACGAAATGCTTCTGTCTGGTTTTAGACCCCATCATAGCACTGAGACGTCACTTGTGAAGGTGGTAAATGACATTTTAATGGCATCGGACCGAGGCTCTGCATCTGTCCTCGTGCTCCTAGACCTTAGTGCTGCTTTTGATACCATCGATCACCACATTCTTTTGGAGAGATTGGAAACCCAAATTGGTCTACACGGACAAGTTCTGGCCGGGTTTAGATCTTATCTGTCGGAAAGATATCAGTTTGTCTCTGTGAATGGTTTGTCCTCTGACAAATCAACTGTAAATTTCGGTGTTCCTCAAGGTTCCGTTTTAGGACCACTATTGTTTTCACTATATATTTTACCTCTTGGGGATGTTATTCGAAAACATAATGTTAACTTTCACTGCTATGCGGATGACACACAGCTGTACATTTCAATGAAACATGGTGAAGCCCCAAAATTGCCCTTGCTAGAAGCATGTGTTTCAGACATAAGGAAGTGGATGGCTGCAAACTTTCTACTTTTAAACTCGGACAAAACAGAGATGCTTGTTCTAGGTCCCAAGAATCAGATTCAATCTGTTGAATCTGACAATTAATCTTAATGGTTGTACAGTCGTCTCAAATAAAACTGTGAAGGACCTCGGCGTTACTCTGGACCCCGATCTCTCTTTTGAAGAACATATCAAGACCATTTCAAGGACAGCTTTTTTCCATCTACGTAACATTGCAAAAATCAGAAACTTTCTGCCCAAAAATGATGCAGAAAAATTAATCCATGCTTTGTCACTTCTAGGTTAGACTACTGCAATGCTCTACTTTCCGGCTACCCGGATAAAGCACTAAATAAACTTCAGTTAGTGCTAAATACGGCTGCTAGAATCCTGACTAGAACCAAAAAATTTGATCATATTACTCCAGTACTAGCCTCTCTACACTGGCTTCCAGTCAAAGCAAGGGCTGATTTCAAGGTTTTACTGCTAACCTACAAAGCATTACATGGGCTTGCTCCTACCTATCTCTCTGATTTGGTCCTGCCGTACATACCTACACGTACGCTACGGTCACAAGACGCAGGCCTCCTAATTGTCCCTAGAATTTCTAAGCAAACAGCTGGAGGCAGGGCTTTCTCCTATAGAGCTCCATTTCTATGGAACGGTCTGCCTACCCATGTCAGAGACGCAAACTCGGTCTCAACCTTCAAGTCTCTACTGAAGACTCATCTCTTCAGTGGGTCATATGATTGAGTGTAGTCTGGCCCACGAGTGGGAAGGTGAACGGAAAGGCTCTGGAGCAACGAACCGCCCTTGCTGTCTCTGCCTGGCCGGTTCCCCTCTTTCCACTGGGATTCTCTGCCTCTAACCCTATTACATGGGCTGAATCACTGGCTTACTGGGGCTCTCTCATGCCGTCCCTGGAGGGGGTGCGTCACCTGAGATGGTTGATTCAATGATGTGGTCATCCTGTCTGGGTTCCCCCCCCCCCCCCCCCCCTTGGGTTGTGCCGTGGCGGAGGTCTTTGTGGGCTATACTCAGCCTTGTCTCAGGATGGTAAGTTGGTGGTTGAAGATATCCCTCTAGTGGTGTGGGGGCTGTGCTTTGGCAAAGTGGGTGGGGTTATAGCCTTCCTGTTTGGCCCTGTCCGGGGGTGTCCTCGGATGGGGCCACAGTGTCTCCTGACCCATCCTGTCTCAGCCTCCAGTATTTATGCTGCAGTAGTCTATGTGTCGGGGGGCTAGGGTCAGTTTGTTATATCTGGAGTACTTCTCCTGTCCTATTCGGTGTCCAGGTGGGAATCTAAGTGTGCGAACATCTTGGCCATGTTCTGTTATAATTCTCTCCATATTCTCTCTAATTCTCTCTTTCTTTCTCTCTCTCGGAGGACCTAAGCCCTAGGACCATGCCCCAGGACTACCTGACATGATGACTCCTTGCTGTCCCCAGTCCACCTGACTGTGCTGCTGCTCCAGTTTCAACTGTTCTGCCTTATTATTATTCGACCATGCTGGTCATTTATGAACATTTGAACATCTTGGCCATGTTCTGTTATAATCTCCACCTGGCACAGCCAGAAGAGGACTGGCCACCCCACATAGCCTGGTTCCTCTCTAGGTTTCTTCCTAAGTTTATGCCTTTCTAGGTAGTTTTTCCTAGCCACCGTGCTTCTACACCTGCATTGCTTGCTGTTTGGGGTTTTAGGCTGGGTTTCTGTACAGCACTTTGAGATATCAGCTGATGTACGAAGGGCTATATAAATAAATTTGATTTGATTTGATTTGATTTGTCATTTTTTAGTAAAAGTATTTTGATTACTCATATTTTCTGTCCTGCGCCTGACTCTCTACACCAGCCACACATAGGACCCTTACGACAATACTAAATCAAGAATAGTCTGATGGGTAACAATATTAGCCTATCAATTGTGTATAATATTTTATCACTTGTGAATGATGCCTTCCATAAGAAGCAATTACTTTTTTGCAACTCTTTCGAATCGTAGTCGCACACCTCATGTAGCCTAGACCATAGGCCTATATGTTTTGATAAGGTTTGTATCACAACTTAAGTGGCCAAATAACTTCTTAAAAGTTAGCACATTAATCCGCTTTAGAAGGAGTGTAGAGCCTAACTGGCGTACATAAGCAGCGCGTGAGTTTCAAGTTTGGGGAAGATCATTTTCACCATAAAAATTCACCTTCATAATAAAAGCATTACATGCATAATTGCATTTGAGGTCACTTTGGATAATGATGTTTTCCACTAATGGAACATTTGCGTTTATAGCCTACTACCATGTGCATATTATAATTGCTCAGCTTATAATGTGAAGAAGTAGCCTAATAGATTATCAACATTTTAAGCTAAACGTTCTGATCTGTTACGTCAGCTACATTGCGTACAAAAGTTTTTGGGGATCTATTGGTTGTATTAATTTGGCATCTATCGCATCCCACCACTGTCCCAGACCACGTTTTTAATATTTATTTATCGCACAGAATAGGTCGACTTTTGTACTATGGGGGATACTAGATTGACATAGGCTAGTGATTTTGCTGTTTGTTATGCCTATTCATCTTGTTGGCTGACGAAAAGTAAAAGTGGACAGTTCTTTCAATATATTCAATATGCACCTCAGAATTGGAAAAGTACACACGCAGTTTGGCTGATGAAATTTCGTGACTGCCACAGCCCTAGTTATGGCTTTACTTCCCCTGCTATTTTACTAGGCAAGTCAGTTAAGAACAAATTCTTATTTTCAATGATGGCCTAGGAACAGTGGGTTAACTGCCTTGTTCAGGGGCAGAACGATTTGTACCTTGTCAGCTTGGGGATTTGATCTTGCAACCTTTCAGTTAACTAGTCCAATGCTCTAACCACTAGGCTACGCTGCCGCCCAATATTGTGGATAAAGAGTTACCTGTCCATCAGAACACAGAGAGTGTTCTTTAATGGAAGCCTCTCCAACATAATTCAGATAAAATCAACAATTCCAAGGGCAGCTGTCTTGCAGACCCCTTACTTTTTTCAATCTTTACTAACAACATGGCACTGGCCTTGAGTAAAGCCAGTGTGAAATGACTACAACACTTAATTAACAAAGAGCTGCAGTTAGTTTCCGAATGGGTGACAAGGAATAAGTAAGTCCTAAATATTTCAAAAACTTAAAGCATTGTATTTGGGACAAATCATTCACTAAACCCTAAAACTTACCTTAATCTTGAAATTAATAATGTGGAAATTGAGCAAGTTGAGGTGACTAAACTGCTTGGAGTAACCCTGGAATGGCCCACCACCCAAAGGGCATCGAGCCAATTGACACAACTGGGAGACTCATTGTATATGCAGGCGAAGTTGTTTGAGTGGAACTATGTTGGGCATATTGGACATAGAAAAAAATGATTTAAACCAAAACACTCTTTATGAGCATGAGTGTTGTACACAATTCAGAAAAAAATTCCTATTTGCATGTGATTTAACCTCCATCAAAGGGTATTATGACAGCCATTATGGATTTTGGACTCCATATTGGATTTGTGGCAATATCCTGTGTGGCCCCAAAGATAATCTGTGGTGGCGCCCTGACTAAATTGCAAGAGTAGGGGCTAAAGATACAAAATGCTTCAGACCCCAAAAAAAGTCATTTTGATTTTGGAGCCCACTTGTTTTCCTGAGAGCCGATTACAAATGCCTTAACATCAAACGACATGTGTAACTGTATGTATTTTTTTCAGGACCATACAGCACTGGATGAAAACAATTTTGACTTGGAAAGTTGTCTATTAATCAACTACCAAAAAGTATAACAAATATTCATGGTTGATATTTCCGCCTCTTGTATATCTGTCCTTACAGGTCCATATTTCAAACCAAATCAAATTGTATTTGTAACATGCACCGAATACAACAGGTGTTGACCGTACTGTGAAATGCTTACTTACTTATCCAACAATGCAGTTAAAGAAATAGAGTTAAGAAAATATTTACAGAATAAACTAAAGTAAAAAATGTAATAAAAAATACACAATAAAGGTTATGTACAGGGGGTACCGGTACCGAGTCAATTTGCGGGGGTACAGGTTAGTCGAGTTAATTTGTACATGTTGATAGGGGTAAAGTGACTATGCATAGATGATATACAGCGAGCTGCAGCAGTGTAAAAACAAAAAGGGTGGTGGGGTTTCAATGTAAATAGTCAGTGTGGCCATTTGATTAATTGTTCGCAGTCTTACGGTTTGGGGGTAGAAGCTGTTAAGGAGCTTTCTGGATGTAGACTTGGCACTCTGGTGCCGCTTGCCGTGCAAAGAGAACAGTCTATTTGCAAGGCAAGCAGCCACTATTCCTGGGGTCTGGCAAAATTAAGGCAGTTATACAATTTTAAAAACATTACAATACATTCATTAGAGAATTCACAAGCCCATACTCCACTAACACATATCTACAATGCAAAATATGTGTGTATGTGTGTGTATGCATGTGTCTGTGCCTATGTTTGTGTGTATTTCACAGTCCCCGCTGTTCCATGAAGGGTATTTTTACTTGCTTTTTAAATCTGATTCTACTGCTTGCATCAGTTACCTGATGTGGAACAGAGTTCCATGTAGTCCTCTATGTAATACAGTGCGCCTCCCATAGTTTGTACTGGACTTGGAGACTGTGAAGAGACCTCTGGTGGCATGTCTTGTATGCATGGGTGTCCGAGCTGTGTTTATTTTAAACAGACAGCTCGGTACCTTCAACTTGTCAACACCTCTTATAAAAACAAGTAATGAGGAAGTCAATCTCTCTTCCACTTCGAGCTATGAGAGATTAATGACATGCATGTCATTAATGTTAGCCCTCCGTGTACTTCTTAGAGCCTGCCGTGCTGTCCTGTTCTGAGCCAACTGCAATTTTCCCAAGTCTCTCTTTGTGGCACCTGACCACACAACTGAACAGTAGTCCAGGTGCGACAAAACCAGGGACTGTAAAACCTGCCTTGTTGATAGTGCTGTTAAGAAGGCAGAGTAGCGCTTTATTATGAGCAGACTTTATTATGACTTGGGTTACTGGAGCTTTTGACAATTTTTTGGGCCATCATCTGACACCAGCTAGTATATACAGTTGAAGTTGAAAGTTTACATACACTTAGGTTGGAGTCATTAAAACTTGTTTTTCAACCACTCCACAAATGTATTGTTAACAAACTATAGTTTTGGCATTTACTTTGTGCATGACACAAGTAATTTTTCCAACAATTGTTTACAAACAGATTTCACTGCATCACAATTTCAGTGGGTCAGAAGTTTACATACACTGAGTTGACTCTACCTTTAAAAAGCTTGGAAAATTCTAGAAAATGATGTCATGGCTTTAGAAGCTTCTGATAGGGTAATTTACATAATTTGAGTCAATTGGAGGTGTACCTGTGGATGTATTTCAAGGCCTACCTTCAAACTCAGTGCCTCATTGCTTGACATCATGGGAAAATCAAAATAAATCAGCCAAAACCTAAAAAAAGTCTGGTTCATCCATGGGAGCAATTTCCAAACGCCAGAAGGTACCACGTTCATCTGTACCGACAATAGTACACAAGTATAAACATCAGGGGACCACGCAGCCATCATAACGCTCAGGACATAACCTGAAAGGCCGTTCAGCAAGGAAGAAGCCACTGCGCTAAAACCGCCATAATAAAGTCAGACTACAGTTTGCAACTGCACATTGGGACAACAATTTTACTTTTTGGAGAATGTCCTCTAGTCTGATGAAAGAAAAATAGAACCGTTTGGCCATAATGACCATCGTTATGTTTGGAGGAAAAAGGGAGAGGCTTGCAAGCCGAAGAACACCATCCCAACTGTGAAGCACGGGGGTGCCATCATCATGTTGTGTGGGGGCTTTGCTGCAGGAGGGACTGGTGCACTTCACAAAATAGATGGCATCATGAGGTAGGAAAATTATGTGGATATATTGAAGCAACATCTCAAGACACCAGTCAAGAAGTTAAAGCTTGATCGCAAATGAGTCTTCCAAATGGACAATGACCCCAAGCATACTTCCAAAGTTGTGGCAAAACAGCTTAAGGACAACAAAGTCAAGGTATTGGAGTGGCCATCACAAAGCCCTGACCTCAATCCCATAGAACATTTGTGGGCAGAGCTGAAAAAGCGGCCTACAGACCTGACTCAGGTACACCAGCTCTGTCAGGAGGAATGGGCCAAAATTCACCCAACTTATTGTGGGAAGCTTGTGGAAGTTCTACCTGAAACGTTTGACCCAAATTAAACAATTGAAAGGCAATGCTACCAAATACTAATTGAGTGTATGTAAACTTCTGACCTGCTGGGAATGTGATGAAATAAATAAAAGTTTAAATAAATCATTCTCTCTACTATTATTCTGACATTTCACATTCTTAAAATAAAGTGGTGATCCTAACTGAACTAAGACATTTTTACTCGGATGAAATGTCAGGAATAGTGAAAAACTGAGTTTAAATGTATTTGGCTCAGGTGTATGTAACCTTCTGACCTAAACTGTACACATTTGCACATGCACGCACACACGCACACACAGTGCTCTTGTTGACAGTGTGTGTTTTAGAGGATCCGGTTAGGCCGGCCACAGCCGAGCCGAGAGCCCGGCCACATTACTATGATTATAGCTAATTAGCGGCCACGAGGGATACTTCCGCCCTGTTTAATAGAGTGACACTGAGGAGAGCGAAAAACAATCTGATTTCCATCCTAATGGAGAAAAACCACTGCGGCGTACATTAAGAGATGGCACCCACTCGGCGAGTGTTTGGAGATGGGGCTCTCGAGCACGAGTGCAAGCATTAAGCCGCAGACTTCTGCCCGTGTGCTCGGGCTGATTAAGCTGCTCCAGGCGAGGACTAATGGGCCGTTTGATGCATTTTTCATTACAGGCTTATTAGCTGTGAAAACAGGAACCGCTCTAGCGTGTTTTCTCCCCTGCGGGTTTTGACAACCGACAATGTGGAAAAGACATTTAGCCAGCAGTAATTGTTATTTAATTATGCTTCAGAAACAATGCAAATATTTAGACACAACTGGGGTGCTTGATTATCGAGCTCGAGAAGTGACTGTCAGTCATTAAAACGTCTTAGCACTGTGGTGTTTACTGAGAAGGGAGATGTATCTCTGTTTTCTCTCTCTCACCCTAACCTCTCTCTCTCTCTCTCTCTCTCTCTCTCTCTCTCTCTCTCTCTCTCTCTCTCTCTCTCTGTATTTCCCTCTCTTCACTCTCTTTCTATTTGTGTGAATGTGTGTATGTTTTTTGTGAAGCAGGTAAATCCATGCAGTGAATGCTCAGTATGTTGTGGTGAAATTGTTGTTATGAATCGAATCTACTGCCGTCTGATGGATGTGCTGTGATCAAGCCTCTGGAAAGGCCACCATTACAGAGATGTCCCTAGTATTGTTATTTCCACCAAATACTTTAACGCCACTTGATTGAGCTAGCTTGTCCCAATGAAACCAATGGAATCGTCCCAAAAGTGCAAACCCTGTCCATCTTACACAAGCATCAGACAGGCTCAAACCCTCAAAAGCAATAAAAAAATAGCCTTTTGAATCTAGGTCTGGTTTTCATAGCCCAGGTGTCCCTGATGGGAAACAGACACCTTTATGCATTCAGTATGTCAAAAACAGGTAATGATTAAGTCAATCTCTCCTCCACTTTGAGCCATGAGATGCAGTGTGGGAGAACATATGTGTCTGTGCCTGTGTGTGTAGTCCCCGCTGTTCCATAAGGTGTATTTTTATCAAACACTGTTACCGATGTTCATGCAGGTTTTCCTACTAACAAAGCATGTGGAGGTCTGTCATTTGTATCATAGGAACACTTCAACTGTGAGAGACGGAATCTAAAACAAAAATTTAGAAAATCACATTGTGTGATTTTTAAGTGATTGTTTCTATATGTACAGCTACACTATAACATGTTTGCAACCAAATGTAACTTAAATATGACATTGTGTGTAATTGCACGCAATGTGCAGTGTTGTTGGTGAAGGTCCAATATAAAAAATGCAAGTTCATGAAGTTGCAGCCTGTGTTCTCTTATGGAGATTTCATCAATCAAGGTGAATATATGAACTGTCTGATGTATTTTCGTAATTGAACCCTTGATTTGCGTCAGACCCATTATGTTGCCCCCTAGGTGGCTTTATCTCCCTCTATTCTGATAAGTCACTCTTTTTTGGACTGCCCTCTGCAGCACAAATACACATTTTTTTATGATTCCCAAACTGAGAAGGAGGAGGATGTCCTGCTAGACCTGATTGAGGCCAATCCAGACCTGTGTCTCACAATCAAAGATCTTGATTGAAGGTGTCTTTCTTCAGTTTCACATGCTATCAAATAACATGAATGTATAGATTGATTGCTTCGAACCATTGTCCCGCTCGTCAAGTGATTTAGACCTGATATCTCCAGAAAGACCATTTAAAAAAGGCCTTAGGAGTAATGCTAACTGATGTTGGATGTTGATAATCCCATTTCTGTGTCTTCTCTTCGTGGAGATTCCGACAGCATAAACCAACTCTAAATTGTTGTTGTCTTAATAGATGGTCCAAGATGGTGGGTGGGCAAGACGTATTAGAAGAGTACCAGACAACCAAAACATTGGACCATAGAACTAGGAGAGAGATGATTGCCATTTTAGTCAGCCACATGAAAGAGATGCATGGGTAAGCTTCTCATTAGCCAATCTGGCCACAAACAATGGATCAAAACAATCAAACTATACATTCATGTTATTTGGCATCATTATGAGACTGTAGAAAGATACAGTAGCTTATTTGGAGTGTGTCTGCTTTATTGTTTTTGAGCAGGAGGCTTCACATTCTTCAACAGAGAGAATGTTATGCTCTTGGAATTGTGACTCTCTTTCCTTCATTGAGAGATCCTTTTTCTGTCAAAGGATATATATAAGTGCTGGTAGACCATGCTTGTGGTAATATTTTGACACTTGTTCTGTGGACTGAATGGGGAATCAAACAGTCATAGAATCAAGTCTAAAAATAATAACCATTTAACTCCCTTGTTGGTAATCTTTTCCACAATCTAAGGAACACTTATATGATCCTGACAGAGGCAAAGTATATCTGAATTATCACCTGAAGACACATCAAGAAGAGTATTTCACCCCAGTCGGAAGGCCCAACTGATAGGAGGAAGACTGACCTGCACCACCAGCAAGGAGGCCATATCATTCCTTGTCCACTCGGCCAATGAAAAATAAATGAAGGAGGTGTTCCAGTATCGCCAGGAGCTAGTTTATAGTCCAGACAGAAGCACAGATGTCCTCACAGTCTTTCCCAGGTTTCTGGACATCAAAGGATTGGTGAGTGATGTAGTATGTAGTATGTCTTGGAATCAGAACTACAGGCTATTTGTCTGAGATTGAGAACATGATTTGTGTTGGTCAAGAAGTTGAGTTGGTCCACTTTGTTTAAGCGAATCAGTACTTTCTGCTGATGTTTGACGATGAAACATCTGCTAAGCTCCTTGAAAAGTAGGACACTGTATTGAAGCCTAAAGTCATCAAACTGGCAAAATCCCTGACTACGACCACTGATTTTTGTTGCCTCCTGCAGAAAAACTACCAGAGAATGACAATGAAACCAGTAAGTGGATTCTCTCATGGACAGTGCAATATTTCAATATTGATATTGTTTTATGTGATTTGGGGTCTTGGCCTTTTCTTGCACTAAGACTGGGACAATGATATGTCCTCCCTGATGCTGCTTCTGCTTCATCTCATCCCACCACCAGCAGGAGGGAAGAAGACCAAGATCAGTGCCAGTGATGCTGTGGGTAGACTAGTGCACTTTCATAAGGTAAGAAGAGACAGTAATTGTTGTGTAATTACTTTATTGGGTTGCATCTTCGTTGTCTTAACATGTGGAGAGGGACTTAAAAAGATCCATTGTGTGTTGCAGTCATGCTGCAGCATTTGAAGACCATCTTGATGGGAACCATGGTCAACAGTCATACCCCCTTGTCATTGGAAGAAGACACAGCAAGATTGACAAATACTACATTGTGGTGGACAAGAGGCTTGTTCCCTGCCAGGAAATTAGTGGTCTGTGTGCGTTTGATGAAATGTTCAAAGCCCACTTTGTCGTTAACCTGACATATGATGATGCTCTTGTCAACTTCTTCACATTTGCGCAGACAACCATCTACAACATTGATGTAGGCAAAACAAGAGAGGGCACCAAGCATGATAGATTTGAGGACACAACTTCTTAAGTAGATACATATACAGTACCAGTCAAAAGTTTGGACAAACCTACTCATTCAAGGGTTTTCATTTATGTGTACTATTTTCTACATTGTAGAATAATAGTGAAGACATCACAGCTATGAAATAACACATGTAGTAACCAAAAAAGTGTAAAACAAATCAAAATCTATTTTATATTCTTCAAAGTAGCCACCCTTTGCCTTGATAACAGCTTTGCACACTCTTGGCATTCTCTCAACCAGCTTCATGAGGTAGTCACCTGGAATGCATTTCAATTAACAGGTGTGCCTTGTTAAATGTTAATTTGTGGAATTTCTTTCTTTCTTAATGCATTTGAGCCAATCAGTTGTGTTGCGACAAGGTTAAGGTGGTATACAGAAGATAGCCCTATTTGGTAAAACCCCAAGTCCATATTATGGCAAGATCTCAAATATCTCAAATATAAGTAAGTATTCTCCAAACAAAAAAGACTTACAGTTTGTTCTATACTGGGTTTTCTTAAATGTCTCCCATACAGGGATTTTATTTTTTACAATAGTTTTTTTTACAATCACTTTGGCACTAATTTCAGAACCTTGATGTCATTTTTCAAAACTCTAGACACAAAACTAGACACAAAACTCACAACCAATGATCAACATGCACATTTTTCAAAACTTAACCTCAAAGTATTACCATTTCAAAATGCAATTCACACATTACATCTGAGATGACTGTCTATTCATTTCATTACAATGATCAAACTATCAATTGATAAAACTGCTCAAAATGATAAGTAACTGTTGCATTACTCTTAATGCGTAGTTTTATGGAAACTGACAAACAATATTCCATGTTTAGATCATGAAAGTTTCAGGATAACGAGATCCATTGACACCAATTACCGTGGAATATGAACCAATTGGACTACATTATCTATGGCTGTAATATTTCATCATCATTCTTTACAAGACACTGTCCCATGTACCACTTTTCCAGACTATATTTTCAGATTTGACATTACTGTACACTCACCAGCCACTTTATTAGGTACACCTATCTTGTACTGGGTAGGACCCCCTTTTGCCTACACAACAGCCTGAATTATTCATGGTGTTGTACGTTAACTTGTCATTCTGCACACCACTGTTTTAAACAGCTGTTATTTGAGCATTTGTGGCCTTTCTGTTAGCTTGAATGAGTCTGGACATTCTCCTCTGACCTCTCTCATTAACAAGGTGTTTTGCCCACAGAAATGTCGCTCACTGAATGTGTTTTGTTTATCGCACCATTCTCTGTAAACTATAGAGACTGTAGTGCGTAAAAATCCCAGGAGGGCAGCTGTTTCTGAGGTGCTGGAATCACCATGTGTGGCATCAGCAATCATACCACAGTCAAAATTGCTTAGATTACTCATCTTGCCTGTTCTAATGTTTGGTCGAACAACACCTAAAGCGTTCCACTCTATATACTCTATATATTGAGTAGCAGGCAGCCACATGATTCGCTGTTCGAATGTAATGTTCCTTGATGAGCTAAATCAGGTCTGTAGAGCTGATGGCATGACCCATGTCATTGTGTGGGATAATGTCATTTTGTAGCTAATTATTTTTGCTTTGATTCAAAGAAACCTGTTGTGATTTTATTGTATTTCATCAATACATTTCTAATTTTGTTCAATGATTCCACTGTCTCTGTAGTGTTCTCTCTACTATACTTATTTTCCACCATAATTTGCAAATAAATTCATAAAAAATCCTACAATGTGATTTTCTGGATTTGTTTTTCTCATTTTGTCTGTCATAGTTCAAGTGTACCTATGATTAAAATGACATGCCTCTCTCATCTTTTTAAGTGGGAGAACTTGCACAATTGGTGGCTGACTAAATACTTTTTCACCCTACTGTACCTACACGTGCACTATGGTCACAAGACGCAGGCCTCCTTACTGTCCCTATAATTTCTAAGCAAACAGTTGGAGGCAGGGCTTTCTCCTATAGATCTCCATTTTAATGGAATGGTCTGCCTACCCATGTGAGAGACGCAGACTCGGTCTCAACCTTTATAAGTCTTTATTGAACTCATCTCTTAGTAGGCCCTATGATTGAGTGTAGTCTGGCCCAGGAGTGTGAAGGTGAACAGAAAGGCACTGGAGCAACGAACCACCCTTGCTGTCTCTGCCTGACCGGTTCCCCCCTCTCCACTGGGATTCTAACCCTATTACAGGGGCTGAGTCACTGGCTTACTGGTGCTCTTCCATGCCGTCCCTGGGAGGGGTGCGCCACTTGAGTGGGTTGAGTCACTGGCGTGATCTTCCTGTCCGGGTTGGCGTCCCCCCTTGGGTTTGTGCCATGGCGGAGATCTTTGTGGGCTATACTCGGCCTTGTGTCAGGATGGTAAGTTGGTGGTTGAAGTTATCCCTCTAGTGGTGTGGGGGCTGTGCTTTGGCAAAATGGGTTGGGTTATATCCTGCCTGTTTGGCCCTGTCCGGGGGTATCGTCGGATGGGGCCACGGTGTCTCCCGACCCCTCCTGTCTCAGCCTCCATTATTTATGCTGCAGTAGTTTATGTGTCGGCGAGCTAGGGTCAGTCTGTTATATCTGGAGTATTTCTCATGTGTTATCCGGTGTCCTGTGTGAAGTTAAGTATGCTCTCTCTAATTCTCTCTCTCTTTCTCTCTTTTTCTCACTTTCTTTCTTTCTTTCTCTCTTTCTTTCTTTCTCTCTCCCGGAGGACCTGAGCCCTAGGACCATGCCTCAGGACTACCTGGCCTGAAGACTCCTTGCTGTCCCAGTCCAGCTGGTCGTGCTGCTGTTCCAGTTTCAACTATTCTGCCTGTGGCTATGGAACCCTGACCTGTTCACCGGATGTGCTACCTGTCCCAGACCTGCTGTTTTCAACTCTCTAGAGACAGCAGGATCGGTAGAGATACTCTGAATGATCGGCAATGAAAAGCCAACTGACATTTACTCCTGATGTGCTGACCTGTTGCACCCTCGACAACCACTGTGATTATTATTATTTGACCCTGCTGGTCATCTATGAACATTTGAACATCTTGGCCATGTTCTGTTATAATCTCCACCCGGCACAGCCAGAAGAGTACTGGCCACACCTCATAGCCTGGTTCCTCTCTGGTATTATTCTTAGGCTCTGGCCTTTCTAGGGAGTTTTTCCTAGCCACTGTGCTTCTACACCTGCATTGCTTGCTGTTTGGGGTTTTAGGCTGGGTTTCTGTACAGCACTTTGTGACATCAGCTAAAAAGGGCTTTATAATTTGATTTGATTTGATTTACTCCATGGAACTCAGAGTATGGAATCCAGAGTATGGAACATTGTTGCCTCTCAGGCAGCTCAAAATGTTGATTGAGAACCTATTTGTTGAGGAAGGTGATTGTTTTTCTTTAGTGTGTCTTCTCTTGTACTTTGTAAAAGGTGTGAAATGTAAAATGCAGGGCTCCCTTGTGAAATAAACCTCTCAATGGGCTCCCTATTGTAATAAATTTAAACAATTTATGAATGAAACATTAATTCCTAGTCTGTAATGAGTGAGAGCTGAGAGTTGGGGGGAGGGGGGGGGGGGCAACTGCTCTATACATTATAAATTCAAATGTTGTTGTTTCTGACACGCCTATAATCAGACCCAGGTGTTCTATTATCCTATTCCAATAACAGCAAGACGTTTTAAAGGATGTTGATTAGGTGGCAATATTTGACAATAGATGATATAATGTGGAAATTATATCAGGGTTAACAGTTGGGATATGATGTGTGTGGATGGCTTCACCAATTACTTGTCTACTATCTCCCCCAGGAGTTGGAGCAGCATTCTAAAGACAAATGGAAGGGAGGAAGAAGAGAAGGAAGGAAAGAGTAGGCTTATCCTTTTATGTATTCTGCTGAGGTGTATATGAGGAGTTACAGGAGACACCACCCTCCTGTGGTTAACAGCTCTACAGATTGGTCGGTTAGGGATGGTATTCAGACTCACGTTGATTACAGACTGTAAAATAATGGGGGGGAATAATAAATGTGACATATGAGAGGAGGAGATAAGTCAAATAGTTTTCTATTGATTATCTGTTCATATTCCCCCATTCAAACTTGTTGAACTGTTGCCCAAAAAAAGTTGGTGTGAGTTATCAGTGGTTCACACACACACACACACACACACACACACACACACACACACACACACACACTGAAAGAAATCACTCACACAAATGAAACAAATGAACACATAAATGCTTTCAGATAAACATACTCATATTCACAGTACAAAACTAACAAAGCAAACAAAGCATACAAAATACATTCATGCATATACATCTACACAGAGACATGCACAAAAAACCATTGACGTGGGCAGTCAGAGTGTCTTGGCTAAGATAAGGCTAGCTGCTGTGTGTTGTCACTACTGTAAAAAACTGGTCCATCTGACCAGCTGACAGCCAGTGACCAGGGCATGGAGCCTGAGATAAGACTGCTGCATCACAGCCATCAATCAAAACAACCTCTTCCCCTAACACTGGGGAAAACTCCCTTCAAAGACACACACACATGAGCACACACGCATCCCATTCCACGTCATCACATTCCTAGATTAGATGAAGGGTACATTAGTGATATGCAGATAGATACATTGAATGCCTTAGAGGTAGTATTTAAATGTCAATAGAGTGATTCCGAGAGCAGGTGCTCTGTTTGGAGTCTTCTGATCACTTTCACAAGGCTTAGATTGAATGGAATTGATTCCATTGCTGTACTTGCCACTTGACAGACTAACATATCGGGGGAGATGTGGCTTGTCTCTTTACTTGTCCCGCACAAGATATGACATGGCCCACATCTCAAAGACACACACGCATACAGTACAAGTAAAAAGTGTGGACACACCTACTAATTTCAGGGTTTTTTCTTTATTTTTATTATTTTCTACATTGTAGAATAATATTGAAGATGTGATGAAATAACACATATGGAATCATGTACAGAGAACTGGCAGTGTGGTGCCAGGACAACAACCTCGCCCTCAATATGAGGAAGACAAAGGAGCTGATTGTGAACTACAGGAAAAGGCTCTCATTTGGCTTCAGTGTACATGTATCAGATTCATCACAGTAACATCTTTTTCCTCTCAGGAGTGTGCTGTATGTGTAGCTGCTGGTTCAAATCCCAGGATAATTAACCTGTACAAATTGGCACTTTAAAATAGCGATTGAAATGCTCTTGATTTTAATATTCTATCATTGTGCCCTGGAGCAAGGCAATTGACCACCAAAATAGCTCCAGGCGGTGCTGCACCGCATATCTATTGTGATTCCCCGAAAACTGTGTGTACATTTCTGATATGTGTGGGAGCAGCGCAGAAGATGAATTTGTGTTTTTACAGATGGACTAATACATTTAAAATCTAGATAAACACTGTAATTCTGTGGAACTATAATAATAATCGAGAGCTTGAGCATGATGGCACTACTACGTATATACTTTTCTCTATGGGTGTGATGACAATTCATTGAACTACTGTGGTTTGTTATAAATCAGGGTTTTTGTCACGTCCTGACCTTAGTTCCTTTTTTATGTCTCTATTTTGGTTTAGTCAGGGCATGAGTTGGGGTCGGTATTCTGTGTTTTTCATTCTATGTTTTGTTCTGTGTGTTGTATTTCTATGTGTTTGGCCTGGTATGGTTCCCAATCAGAGGCAGCTGTCAATCGTTGTCTCTGATTGAGAACCATACTTAGGTAGCCTGTTCCCACCTGTGTTTGTGGGTAGTTGTTTTCTGTTTTTGTATTATGTACCAGACAGAACTGTTTCGGTTTCATGTATTCTCTTTTGTTGTTTTTCCATTCAGTGTTCAATACATAATAAAAGATGAACACGTACCATGCTGCACCTTGGTCCTCACCTTCTTCAACCCACGACTTCCGTTACAGTTTTTTAACATTTTGTAACTACAGTGGGAAGAAAAAGTATGTGAACCCTTTAGAATGACCTGGATTTCTGCATAAATTGTTATCTGATCTTCATCTAAGTCACAACAATAGGCAAACAGTCTGTTTAGACTAATAAAACACAAAGAATTATAATTTTTCATGTTTTTATTGAACACACCGTGTAAACATTCACAGTGCAGGTTGGAAGAGGTTTGTGAACCCTTGGATTTAATAATAGGTTGACCCTCCTTTGGCAGCAATAACCTCAACCAAACATTTTCTATAGCTGCGGATCAGACCTGCACAACAGTCAGGGGGAGTTTGGACCATTCCTCTTTACAAAACTGTGTCAGTTCAGCAACATTCTTGGGATGTCTGGTGTGAACTGAGGTCATGCCACAGCATCTCAATCGGGTTGATGTCAGGACTGACTGGGCCACTCCAGAAGGCGTATTTTCTTCTGTTCAAGCCATTCTGTTGATTTACTTCTGTCTTTTGGGTTGTTGTCTTCTAACTTCTGTTGAGCTTCAATTGGTGTACAGATAGCCTTACATTCTCCTGCAAAATGTCTTGATAAACTTGGGAATTTATTTTTCCGGTGATGATAGGAAGCTGTAAAGGCCCTGAGGCAGCAAAGCAGCCACAAACCATGATGCTCCCTCCACCATACCTTACAGTTGGGATGAGGCTATGGAACCCTGACCTGTTCACCGGATGTGCTACCTGTCCCAGACCTGCTGTTTTCAACTCTCTAGAGACAGCAGGATCGGTAGAGATACTCTGAATGATCGGCTATGAAAAGCCAACTGACATTTACTCCTGATGTGCTGACCTGTTGCACCCTCGACAACCACTGTGATTATTATTATTTGACCCTGCTGGTCATCTATGAACATTTGAACATCTTGGCCATGTTCTGTTATAATCTCCACCCGGCACAGCCAGAAGAGTACTGGCCACACCTCATAGCCTGGTTCCTCTCTGGTATTATTCTTAGGCTCTGGCCTTTCTAGGGAGTTTTTCCGAGCCACTGTGCTTCTACACCTGCATTGCTTGCTGTTTGGGGTTTTAGGCTGGGTTTCTGTACAGCACTTTGTGACATCAGCTAAGAAGGGCTTTATAATTTGATTTGATTTGATTTACTCCATGGAACTCAGAGTATGGAATCCAGAGTATGGAACATTGTTGCCTCTCAGGCAGCTCAAAATGTTGATTGAGAACCTATTTGTTGAGGAAGGTGATTGTTTTTCTTTAGTGTGTCTTCTCTTGTACTTTGTAAAAGGTGTGAAATGTAAAATGCAGGGCTCCCTTGTGAAATAAACCTCTCAATGGGCTCCCTATTGTAATAAATTTAAACAATTTATAAATGAAACATTAATTCCTAGTCTGTAATGAGTGAGAGCTGAGAGTTGGGGGAGAGTTGGTGGGGGGGGGACCACTGTCTGGTACTTTATCAATTCAAATGTTGTTGTTTCTGACACGCCTATAATCAGACCCAGGTGTTCTATTATCCTATTCCAATAACAGCAAGACGTTTTAAAGGATGTTGATTAGGTGGCAATATTTGACAATAGATGATATAATGTGGAAATTATATCAGGGTTAACAGTTGGGATATGATGTGTGTGGATGGCTTCACCAATTACTTGTCTACTATCTCCCCCAGGAGTTGTAGCAGCATTCTAAAGACAAATGGAAGGGAGGAAGAAGAGAAGGAAGGAAAGAGTAGGCTTATCCTTTTATGTATTCTGCTGAGGTGTATATGAGGAGTTACAGGAGACACCACCCTCCTGTGGGTAACAGCTCTACAGATTGGTCGGTTAGGGATGGTATTCAGACTCACGTTGATTACAGACTGTAAAATAATGGGGGGGAATAATGAATGTGCCATATGAGAGAAGGAGATACGTCAAATCGTTTTCTATTGATTATCTGTTCATATTCCCCCATTCAAACTTGTTGAACTGTTGCCCAAAAAAAGTTGGTGTGAGTTATCAGTGGTTCACACACACACACACACACACACACACACACACACACACACACACACACACACACACACACACACACACACACACACACACACACACACTGAAAGAAATCACTCACACAAATGAAACAAATGAACACATAAATGCTTTCAGATAAACATACTCATATTCACAGTACAAAACTAACAAAGCAAACAAAGCATACAAAATACATTCATGCATATACATCTACACAGAGACATGCACAAAAAACCATTGACGTGGGCAGTCAGAGTGTCTTGGCTAAGATAAGGCTAGCTGCTGTGTGTTGTCACTACTGTAAAAAACTGGTCCATCTGACCACCTGACAGCCAGTGAGCAGGGCATGGAGCCTGAGATAAGACTGCTGCATCACAGCCATCAATCAAAACAACCTCTTCCCCTAACACTGGGGAAAACTCCCTTCAAAGACACACACACATGAGCACACACGCATCCCATTCCACGTCATCACATTCCTAGATTAGATGAAGGGTACATTAGTGATATGCAGATAGATAAATTGAATGCCTTAGAGGTAGTATTTCAACGTCAATAGAGTTATTCCGAGAGCAGGTGCTCTGTTTGGAGTCTTCTGATCGCTTTCACAAGGCTTAGATTGAATGAAATTGATTCCATTGCTTTACTTGCCACTTGACAGACTAACATATCGGGGGAGATGTGGCTTGTCTCTTTACTTGTCCCGCACAAGATATGACATGGCCCACATCTCAAAGACACACACACATACAGTACAAGTAAAAAGTGTGGACACACCTACTAATTTCAGGTTTTTTTTATTATTTTCTACATTGTAGAATAATATTGAAGATGTGATGAAATAACACATATGGAATCATGTACAGAGAACTGGCAGTGTGGTGCCAGGACAACAACCTCGCCCTCAATGTGAGCAAGACAAAGGAGCTGATCGTGAACTACAGGAAAAGGCTCTCATTTGGCTTCACTGTACATGTATCAGATTCATCACAGTAACATCTTTTTCCTCTAAGGAGTGTGCTGTATGTGTAGCTGCTGGTTCAAATCCCAGGTTAATTAACCTGTACAAATTGGCACTTTAAAATAGCGATTGAAATGCTCTTGATTTTAATATTCTATCATTGTGCCCTGGAGCAAGGCAATTGACCACCAAAATAGCTCCAGGCGGTGCTGCACCGCATATCTATTGTGATTCCCCGAAAACTGTGTGTACATTTCTGATATGTGTGGGAGCAGCGCAGAAGATAAATGTGTAATTTTGCAGATGGACTAATACATTTAAAATCTAGATAAACACTGTAATTCTGTGGAACTATAATAATAATCGAGAGCTTGAGCATGATGGCACTACTACGTATATACTTTTCTCTATGGGTGTGATGACAATTCATTGAACTACTGTGGTTTGTTATAAATCAGGGTTTTTGTCACGTCCTGACCTTAGTTCCTTTTTTATGTCTCTATTTTGGTTTGGTCAGGGCATGAGTTGGGGTCGGTATTCTGTGTTTTTCGTTCTATGTTTTGTTCTGTGTGTTGTATTTCTATGTGTTTGGCCTGGTATGGTTCCCAATCAGAGGCAGCTGTCAATCGTTGTCTCTGATTGAGAACCATACTTAGGTAGCCTGTTCCCACCTGTGTTTGTGGGTAGTTGTTTTCTGTTTTTGTGTTCTGTACCAGACAGAACTGTTTCGGTTTCATGCATTCTCTTTTGTTGTTTTTCCATTCAGTGTTCAATACATAATAAAAGATGAACACGTACCACTCTGCACCTTGGTCCTCACCTTCTTCAACCCACGACTTCCGTTACAGTTTTATAACATTTCGTAACTACAGTGGGAAGAAAAAGTACGTGAACCCTTTAGATGGACCTGGATTTCTGCATAAATTGTTATCTGATCTTCATCTAAGTCACAACAATAGGCAAACAGTCTATTTAGACTAATAAAACACAAAGAATTATAATTTTTCATGTTTTTATTGAACACACCGTGTAAACATTCACAGTGCAGGTTGGAAGAGGTTTGTGAACCCTTGGATTTAATAATAGGTTGACCCTCCTTTGGCAACAATAACCTCAACCAAACATTTTCTATAATTGCGGATCAGACCTGCACAACAGTCAGGGGGAGTTTGGACCATTCCTCTTTACAAAACTGTGTCAGTTCAGCAACATTCTTGGGATGTCTGGTGTGAACTGAGGTCATGCCACAGCATCTCAATCGGGTTGATGTCAGGACTGACTGGGCCACTCCAGAAGGCGTATTTTCTTCTGTTCAAGTCATTCTGTTGATTTACTTCTGTCTTTTGGGTTGTTGTCTTCTAACTTCTGTGGAGCTTCAATTGGTGTACAGATAGCCTTACATTCTCCTGCAAAATGTCTTGATAAACTTGGGAATTTATTTTTCCGGTGATGATAGGAAGCTGTCCAGGCCCCGAGGCAGCAAACCAGCCCCAAACCATGATGCTCCCTCCACCATACCTTACAGTTGGGAGGAGGTTTTAATGTTGGTGTGCTGTGCTTTTTGTTCTCCTCACATAGTGTTGTGTGTTCCTTCCAAACAAAACAACTTTAGTTTCATCTGTCCTCAGAATTTTTTGCCAGTAGCTCTGTGGAACATCCAGGTGCTCTTTTCCCCCAAAAATTTGGACAGCTGTGTCCTCCCATGAACACCATTCTTGTTTAGTGTTTTACGTATTGTAGTCTCATCAACAGAGATGTTAGCATCTTCCAGAGTTTTCTGTAAGTCTTTAGCTGACACTCTAGATTTCTTCTTAACCTCATTGAGCATTCTGCGCTGTGCTCTTGTAGTCATCTTTGCAGGATGGCCACTACTAGCAACAGTGCTGAAATTTCTCCATTTATAGACAATTTGTCTTACTGTGGACTGACATTTAGAGATAATTTTGTAACCCTTTCCAGCTTTATGCAGGGCAACAAGTCTTTAATCTTAGGTCTTCTGAGATCTCTTTTGTTCGAGGCATGGTTATTCTCATGCAATGCTTCTTGTGAATAGCAAATGCACATTTTGTTTGTGTTTTTAATGGGGCAGGGCAGCTCTAACCAAAATCGAATCTCCTCTCATTGATTTGACTCCAGGTTAGTTGACTCTTGACTCCAATTAGCTTTTGAAGAAGTCATTAGCCCAGGGGTTCACATACTTTTTCCAACCTACACTGTGATTGTTTGAATGATGTATTCAATATAGACGATAAAAATACAATAATGTGTGTGTTATTAATTTAACCTCTTGAAACTAGTGGGCACTATTTTTATTTTTGGAAAAATAACGTTCCCAAAGTAAACTGCCTATTTCTCAGGACCAGATGCTACAATATAATTGACACCTTAGGATAGAAAACACTCTAAAGTTTCCAAAACTGTAAAAATATTGTCTGTGAGTATAACAGAACTGATATTGCAGGCGAAACCCTGAGGAAAATCGTCTCCACCCCCTCCAGATGTTGCTTATTTTCCCTGGTGTATTCATCCCTGTGTTTCCTGTCTCTCTGTGCCACTTTGTCTTGTATTTTCAAGTCAACCAGCGTGTTTTCCCTGTGCTCCTGCTTTTCTATTCTGTTTTACTAGTCCTCCCGGTTTTGACCTTTGCCTGTTTTTCTGGACTCCATTCCTGCCTGACCATTCTGCCTGCCCTGACCTCGAGCCTGCCTGCCATTCTGTACCTCTGGAACTCTGAACTTGTTTTGACCTTTTGCCTGTCCACGACCATTCTCTTGCCTACCCCTTTTGGATTGTTAATAAACATATTGGACTATAACCATCTGCCTCCTGTGTCTGCATCTGGGTCTCGCCTTGTGCCCTTATACATGACCTTTAACATAATTAAAAGACTTCAGATGCATTTCTGTTTGAGAAAATGTCAGTGTAAGCATACACACAGAGATTCATTTTGATTTTAATGCGGCCATTTCTTTCACAATTTGCCTGCTGATTTTGAAAGAGCCCCCTCTGCAGCCGGGAGATTGCAACCAGTAATATCAGACATGGTTTATTACTCTCCATTGTCTAATCTGCAGTACAGATTAATATAAGATTTAAGAAATAGAAAGTTGCCATAAGGCTGTGTGTTTGACCTGCTCACTTCGATAATTTTGTTAGACTGTAGCCTACTGATCTGTCTCAGTTTACATGACAACTTTCCCCATAGACATACACCCAGATCCCTTCACCCTTACATCCCACAATGGCACACCAATGGCACAGGAGGACTATGTAGATAGTTAAATAGAGGTTTGAGAGGAATCTACAGTATATAATTTACTCAGCGTGGCTGTTGATGAGAAATGGAACTCCCTATTTTAGCCAAGTCAAGTTCGCTGGAGAGGCGTCGTTGATGGCCTATGCTCCTCATGTGGAGATGGGTCTAAGTAAGTAATTGCAGCCAAGACAGAAAAAGGCCCCTAATATTCTCTGGTTCGATTACGCACCATCTTCATCATTATTACTGTAACTCATTCTAAAACATTGACTGTGGATCCTTACAGCCAATGGGGAAATCTATTTCCCTACTGGAGCAACCTTTTGGAGATAGGGGGCAGTATTTTCACTTTGGATGAATTGCGTGCCCATAGTGAACTGCATCAAACTCTGTCCTAAATTGCTAATATATGCATATTATTATTACTATTGGATAGAAAACACTCTGAAGTTTCTAAAACCGTTTGAATTACGTCTGTGAACTCACAGGGCAGGCAATCTTCCAAACAAGTTTTGAAATCCTGAAAGTTGGGGCAACTTTGACGTCATCGCCCCCTCCCTTCCCAACAAGTTATGGATCTGGAAACACTTCCTACGTCTTCCACTAGATGTCCTCATTCAGTAGAAAGTGTAATGGAGCATTTGCTGTGAACTTTGACCTAATGGGAGGGAAAATAGTCGGTGTCGCAAGAGAATGCCATTTTGTTGTGGCGCATTTCTCTTTGAGTGCTACGGCTGTTCCAATCAGCCCCAGATGAAAACGAATGATCCGGTTGGAATGTTATTGGATACATATGATTATAACATCCTGAAGATTGATTCTGCACTTAGTTTGACCAGTTTTTTCGACCTGGAAAATGTATTTTGGAAGTTTTCATGCAAGTTATCCTGGACCAGAAGCCAGTTTTTGGGCATGTGAGCTGAAAGTGATAGCAAATGCTGCTACTTGGACACTAGTATTGGACATTATGGAACAAAATTATTTATTGTTGAACTAGGACTCCTTGCACTACAATCTGCGATCTACTACGATCATCAAAGGTAAGGGAATATTTATGTTGTAATTTTGTATTTCTGTTGACTCCAACATGGCGGAGAAATATTGTTACGTCTGAGCGCCGTCTCAGATTATTGCAATGTTAGGCTTTTTCCGTAACGTTTAAAACAAATGTGACACAGCGGTTACATTAAGAACCAGTGTATCTTTAATTATATGTAGAACATGTATCTTTAGTCAAAGTTTATGATGAGTATTTCTGTTATCTGGCGTAGCTTTCTATAATTCCTCCGGATATTTTGGAGGAATTTCTGAACATGGCGTCAATGTAAACCGAGATTTATGGATATAAAATGCATATTATCGAACAAAACATAAATGTACTGTGTAAAATGTCATATGACTGTCATCTGATGAAGATTTTCAAGAGGTTAGTGATTGATTTACATTTTTAATCCTGCTTTTGTGATTTTATCTTTGGCTGAAAAAAATGGCTACGTTTTTTCTTTGGTTTGGTGATGGTCTAACATAAATATATGTTGTGTTTTTGCTGTAAAACATTTTAAAAAATCTGACACGATGGGTAGATGAACAAGGTGTTTATCTTTCATTTGAGGTATTGGACTTGTTAATGTGTGGAGGTCAAATATTTCTAAAGAATATTTTTGCATTCCCTGCGCCACCTTTTCTGCTTAAGGGGGGGGGGGGGGGGGGGGGGGGGAGTTCCCCTCGGCCTCAACAGGTTTTAAACAGATGGAGACCCATAATAGTCTTTGGTGCTATTATACATGATCATCATTGATTGCTGATCATCTTTCTCTATTCTACAATATTCTGTCCACACACACCCACATCATGTGATAATAAAGGAGAGCCAAGAAAACAACTGTGTGTAAGGGACTAAGTTAGTTATAATAAGGGGTACACAGAGCAAGTCTGACCTCAAATTAAAATGCATTATTGGCTATTTTTTATTGGGCTACTTTTTAACCTCATATTTGTGACATCACAGAGTAGCATTAAAAATTAAAAAACAGTGATTTTAAAAACCTGCAATGAGTTTCTAGCCCAACGGACGGTTTTGTCTTGCTCCCAAGATAAACAGATATTTCTTGCTTAAACTGACAGATTTTGATGGGGATTTTTTAATTTGACTAATTACATTTCCACAAGGACATCAAATCTTTAAGCAAAATATATCATATGACCCTCCTTGAATGCTTGAAAAAAGCAATTGACCCTCCCTCTACCCAAAGTAATATTTGAAATATGAAGTACATTTTCTTAGAAAAAAACATTTGTCCTGTGCTTCTTCGAGCATGCACTTTGTATAACCTTTAGACTTGTGATAATATTTATTGAGACCACACTAAATTATAGACACATTTGACCTTGCTTGCTCAGTGGAGAATGGTGGTCTGCTGCTGAGCATTAGGCACACTGTCACGGCAGATTTCCTCCTCTTCGGACCAAGATGCGGCGTGGTAAGTGTTCGTCATTTTAATGGAAAAACTGAACACTACAAAACAACAAAGTGACAACCGTGACGCTAATGAAACACTGTGCTAACAAGCAACATAACATATACAATCACCCACAACCCACAATGACAAAACAGGCTACCTAAATATGGTTCCCAATCAGAGACAATGACTAACACCTGCCTCTGATTGAGAACCATATCAGGCCAAACACAGAAACAGACAAACTAGACATACAACATAGAATGCCCACTCAGATCACACCCTGACCAAACAAAACATATAAACATACAAAGCAAACTATGGTCAGGGCGTGACACACACATTGAGATATAATAAGCTAATAAGCAACCACTTTTAAAACACTGAGAAATATATACATTTCATTTAGAAATTACATGACCCTCCCCTGGACTAAATCAATAAAAATTAAAATAAATACCCCGGACTGAAATTTTAAGAGCATGACCCTCCCCGACATTCCTTCATGTACCATGTTCCAGAAATTACAAACAGTCCCTAACACCAATTGATACCATTGAACATGTAAGTAGCATCTTGTCCTATACATGTGACCATAACACCTGAACTTGATGGGTTATATTTAGAATACCTGTCAGTGACTCAATCATTTTGACACATGATCCTCCAACCTTCACATGTTAAACACCTGGAGAGAAAGAAATGAGCGACAAAAAAATAAGATTGAGTGCAATAGTGAGCAAGACCAAAACAAAGGATGTCTAACCAGAGAATGTGACAAGTACATATACATAACATGCATGGCCATAGAGACACACAGATTACAGTAAAATGGAAACACGAAAACAAACACAGAAACACGCTCACACACAGACAAACGTATGGAATGTGACAGCTGACGTTGAAACCGTATGATTCAAATCTTGGTTTAAAAAACCACTCTCCTGTACTGCTCATGAATAATGGCTGTCAAGTTAGGGAGCCAGAGAGGGAGGGCTGGCGATCCATGCGGAAGAGAAGACAAACCAGTACATTAAACACAAACAACCAGCATGTCGTGTGTGTGTGAGACCGTGCCTGTGTGTGAGGAAGAAAGAGGGAAAGAAGAGAGGGAGGAGTGAGAGAAGAGTAATTACACATCAGATGTGCTAATGGTGCATGAAGTGGCTGCGTCTCTCTCTCTCTCTCTCTCTCTCTCTCGCTCTCTCTCTCTCTGACCTCCCAATCTGTTGACGAGGATGGCTCTACAGTCTAGGGGTTATACAGTGCATTCGGAAAGTATTCAGACCTCTTCCATTTTCCACATTTTGTTACGTTACATCCTTATTCTCAAATGGATTGAATATTTTTGTTCCCTCATCAATCTACACATAATGCCCCATAAAGACAAAGCGAAAACAGGTTTTTAGACATTTTTGCAAATTTGAACAGAAATACGATATTTACATAATAATTCAGACCCTTTGCTATGAGACTCAAAATTGAGCTCAGGTGCATCCTGTTTCCATTGATCATCCTTGGGATTTTTCTACAACTTGAGTGTGTAACATCTACTTCCAATTTACACTCTCAAACACACAGATCCCCTGACCGCAGCTCACTTTCCAGATCCCAATCACCTGAATTCTGATCACCTGTTCACACACCGGTATGTCATTATCACACACTATTTAGTTCAATTCTTTGCACCCATCGATGTGAGATATTGTTTGTTTTGTGACACACTTCTATTCGGAGCTCTGTTTTTCCTGTAATTTAATCCTCCTGTGTATGATAGTTTTTGCCTGCCTCACTAACGACACCTTTTGCCTATTCCCTGCCTGTACCTTAGCCGGATTTCGGATTATCAACCAATTATCAACCTATTATCAACCTATTATCAACCTATTGCCTGATCTCCCGGATGAAGTTACTAGCCTTTTCCCTGCCTGTACTGTTGCCTTTTTAGACGCGCTGTGTATGACCTTCTGCCAGCCCCTGGTCCCAGCTACCTGCCTCCTCCTGTGGCCCTAAACAACTGCTGCGCCCTGCGCTTGAAACCAATTTTCTGTCTCCCATCGTGTTCATTACAGAGTGGAGTTCACCTGTGGTAAATTCCATTGATTGGACATGATTTGGAAAGGCACACACCTGTCTATATAAGGTCCCACAGTTGACAGAGCATGTCAGAGCAAACATCAAGCCATGAGGTCTGTTAGGTTCGTATTTTTCAGAGTAAATAACTCACAGACACTAGAGAAGCTTAACCAAGTTGAATTCTTCCCAAAGGGTCTACACAGCTGTATTCAGACATACAAACATTTCTCACCATCACAGGTGATCTCACTTAAGATCCCAATTAATATCCCATTTAAGACACTCCTCCTTCTCTCCAATCCAACCCTTATTAATCCCTTCAGGGGATCTGACCTCACCTCCTGACTTCAACCCCTATTTCGCCTAATCCACAGATGCCCATCTTCTTCCTCTATAGCAATCCTTTGATCTCCTCCCATCCACCCAGCACATTCCACAGCCACTCTGTCTTTCCACAGAGAACCATTAACTTCTGACAAAAACACCAGTCGCTTTCACTCCTTATATTCTATGCTTCTGATCTGTAATTTATTTAATATCTCAATGTTCAAAGTTTAGCCGATTCCAACAGGTCTGGGGAAGGGTATAAAAAAAGCATTTCAGGTCCCCAAGAACACATCATTCTTAAATGGAAAAGTATTCTTAGATCTGGCCAAACTGAGCATTTGGGAGAGAAGGGCCTTGGTCAGAGAGGTGACCATGAACCCGATGATCACTCTGACCGAGTTCCTCTGTGTAGATGGGAGAACCTTCCAGAAAGGCAATCCTCTCTGCAACACTCCACCAATCAGGCCTTTATGGTGGAGTGGCCAGACGGAAGCCACTCCTCCGTAAAATATACATGAAAGCCTGCTTAGAGTTTGCCAAAAGGCACCTAAACTATTTATTTCTGATGAAACCAGGTTTGAACTTTTTGGCCTGAACACCAAGTGTCACGTCTGGAGGAAACCTGTCACCATCATGCTGTGGGGATGCTTGTCAGCGGCAGAGACTGGGAGACCAATCAGGATCAAGGGAAAGATGAACAGAGTAAAGTACAGGGAGATCCTTGATGAAAATTTGCTACAAAGCGCTCAGGACCTCAGACTCGGGCAAAGGTTCACCTTCCAACAGGACAGCGATCCTAGGCACACAGCCAAGACAACGTAGGAGTGGCTTCGGGACAAGTCTCTGAATGTTCTTGAGTGGCCCAGCCAGAGCCCGGACTTGATCCTGATCGGAAATCTCTGGAGAGACCTGAAAATGGCTGTGCAGCGACGCTCCCCATCCAACCTGACAGAGCTTGAGAGGATCTGCAGAGAACAATTGGAGAAACTCCACAAATACAGGTGTGCCTAGCTTATAGCATCATACCCCAAAACAATTGAGCCTGTAATTGCTGCCAAAGGTGCTTCAACAAAGTACTGAGTAAAGGGTCTGAATACTTATGTAAATGTCATATTTCATTTTTGTATTTTTTTAATTTGCAAAAATGACTAAAAACAGTTTTTGCTTTGTCATTATGGGGTATTGTGCGTAGATTGATGAGGAAAAAATGACAATGTACTCTATTTTAGAATAAGCCTGTTATGTAACAAAATGTGAAAAAAGTCAAGGGGTCTGAATACTTTCCGAAGCACCGTAACTCAGCTAAGTTTTCTAGCAGGGAGCTCTTCCTTAGGAACATGCTGACTTCACTATGTCATTCCAGCTGCTGTCTTATCTGAGGAAATGGGCATGTTACTTTAGCTGCATGTTACATTTGTCCTGGCTCTCCCCTACTGCAATGATATCACTGATGAAGCCTGTTTACAAAAATAAACACCAACAAACAGAACAGACACAACAAACACTGTCAACACATCATAACGTCATACGTAGCCTACAGTTTCAGCCTACAATGAATCAAAAATACAAATTAATGATAGATTTGTCACTGAGGACAGGTCCCACCAATCTCACACCAGCAGCCTGTATCCCCACTTCTCAAAATAGCAAAGTCAAAAATGTAATCAAAAGGGGAAGAAAAGAAAAAGTACATCCCTGATTATTCCTGCACTTTAGATGGTCTTGTCATGTTAACTTTCGCTGTTGTATATTCCAAATTACGTTTCAAGAGCCAACCTGGGATCCCACCATAGCTGCGAGTAATGTTCCCTTTAAACTGCGCACATACCTGGCCGCCCAGTTCCTGGAGCAGCCCTGCACAGAAAAATTGCCAGCGTGTGCAAACGCACACTATTGATCTTAATTAAAATGTATATTTGCTAATATTCTTAGTTAGTGAGTTACTAGCTCAGCTATAGCCTAGTAATTTTGGTCAGGAGTGATTGCTTTCTAAAAGAGCACAAAACGGGTACAGTACACTACCAGTCAAAAGTTTTAGAACACTCTTTCAAGGGGTTTTATTCATGTTTTTATTATTTTATACATTGTAGAATAATAGTGAAGACATCAAAACTATGAAATAACACATATGGAATCATGTAGTAACCAAAAAAGTAATAAATGAATCAATATATGTTATATATTTGAGATTCTTCAAATAGCCACCCGTTGTCTTGATGACAGCTTTGCACACTCTTGGCATTCTCTCATCAAGCTTCACCTATAATGCTTTTCCAACAGTCTTGAAGGAGTTCCCACATAGGCTCCTTTTCCTTCACTCTGCGGTCCAACTCATCCCAATCCATCTCAATTTGGTTGAGTTCGGGGGATTGTGGAGGCCAGGTCATTTGATGCAGCACCTCAAAACTCTCCTCCTTGGTCAAATGGCCCATGGCCCTGCTGAAAAATAAATAATTATCCCACTAAGCCCAAACCAGATGGAATAGTGTATTTCTGCAGAATGCTGTGGTAGCCATGCTGGTTACGTGTGCCTTGAATTCTAAATTAATCACAGACAGTGTAACCAAAAAAGCACCCCCACACCATAACATCTCCTCCTCCATGCTTTACGGTGGGAAATACACATGTGGAGATCATCCATTCACCCACAACGCGTCTCACAAAGACATGGCGGTAGTGGACTGGTTTTCCAAAGCCACCCAATTCATTCCTCTCCCCAAGCTACCCTCCGCCAAAGAGACAGCCTGGCTCATGGTGCCGCACGTCTTCCAGGTCCACGGACTTCTAGTGGACATGGTCTCTGACAGGGGTCCTCAGTTCACGTCCCGGTTCTGGAAGGCATTCTGCACGCTCATTGGGTCATCGGCCAGCCTGTCCTATGGGTTCGACCCCCAGTCCAATGGCCAGTCGGAGCGAGCTAACCAAGACTTGGAAATGACTCTTCGCTTCCTGGTCTCCGCCAACCCCACCACCTGGAGCCAGCAACTAGTGTGGGTCGAATACACCTGCAAAACCCTTCCTTGCTCTGCCACAGGTATCTCACCCTTTGAGTGTTTCCTTGGCTATCAGCCCCCGCTCTTCCCTGAGCAAGAGGAAGAGGTCGTCATACCTTCGACCCAGATGTTTGTCCACCACTGTCGTCGTACCTGGAGGAGTGCCCGGTCGGCCCTTCTCAAGACAACCTCCAGGTACCGACAACAAGCAGACCACCACTGGACTCCGGCTGTCCACCCGGGATCTGCCCCTCCGGATGGAGTTCCGCAAACTTTTCCCCTGGTTTAATTAACGTCCCTTTCCCCATCTCATTAGCCCCTCTGCTGTTCGTCTTCCGTTGCCCTGTACCCTCCTTATGCTTCCCACTTTTCCTGTGTCTAAAATCAAACCCATGTCTCACAGCCCTTTGTCTCCTGTTTCCTGACCCTGAGCCTGCCTGCCTTGCCCCACTGTACCTTGCCCCACCACACTGGATTATTGACCTCTGCCTGTCCTGATCCTGAGACTGCCTGCCGTTCTGTACCTTTTGGAATGACATCTACCTGCCCTTGACCTGTCGTTCTAGTAATAAACTTTTGTTACTTCGACACTGACTGCATCTTGGACTTCCCCAAAACGTGATAAAGGCTACCGGGTGGCCAAAGGGTGGCTATTTGAAGAATCTCAAATATATATTTTTTTTTGATTTGTTGAACACTATTTTGGTTATTACATATGTGTTATTTCATAGTTTTGATGTCTTCACTATTATTCTACAATGTAGAAAATAGTAAAAATAAAGAAAAACCCTTGAATGAGTAGGTGTTCTAAAACTTTTGACCAGTAGTGTGCATATCTTACTGTCGTTGAAAAGCAAGTCAAATAAAGAGCTTTTTTTTTACCTCAAAGGGGCAGTGTCCTATTTCGAGACATGCTTTAATATGCAAATAAGCCGATAGGCAGAATATAGCATAAATTTTTGTATGATTCTCTGTGTGCTAATAACAATGATAATGAATAAAATTTTGCAAAGGGGTTTCTTGCATCATTATAACACAATAACGCAATTTTCAGTCACCTATTTGGCCAATTGTGTACAGATCATGTCTTATTTCTATAAAGCTATTTAAACTTTCGGACAAGTAAAAGATCAGTCCTAAAATGATTAACCGTTTTACAGGCAGTTAGTTTCAATGTATGGAATCACTTGGGAGTTTCTGGACTATGTCATTCCAGCTGTGTCTTATGGATTTTTCTATTCACACATCTTCAGTTCTAATTGTCCATAAAATGGGCAATTGCAAGACTTGGAAAAATTCAATCAGTTGTTAATAATTTTAGGAACTCTTAAAAAAAATGCTCTACCTGTCACGACTTCCGCCGAAGTCGGTCCCTCTCCTTTTTCGGGCGGCGGTCGGCGTCGCTGGCCTTTTAGCCATCGCCGATCCACCTTTCATTTTCCTTTTGTTTTGTCTTGTCTTCCCACACACCTGGTTCCAATTCCATAATTACCTGCTGTGTATTTAACCCTCTGTTTCCCCCATGTCCTTGTACGGAATTGTTTATTGCAAGTGTTTGTGCACGTTTGTCTGGCGTGCGAAGGACTTTTGTCCCACTGTAAATATTTATTGTTTTTGTTCACAGTGATTTTATTATTAAACTGCACCGTTGTAACAGTCTTTGCTCTCCTGCGCCTGACTTCTCTGCCGCCAGTACGCACTCATTACACTACCAGGCAGTTGAGTTTCCCATTAAAAGAATGCAATTTAGCTAGTGAGTATCACGTTCTGACCTCAGTTCCTTTGTTTTTGTCTTTGTTTTAGTATGGTCAGGGCGTGAGTTGGGGTGGGCAGTCTGTTTGTTTTTCTGTGTTGGTTTTTGAGTTCGGCCTAGTATGGTTCTCAATCAGAGGCAGCTGTCAATTGTTGTCCCTGATTGAGAATCATACTTAGGTAGCCTGGTTTCACTTATGGTTTGTGGGTGTTTGTTTCCGTGTGAGTGTTTGGGCCACACGGTACTGTTTCATTTTGTTCACATCGTTTATTGTTTGTTCCAGTGTTCAGTTTGTTTATTAAAAAGACATGAACACTTACCACGCTGCACCTTGGTCCTCCTCTCTATCTCCAGACGACATCCGTTACAGTGTGTGTTTGTATGCATGTGTCTGTGCCTATGTTTGTGTTGCTTCACAGTCTCCGCTGTTCCATAAGGTGTTTTTTTATCCGTTTTTTAAAAATCTCATTTTACTGCTTGCATCAGTTACTTGATGTGGAATAGAGTTCCATGTAATCATTGCTCTATGTAGTAGTTTGTTCTGTAATGGTTACTTGTTGCATGGCTTGTGGGGAATGCACGGGTGTCCAAGCTGTGTGCCAGTAGTTCATACAGAGCTGTTCATACAGACAGCTCGATGCATTCAACATGTGACTTAGGAAAATTCTCATAAATACAAGTAGTGATGAACTCCTCCACTTTGAGCCAGGAGAGATTGACATGCATATTATTAATGTTAGCTCTCTGTGTTGATCCAAGGGCCAGCCGTGCTGCCCTTTTCTGAGACAATTGCAATTTTCCTAAGTCATTTTTTGTGGCACCTGACCACACGACTGAACAGCGGTCAAGGTGTGACAAAACTAGGGCCTGTACGACCTGCCTTGTTGATAATGTTGTTAAGAAGGTAGAGCAGTGCTTTATCCCCATCTGTTTTTTCAATATGTTTTGATCATGACAGTTTACAATCCAGGATTACATCAACCATTTTAGTCATCTCAAGTCGCTCAATTTCCACATTACTTACTACAAGATATAGTTGAGGTTTAGGTTTTAGTGAATGATTTGTCCCAAATAAAATGCTTTTAGTTTTAGAAATATTTATGCTAAATTTTTCTTTGCCACCCACTCTGAAACTAACTGCAACTCTTTGTTAAGTGTTGCAGTCATTTCAGTCGCTGTAGTAGCTGCTGTGTATAGTGTTGAGTCATCCGCATACATACACACTCTGTCTTTACTCAAAATCAGTGGCATTAGTAAAGATTGAAAAAAGCAAGGGGCCTAAACAGCTACCTTGGGGAATTCCTGATTCTACCTTGAGTATTTTTGAGAGGCTTCCATTAAAGAACACCCTCTGTGTTCTGTTAGACAAGTAACTCTTTATCAACATTATAGCAGGGGGTGTAAAGCCATAACACAAACGTTTTTCCAGCAGCAGACTATGATCGACTACATCACTACTGCATTGAAGTCTATCATCAAGACAACCCCACAATCATTGTATCATCAATTTCTCTCAATCATCAGTCATTTGTGTAGGTGCTGTGCTTGTTGAGTGTCCTTTCCTCTAAGCACTGTGAAATAATTGTGTTAATTTGTTTACTGTGAAGTAGCATTGTATCTGGTCAAAAAAAAATGTTTGTTCAGTATTTGGGCCATTAAAGGAGACTTTACTCTTCTTGGGTAGCGGAACTACTTTAGCTTCCCTCCAGGCCTGAGGGCACACACTTTTTAGTAGGCGTAAATTGAAGATGTGGCAATATCGTCTGCTGTTACCCTCAGTGATTTTTCATACAGATTGTCAGACTCCGGTGGCTTGTCATTGTTGATAAACAACAACAAAAAATGTCACCTCTTCCACACTGACTTTACGGAATTCAAAAGTATAATTCTTGTCTTTCATAATTTGGTCCGATATACTTGGATGTGTAGTGTCAGCGTTTGTTGATGGCATGTCATGCCTAAGATTGCTAATATTGCCAATGAAAAATTCCTTAAAGTGGTTGGCAATATCAGTGGATTTTGTGATGTATGAGCCATCTGATTCAATGAATGATGGAACTGAGTTTGCCTTTTTTCCCAAAAATGTTATTTTGAGGTGCTCCAAAGCTTTTTACTATCATTCTTTATATAATTTATATTTGTTTCATAGTATAGTTGTGCAGGTATATGAGGTAATTGAGGTAGCTATGTACTGTACATTTAGGTAGTGTAACGGCTTTCTTACTGGGAAGGAGAGGCGGACCAAAACGCAGCGTGGTTAGAGTTCATGTTCATTTAATAAGGTAACTCAAACATGAACAGGATACAAAACAATAAACGTGAAAACCGAAACAGTCCTGACTGGTGCATAAAACACAAAGACAGAAAACAACCACCCACAAATCCCAACACAAAACAGGCTACCTAAATATGGTTCCCAATCAGAGACAATGACTAACACCTGCCTCTGATTGAGAACCATATCAGGCCAAACATAGAAATAGACAAACCAGACACACAACATAGAATGCCCACCCAGCTCACGTCCTGACCAACACTAAAACAAGGAAAACACAAAAGAACTATGGTCAGAACGTGACAGTAAAGTAAAGTGATTAGTAGCAGCGTATGTGGTGAGTGTGAAATTGTGGTGTGTATGTGTGTGTGTGGGTGTTTGTGGTGTCAATATGCATGTAGTGTGTGTGTGTGTGTGTGTGTGTTGTGTGTGTGTGTGTGTGTGTGTGTGTGTGTGTGTGTGTGTGTGTGTGTGTGTGTGTGTGTGTGTGTGTGTGTGTGTGTGTGTGTGTGTGTGTGTGTGTGTGTGTGTGTGTGTGTGTGTGTGTGTGTGTGTGTGTGTGTGTTGGGGTATCAGTGTAAGTATGTGTGAATGTGTGGGTAGAATCCAGTATGTGTGCATAAAGTCAATAGACTGTGTAAAAAAAGGGTAAATGTGGGTAGCCTGGGTAGCCATTTGATTATCTATTTAGCAGCCTGTCTTCTTTAGAAGTCTTTTACAATGGCTTAGAAGGTAAATGTTAAAAATAGAGCCTATTGCGTACCAGTATGTGACTATAAAAAGGGATATTTCGTTGGAGAGCAAGTGTGCTACAGTTTTAAATGAAAGGAGGTGAGTGGGATAGTAGGCTATTCTGAGGATTCCACAGGTCTTCAGAAGAACTCGTCTACGAAACACACTCCACATTCATTGCACGTCAACATGAGTCTTTTCTTGTAAGTGTGTGCCAAAAAATGAATGAAATAAAGAAAAATTAAATCCATATTTCAAATAAAAGTGCCCCTTTTATATAATATATGAAACTGCAGGCTTAAGTGAAATCCATTTGCTGCTTCCCTAGTTTTATTCCAAATGTAGGCATATTTGTCTCATATGGAGATATTCATACTGATATTTTGTATGATAATAATTTAATTGTTGTAAATGCAAAAGGGTCATCACCACCATTGCAGGTGTGCATAATGATGTGAATTAGTGAGTGAAAATACCTATATCAGAAGTGTTTTGAATATGTTTAAGTGTCCTCTTAATTGGATACATATATGTCCTATATGAAGAAACAATATGTTAAACATTTCAACAGGTGTATTTATGAAGAACGATAACAGTTCAGGCATGAGTGACGTTCAGACACGTTGTTTTATAATCATTAAAGTTGAGGCCAAGTTTGACACATTGTAGCCTATTCATGATTTATGTGTTGTTGATTTTCCATTTTCCAGAGCCTTGAGTTCATCTAATTTGCTTAACACCCCCTAAACGAAGTTGTTGAACTTTGATAAAACTGAACATTTTCTGAAATTCAATAAGATCCACACGAAGTGATAGTCTATACAAATTAAACCATTTTTCACTAATCGAACAATATTCAACAAATGAAAGGATCATGAATTCCCTTATCTCAAAGGATGCGCACGACTCTCTAATCGGTGGAAACATTGTCACTTGGAATCATCACTCATACCCAAACGTTACCCACCAGAAGGAAACCCCCCTTACCACCTGACGTCAGATGAACCGTTTAAAAGACAGGTTCGGAGGGGGGACAAGAACAACAGGAGCAGCAGAACTCAAAGAGAAGCCAATCTCAACGATTGCCTGCCCAATTGAACCACCTTTATCCATCCTCTGCCTCCCCCGAGACCCAGAAGAAGATGCTCTCGACGCGTGTCCAGTGCGCCCTAGCACTACTCTCCCTAGCCCTGGCCATCAGCAGCGTCTCTGCCGCTCCGTCCGATGCCAAACTCCGCCAGCTGCTCCAACGGTCACTCATGGCACCTGCAGGCAAACAGGTAAATAAATACCTTCAATCAGACTTTCATTATTAGAATTTGTTCTTAAACAACATATATCTCTGGCTGCAGTGGCCATATTATATGATTTTTTTCTGAGTTTGATGGAACAGCTGTAAACTACAATTTAAGTAGATTTACCTCTAGAGTCTAGCAACTATACCTTCTAGAAATTTAAATTTAAGCACATGCGTTGCCATACAGTTAACTCTTTGGTTTTACTGGCAGGCACAGGGAAATTAATCGAGGAAATTAGTATGATGCAGGGAAGCAACCAAGAAATGAAGTATTTGAATTTATTATGGATCCCCATTTAAATGCTGGCACTCTTCCAGCAAAATTAATGGATTTATACACAATAAAAAAAACATTACATTACTTTTCACAACATAGTTGTGTGTGCACAACTAGTAGTGGCCCGAGTGTGTGCACTCGGGCCACTACTCTACTACCACATATCTACAACACAAATCCATGTGTATGTGTGTGTATAGTGCGTATGTTATCATATGTGTGTGTATGGATGTCTATGACTGTGTATGTGTCTCTTCACAGTTTATGCTGTTCCATAAGGTGCATTTTTATCATTTTTTTCAATCTGATCTTTCTGCTTGTGTGAGCTACTTGATGTGGAATAGAGTTCTGTGTAGCTGTATGTAGTACTGTGTGCCTCCAATAGTATTTTCTAGATTTGGGGACTGTGAAGACACCTCTGGTGGCATGTCTTGTGGGGTTTGCATTGGTGTTTGACATGTGTGCCAGTAGTTTAAACAGACAGCTCGGTGCATTCAATATGTCAATACTTTTCACAAAGTAGTGATGAAGTCAATCTCTCCTCTACTTAGAGCCAGGACAGGTTGAAATACATATTATTAAGTGCTGAGGAAATATTGGTATCAGAGCAACTAACAAAATATAAATGTATATTGATCTATATTTTAAATCAACCTTTAAAATGAAAAACGTAAAATAAGAACGAAAGAGGTCTCTGGAATTTGGGGTATGCTGTAGTTAGCTGTCAATTACGTAGCATAGTCAGAACATACGGTAGAATGGGTAAAAAAGTACCTAATGTTTATTAATGAAAAGTGTTCTTCCCCAAAAAATTTACATGATGGGAAAGTAGTTTATACATCTCGGTTTAAGTGATCGATTCATGCGTAACAGCATTGGAAAGGTCATTTTAATAGATTTGAAGACAGCTTAAATAAATTGAAATAATGCAGATTTAATAGCCTACATCTATTTATTCTAGCAATGTGAGGGAAGCGAAAACATTCAAACACTGATTTCCTTCCTAAATGGGTATGCAAAATTTTTTTTTAAAGCATGTTGATTTCTTTCTATTTCAGTGGATCTTGTTGCTAAAATGTGAAATGTTCTGTCTCCACAAAACAGAAAAAATAACTATTTCATCTTATTTGATCTATTTTCAGGAGCTTGCCAGGAATACACTCGTAGAGCTACTCTCAGAGCTCGCACATGTAGAGAACGAGGCGATTGAATTGGATGACATGTCTCATGGCGTGGAGCAGGAGGATGTGGATCTCGAGCTGGAGCGTGCACCCGGCCCAGTACTGGCTCCACGTGAACGCAAGGCTGGATGCAAGAACTTCTTCTGGAAAACCTTTACATCGTGTTAATTAATCTACACCCGGGCCCTTTACTGTGTGTACTACATCTCATCTCTTTTGTTTCAATCACTCATTGCTGAATCCAATGCACCATGGCCTAACCCTCCTCTTCAAAAAATGTAAATAAACACTGTTATAACTTTAACAATCATTCTGATGTTTTTATCGCTCATTTCGATTTTTTTCCGAAAAGGAACACAAGAAAGAATGTTCTACAAATGTATGCAATTCTGCTTTGACTGTGATTTATGTATTTTGGCAGACTATTTTTAATTGTTTGTTTGAATAAAATCTGTGTTTCAGAACCAATGAGTTGATTCATATATTGTTATTTTGCTCCTCTTTTAAAATGTTTTTTTTTTAAAATTCAGTAATAGCCTATTCCTATGAGATGCTAGCACACTTCTCTCCAGGATAAGCATGCTTGTTTCCTCCATTTTGAATGATGTTACAGAGTATAGTTTTGGTTACAGGGTATAGTTTTATTTTAGGCGGTAATCCATTGTTGGATAAACTGACTTTGTTGTGTTGTGGCGTGCCATAAGAAGTTTACATTTATGAAGGGTAGGCATAATGTAAACATTGACCTGACGAACCTACAGCAGCAACAACACCTTCCTAATATTGAGTTGCACCCTGGCACTTTTGCCCTCAGAACAGCCTCAATTAGTTGGGGCATGGACTCTACAAAGTGTCAAAAGCTTTCCACAGGGATGCTGGCCCATGTTAACTCCATTGCTTCCCACAGTTGTGTCAAGTTGGCTGGATGTCCTTTGGGTAGAAGACCATTCTTGATACACACAGGAAACTTTTGAGCGTGAAAAACCCAGCAGCGTTGCAGTTCTTGACACACTCAAACCTATGCGCCTAGTACCTAATAACATCAAATCAAATCAAATTGTATTTGTCACATGTGCCGAATACAACAATGAAATGCTTACTTACAAGCCCTTAACCAACAATGCAGTTTTAAGAAAAATACCTAAAAATGTTTTTAAATAAAGTAACAAATAATTAAAGAGCAGCAGTAAAATAACAATAGCGAGGCTATATACAGGGGTTATCGGTAGAGTCAATGTGCAGGGGCACTGGTTAGTCAAGGGATTTAGGTTATCTGTACATGTAGGTAGAACTTTTAAAGTAACTTTGCATAGATAATAACAGAGAGTAGCAGCAGCGTAAAAGATGGGGGGGGGGGGGGGCAATGCAAATAGTCTGGGTAGCCATTTAATTAGACGTTCAGTAGTCTTATGGCTTGGAGGTAGAAGCTGTTTAGAAGCCTCTTGGACCTAGACTTTGGCGCTCCGGCACCGCTTGCCATGCGGTAGCAGAGAGAACAGGCTTCTGACTAGGGTGGCTGGAGTCCTTGACAATTTTTACGGCCTTCCTCTGACACCACCTGGTATAGAGGTTCTAGATAGCAGGAAGCTTGGCCACAGTGATGATAACATACCAAATTCAAAGGCACTAAAATCTTTTGCCTTGTCCATTCACCTTGTCTCAAGGTTTAGAAACCGTTTTTAACCTGTCTCCTCCCCTTCATCATCACTGATTGAAGTGGATTTAACACATGACATCAATAAGGGATCATAGCTTTCACTTGGATTCACCTGCTCAGTCTATGCCATGGAAAGAGCAGGTGTTCTTAATGTTTTGTATACTCAAAAACAAAATCCCGTTTTTTTTTTCAACAACAATGTTGAAGTAAATTGTTCAAGTAAAATGGTCAAGTAAATGTTGACAAACAGCACAGAATAGCATGTTAACTAAATAAGATGCTAAAAAAAATGCATTCCACAGTTCAGTATGGTCCATGTGACACACAAGTTAAACTTACCATGTTTCCAAATAGAAACAGTTGGTGCATATATTGTGACAACATTTTGTGACATTTTTGGTATTTGGCAAGTTTTTCTCCAGCTCTTATGAACACTTACGTTCTGCTAGGAGCAGTAAGAACCTACCTGCCCTGTGTGTGTGTGTTTGTTTTATATTTAACCAGGCAAGTCAGTTATGAACAAATTCTTATTTTCAATGACAGCTTAGGAACAGTGTGTGTGTGTGTGTGTGTGTGTGTGTGTGTGCGCATCTGCTGGAATGTGTACGTGTGTGTGTGTGTGTGTGTTAAATGCCACCTCGAAAGTGTGTGTGCATCTGCGTGTGTGTGTGAAAAACAAGTTTCTAAAATGTTAAATGTGTGTGCACACATATCTACATGCACATGTGTGCCCGTGTGTATGTCCCCTGCATGTGTGTAGACTCCACACTGGCTCTTCAGAATGTGCGGGAGGAGGAGAATCACCAGGATGCTTGGTGAGATTAGGAAACGATACCAAATGGGAAGTGCACTTAATAACCCCTGACTCATTAATGGGCTTTGCTTAAGAAAGCTCTCAAACAATTAGTATTAAAGAGCAAGACACTGACAGTCTGGAACTGGAGGAAGGGGCTGCAAAATTGAAATCTAAGTAAGATTAAATATCTTAAGTCAAGGCAATATACAGTGCCTTGCGAAAGTATTCGGCCCCCTTGAACTTTGCGACCTTTTGCCACATTTCAGGCTTCAAACATAAAGATATAAAACTGTATTTTTTTGTGAAGAATCAACAACAAGTGGGACACAATCATGAAGTGGAACAACATTTATTGGATATTTCAAACTTTTTTAACAAATCAAAAACTGAAAAATTGGGCGTGCAAAATTATTCAGCCCCCTTAAGTTAATACTTTGTAGCGCCACCTTTTGCTGTGATTACAGCTGTAAGTCGCTTGGGGTATGTCTCTATCAGTTTTGCACATCGAGAGACTGACATTTTTTCCCATTCCTCCTTGCAAAACAGCTCGAGCTCAGTGAGGTTGGATGGAGAGCATTTGTGAACAGCAGTTTTCAGTTCTTTCCACAGATTCTCGATTGGATTCAGGTCTGGACTTTGACTTGGCCATTCTAACACCTGGATATGTTTATTTTTGAACCATTCCATTGTAGATTTTGCTTTATGTTTTGGATCATTGTCTTGTTGGAAGACAAATCTCCGTCCCAGTCTCAGGTCTTTTGCCGACTCCATCAGGTTTTCTTCCAGAATGGTCCTGTATTTGGCTCCATCCATCTTCCCATCAATTTGAACCATCTTCCCTGTCCCTGCTGAAGAAAAGCAGGCCCAAACCATGATGCTGCCACCACCATGTTTGACAGTGGGGATGGTGTGTTCAGGGTGATGAGCTGTGTTTCTTTTATGCCAAACATAACGTTTTGCATTGTTGCCAAAAAATTCAATTTTGGTTTCATCTGACCAGAGCACCTTCTTCCACATGTTTGGTGTGTCTCGCAGGTGGCTTGTGGCAAACTTTAAACTACACTTTTTATGGATATCTTTAAGAAATGGCTTTCTTCTTGCCACTCTTCCATAAAGGCCAGATTTGTGCAATATACAACTGATTGTTGTCCTATGGACAGAGTCTCCCACCTCAGCTGTAGACCTCTGCAGTTCATCCAGAGTGATCATGGGCCTCTTGGCTGCATCTCTGATCAGTCTTCTCCTTGTATGAGCTGAAAGTTTAGAGGGACGGCCAGGTCTTGGTAGATTTGCAGTGGTCTGATACTCCTTCCATTTCAATATTATCGCTTGCACAGTGCTCCTTGGGATGTTTAAAGCTTGGGAAATATTTTTGTATCCAAATCCTGCTTTAAACTTCTTCACAACAGTATCTCGGACCTGCCTGGTGTGTTACTTGTTCTTCATGATGCTCTCTGCGCTTTTAACGGACCTCTGAGACTATCACAGTGCAGGTGCATTTATACGGAGACTTGATTACACACAGGTTGATTGTATTTATCATCATTAGTCATTTAGGTCAACATTGGATCATTCAGAGATCCTCACTGAACTTCTGGAGAGAGTTTGCTGCACTGAAAGTAAAGGGGCTGAATAATTTTGCACGCCCAATTTTTCAGTTTTTGTTTGTTAAAAAAGTTTGAAATATCCAATAAATGTCGTTCCACTTCATGATTGTGTCCCACTTGTTGTTGATTCTTCACAAAAAAGTACAGTTTTATATCTTTATGCTTGAAGCCTGAAATGTGGCAAAAGGTCGCAAAGTTCAAGGGGGCCGAATACTTTCGCAAGGCACTGTATGCTTGTTTTTTGTATGACAAGATATTTCTTCTTATCAGACAGTTTTATGTTGGTGCATTTCACTTGTTTCAAGCTTTTTTTGTCCCTAATTATCTTAATAAGATAATATAACTTGTTACTGAGATTGGATTACTGGTTCTAAGTAACTTAAAGCTCGAAACTAGAATTACCAGAATTATAAAGCTGTTTGATCAACACTGACAAGTACAAAACTGCTTTGTCAAAGTCAGAATTTATTATTTCAAGCATCTTATCCTTTTCATCTCTTCACATATTAAGAACAGATAACGACCAAATGGAATCCACTGTGTTATTTTCAATCTTACACACAGCACAGAAATCAGGTAGACAAAAGACAGTACAGAACAAAGACAGTACACTTTTCATATCTGGGGAACACAGTATGAGTCATTTGAACTGTTTGTACAATTCTATTACATCCCCAAGATGGTATTTGACTTGTACATACATTTTGCTCTTGTTGCTAATTGTGTAATAAGAGGTCAAATCAACCAGCTTTTCAGCATCATCTAACTCAGTGGCCTGTGCAAGGTGTGGGACCTCAACTTGATAAGCCATGACGTTTCTATCAAAGCGTATAGTTTGAAATGGTTGATATTCCAAACAATAAAGCCTAGAATCAACAAGAAATATGTTTTTGACCAGTCCAAATTCTGGCATATTACCATTCAGTACTTTGGCAAAGATCATGGACTTCTGAGTTATGTATTTATTAGAATTTATTACAAGCCATTTGGTTTATATCATTGAAACCTAGGAAGTCCCTCAATTTTCCACGTAAATATTGTAGATCTTTAACCACTGATACAGGTCCCATCTCCCTTTCATTTGAAAGAATTGGGTGCATTGAACTGTCAACATTTTGGCAGCTTTCATATATTTGGTTCTAATTGATCAAAGACTTGAAAATATTTTTTACATTGAGCTTGGAAGCCCATTTAAAGAAACAATGTTTAGACTCAAACCGCATATACATATGTCTAACGATTGGACCCAATGACTTTATCTGCAATGGCAAATGTATCATATAATGCTGTTTAAGTGTAACATTGCAGTCTGGAAAAAGCTCCTTCCAATGCTTCAAATGATTTTCAATGAGTAACTTCAATCTAGACAGAGTCACAATGGAAAGAACAGGTGCAAATACTATCTGTACCATCTCTATTAGCTCAATTATCAGTCGTATATATGCATTGACTTCCAAACTCTCCAAAACAAAGGCAATTTATTTTGCAGGACAAACATTTGCCCAGATGTCTGCTTTAGTTTACCATCACTTGAAGTTAATGTACTAACAGAAATTGGTTATGGCCGATCTCTAACATCTAGAGGGAATAAGGGAAACCAAGAATAGCAGAATTTACTGAGTCCAGATCAATCTGTCCTGACACAAAAAGATGATTCAAACACATTTGATTTCCTATGGGGCTATGCCCTCCAGAATTACATGGATAATGTCTTGCGGAGTTTGTTGTATGATATCAAAGACTGGGAATTCAACTAGCTTGCTCCTTCTATTGATCCCATATGTTGTTCTCAGGCTGTTGCGAAGCAAGTCTGTCTGTGCCATCTATTTCATCACACTGTCTGACATGCTTCTCCAATGTCATTTTAGTATATGCATCCTCATTGAAGTGTGACTGCATGTCCTCAAAAGAACACTCAGAGTGTCTGCACTTACTGTAGGCAAGGCTCACACCCTCTTTGAACCCTGCTTGTTCATGTTGTGCCAGGGTGACTCCACAGAGAGAGACCATGGCACCATATATTGTTTTCTCTTCGTTAATAGTTTTATTAATTTTAACCCCACTGTACAATGCATCCATGTCTTCCTTGATTCTATTCAATATTACATCTACACCAGATTGGCAGAGGTCTGCTGATCTAGCCATGGCAAGTAGCCTGATAGCACCCAGTTTAGACTTTATTTTGGATTTATATTTCCTAGGGTGTAATAGACCATTAATGACTTGTTTTTTGATGCAAAGGATCCTAGTGGATTACAGATCTCTATTTCATCTGTGTACAGAACAATCTGCAATGCATTTGGTTTCTCTGAAAATAAGGGATGTGATTTTAGAAGAGCACCATCAACAATGTCATGAAAAAAACTTCCCCTGCACATCCGGGGTCCCTTTTCAACCATAGATAAAATCCTTGGGTGTGATAAAAACTGTTCTAGACTTTTGACTAATGGTACATAATGAAATCATTTGTCTTTGATGAAAATGTCTTTTGAGCCTCCACAGTTCATCCTGCCTATGGTTCGAGCAATTGGAATTTCCTCTACGTCCAAACAGCTAAACTGCTTCTTAATAACACTGTCCTGTCTAAATGTTGTTGCAAGCAAAGGGGTCAATGAAATGGTCAAATATATCCATTGCATCTTTTTCAAGTTGACCTGATGTGCTTCCTGAATGCTTCTTTAGCACCACCTCCATCTGCTTCCTGCGGTTGTCCAATAGTGATGATTGATACTGCTGTACCCCAGCAACAATGTCATTCACACCTTTTGAAAATGAGAGAGAGAGAGAGAGAGAGAGAGAGAGAGAGAGAGAGAGAGGTGGGGATATCATCAATCATGGAACATACCATCTTGTATACCTATGATATTCAGATTTGTTTATGACATATTTATTAACATAAGGACATACGGGATCAACAATAGTAAGGTGGACAACCTAGCACTGAGAATGAACTCAACCATCACTGAACCACTACAAAATGCTCTGCATAATGTAACAAACCAAATGCTGTGCTCTGTTCAGAAAAAGTATCTTACCTGTGAGGGACGATGCTTGGCTCTAGCATTTATCACAAAAGCAGTGGCATGTGTTGTCAAATCCTACATTTTTTTGACTTTGAATGTAGTGTCCTGAGGCTGGACATTACTAGTTCAAGACAAGTATAATGTTTGTGACAGGAGAAGTGGTTGCAAAGACTGACTATGAATGCAATTAGTAAATCTAAGTACTTAAAAAAAATATGGTCAATTTCAGTAGATTGCCACCAACCGAGTAACTTACTTGTGTCACTGTGACAGCTCCATGTTGGTCAATGCCCCATTGCGCTTCATCTGAGTCAGATGTATGCAGTTGCTGATCAGTGATGCTGGACTTAGGTAGAAGCTGATCGGGTTGAATGTTGTCTTGTGTACCACACATCAAAGAAACAGATTATTATTTGAAATTGTATTTAGTTATACAAATAGAGCTATTTAAGTGTTTTGTTCCTATTTATCATTGATTATTTTCACATTAACCCAGCTTTAGCCATAAGAGTCATTATTGCTAAAATGATCGAATAGCCTATGGACTTTGGTCGATGTATCGTCCGTTCATTAAATTATTATTTTTTAAATCCAGAGATTTACTTACTTGTTCCGGTGGTACTTGGCTTTCCTCTGATGGCTGTTCATCTGGTCGGGTGAAATCAAGTAGGTGTTGAAGGTGGTTTCTCTTTACACGATGATAGAAGGAATTGTACACTCTATATTCAACCAGAAACCAGAAATCAGGGCTGCGACTGTGCAATCTATTGATATGACTCAATAACAGTTTCAATGAAAAAGCATTAAAAACACAGCAGATAATGTACCCCCAAAGCATCTTGAATGTACCTAAAAGAAAACACAAGTAAAACGTTCCCACTGCTTTCGATGAAAAGGGCGTAAAGAACTGAAAATGTATTTATAATACGACCAAGTAGTTTGATTGGAGTAGAGAACATCAGCACCGGAGCTTTGTATCACTCCGCTTTACAGGTGTTGACTGTTAATTACATTAACAATCGTTATCTATCTTAAATTGTAACAAACTTCGCACCACAAAGATGAACATATTTCCACAAATTACATGTGAGTTAAATTATGAATGGTTGCCAGGAGAGTACAGTAACGTATAGACCTACACAAAGTAGCAGTAGCAAGCTAGTGTGTAGGAAAATGTATATGTGGTGCTTTGCAACAATCCAGTCCCAGACCAGTTGGGGAAATATGTGTCCCAGTTCAGTTATGGAACTATGTGTGTTGGCAGAGCCAAATAAATGATTAAATAAATAAACAAATCATAATCTGTTGTCACTTATTACTGTTAACTAATAAATCATGCTTGTAGAACTGTTGTATTAAAGCAACATCACACTCGAGGTCGTGCTGTTATACTGAATATTATTATCTTCTGCCTGTGGCCTCGTACCTACGACCGAATCACAGCCGTGCTGATATTCAGCACTCCCTCTTGTGTGATATTGCTTAACTGTTCATCACATTATCTAGATACATAAGGGAGGCCTATAACTAAAAAGTCAAAGACGGTCCACGTCTTTGAGTCATCTAACAACACCATGAATGAAGATGGAATGGATGACACATATCCAGGCATGGATCATATATCAACCGCAGTATTGAAAGGTAATGTTCATTTGTTTATCCCCATCTACCTTTCTCCTTAGCAAGCTAACGTTAGCTAGCGTTCATTTGAATTGGAAAGTTGGCAAGTCAAGTTCGCATGCTAATTTTAACTAGGTAACGTTGACTGTTAGCAGTTAATAACTGCACGAACGGTCATTCGTTGAAAACACTTGAACTTTGGTTAGATTGAGAGTGCTTTTTGCGAGAAATAGTGTTAATGAATGTGCATGTGCCCTAATGACTGACACCGTTGATTATTTAGCTTCGCCGTCTTTGGCGACCTTTCTATTGACAATTGAAAATAAATAGAAATGGCGCCAAAGACGGCGAAGCTAAATTATCGATGGTGTCAGTCATTGTCTACAATCTTAGCTAGACAAGCAAAGATTAACTAACTAAGATTTTCAATATGTGAGACAATTTGGCGTTAACGTTAGTTTCATTAGCTTGCACTATCTTTTGGTTTAAAGTAATTGACGTCAACGTTAATGATATTGGTAGTCAAAGTTTGTGACTTCACTATTTACCATGTGGTTAAATGTGTTTTTCAGCTGTTAATTTAAGCACAGACATGCTGCCCAGCCTCTCTAAGGAGGATTTACGTGATCTCTTTCCCGGGCCAGAGCACTTCTTCAGAAGGAGAACCATTTGGAGATTTACTCATGGTGTAAATGAGGTAATGTTAGATTTTGACATTTGGGAGACATTTAGTCTAACCATGCAGACAGTGTTTCCTGTTTTCAAAGTAGCATTTCCTGGCCATAATTACAAAACAAAACAAGATGTAGTTGTTTTGGTGTTTGCTGTTAGGTTGTTGTTACAGTGTGGTGTTCTTTTTTCTTTATAATTACCATTGCATACATGTTTGTCTTGCACAGGGTCAGGGAATCAGACCTGTGTAGACCAGGCTCCTCCTCTGGGACCTGTGATTGTAGCCCCACTCCCACCCCCTTCCACTCTCCACCCCCCCCCCCTTCCTCCACCCTCCTGTCCCCTCCATCCCACTACCCCTCTCCAAACCCAAGAGACCAACATGGTGCCAACCATACAGCTTGTCAGCCCACAGTATGTCTTATACACAGACACAGAGTTGGAGCAATCAAGAAGCACCTTTTTTTTTAACCGCATGCTGGACAAGGAGACTATATCCTTTCCAAAGATCTTTGCTGTCGGTTAATCAGGAATACAGTAACAAGCATGATTTCCATTAAGAGAGCAGTAGGGGATGACTTCCAGTATCCATGCAGCCGTGAACTCACTGTAATGGCGAAGCGTCTCTGCTGCGGGACAGATCTACAACCAGTGGAGCTGAGTGTGTAAGTCACTACTCAGGTATTCAACACGTTTCCAAACGCAGTACTGTTGGATACCTGGCAGCCAAAGTGCAAACATCTGACTCTCAAAATAGGAGGGATGTGCTTCATCCAGATCAATCAGGGCAACATGTGTCTGCCTGTATTTTCATTTGTGGATTAGATTTTGTTTAAAAACTTCTTACGGCTGAAATCCTGCTAATGCAATCGATATGACAACAGCCAGTGAAAGTGCAGGTCGCCAAATTCAAACAACAGAAATCTCATAATTAAAATTCCACAAACATACAACTATTTTACACCATTTTAAAGATTAACTTGTTGTTAATCCCACCACAGTGTCCGATTTCAAAAAGGCTTTACGCCAAAAGCACACCAAATTATTATGTTAGGTCAGTACCTAGTCACAGAAAAACAGCCATTTTTTCCAGCCAAAGAGAGGAGTCACAAAAAGCAGAAATAGGGATAAAATTAATCACTAACCTTTGTTGATCTTCATCAGATGACACTCATAGGACTTCATGTTACACAATACATGTATGTTTTGTTCGATAAAGTTCATATTTATTTCCAAAAATCTCAGTTTACATTGGCGGGTTATGTTCAATAATGTTTTGCTTCCAAAACATCCGGTGATTTTGCAGAGCCACATCAATTTACAGAAATACTCATAATAAACATTGATAAAAGATACAAGTGTTATGCATGGAACTTTAACTTCTCCTTAATGCAACTGCTGTGTCAGATTTCAAAAAAACTTTACGGAAAAAGCACACCATGCAATAATCTGAGTACGGCGCTTAGACACAAAATCAAGCCAAACAGATACCCCCCATGTTGTGGAGTCAACAGAAGTCAGAAATAGCATTATAAATATGCACTCCCAGGAACCCCAGTTCCACAATAAATGTTTATTTTGTTCGATAAAGTCCAAATACCTCCTTTTTGTTTGCGTGTTTAGTTCACAAATCCAAAATCACAAATAGGCAAAGAGTTTGGAAAGGCAAAGAGTTGAAAAACTCAAACCTCAGACTTCCCACTTCCAGGTTAGATTTTTTTCTCAGGTTTTTGCCTGCCATGAGTTCTGTTATACTCACAGACATCAATCATTCAAACCGTTTTAGAAATGTCAGAGTGTTTATCCAACTCTACTAATAGTATGCATATCTTAGCTTCTGGGCCTGAGTAGCAGGCAATTTACTCTGGCCACCTTATTCATCCAAGCTACTCAATACTGCCCCCCAGCCAGAAGAACTTAATGTGATTTATAATACAAACAATTTGTTGTTTGTTAGGAATCTGTGAAGAAGCAGCTTTTGAAAAGGATTCAGTATGTGACAACCCCCCAAAAGATGCAGGGAGCGACCCCTTCAAGAAAGAGGCCACAAAGCCTTAGATTTCAGAACAGCCAGGAGATGTCCACTGATGAGACTGACGAATCCACCTCCTCAACCCTGATCTTGGAGAGATCTTCACAATCTAGATGTTGCACCCCAGAGGTTGAACAGTTGGGTGGTAAGTACACAAATTGAAATAGTGGATAGTGTTTCTGTATAATTGCAACTTCTACTACTACTCTAAGTCAGGGACTAGAAACAAAGTGACTATTTAGTCTTCAGTGTTTCCTGTGGAATGAGAGTTTTGGAGGGTAGTACAAGCGGAATCACTGGACTTAATTTCAGTCTACATTTTAATGTTAATAGTTCGGGTTTGTTAAGTTTTCTGGCATCAGATACTATTGAGAGCCTACAGAACCAGGTGAGACATTATAAAACTCTATAGGAGATGTACAAAGGAAGTTACTGGCTCAGTTGACAATGGAGAATCCCATGAATGGATACATTTTTGTTTAAAGTTTTACTCAAATTTGCTTTGTTAAAATCCCCAGCTACAATAAATGCGGCATCAGGATATGTGGTTTCCAGTTTGCACAAAGTCCAGTGTAGTTTCTTGAGGGCTGTCGTGGTTTTGGCTTGAGGGGGAATATACACGGCTGTGACTATAACCAAAGATAATTCTCTTGGGAGGTAATACCTTTGCATTTGATTGTGAGGTATTCTAGGTCATGTGAACAAAAGGACTGTACGTTTCTGTATGTTTCTGTGGTTAATCATAAAACATATACCACTGCCTTTCTTCTTCCCAGACAGTTCTTTATTCCTGTCTAAACGATGTACGGAGAACCCAGCTGGTTGTATGGACGGGGACAGTATATCTGGAGAGAGCCATGATTCCGTGAAGCAGAGTATGTTACAGTCCCTGATGTCTCTCCAGAAGGAGATCCTCGCCCTGAGTTCGTCTACTTTATTATCCAGAGACTGAACATTAGCGAGTAATATTCTCAGAAGCGGGGGACGTTGTGCATGGCTCCTGAGTCAGACTAGAAGTCCACTCCGAATGCCATTCTCCACCGGCGGCGTCTTGGAGCAGCCTCTGGAAAAAGTTCAGTGGGGGTACGAACAAATGATCCAATTCAGGAAAATCGTATTCCTGGTCGTATTGCTGATGAGTTACCATCACTCTGATACCCAAAAGTTGTTTCCGGCTGTATGCGATAACACCAAAAACGTTCTGGGCTAATAATGTAATAAATAACACACAAAAACACTGCAAAGTTGCATGTGAGCAAGAAGCAGAACTGCAATGTCTTCTGCATCACTGGCAGCATCAGGGGTAAATCTCTAGTAGGTTGAACGGTGAAAGATAACTAACTCATTTTCACAATTGTTTGTAATTAGTACAATCAGACACAGAACACCACATGGGCATGATGACAAACATTAGTGAAAAATAAAGTTTTCCAAAGAACCTTGCCTAGAGAAGTTCTGAGATTATTGTGTGTTGGTCATTTAAAGTAAACATCGCCATCATCCAAGTTGGTTGGCATGCCCCATCTACCTAGCGGGAAGGTACAGTGCATTCGGAAAGTATTCAGACCCCTTGACTTTTTCCATGTTTTGTTACATTGCAGTCTTAATTAAAATGGATTAAATACTTTTTTCTCCTCCTCAAACAGGTTTTTAGAAATATTTGCAAATGTATTAAAAATCTGAAATCCTAAACATAACATGTATATAAGTATTCAGACCCTTAACTCAGTACTTTGTTGAAGCACATTTAGCAGAAATTACAGCTTCGAGTCTTCATGGGTACGACGCTACAAGGTTGGTACACCTGTATTTGAGGAGTTTCTCCCATTCTTTCTTCACATCCTCTCAAGCTCTGTCAGGTTGGATAAGGAGCATTGCTGCACAGCTATTTTCAGGTCTCTCTATAGTTGTTAGATCGGATTCAAGGGGCTCTGGATGGGCCCCTCAAGAACATTCAGACACTTGTCCCGAAGCCACTCCTGCATTGTTTTGGCTGTGTGCTTAGGATCATTGTCCTGTTGGAATGTGAACCTTCACCACAGTCTGAGGTCCTGAGGGCTCTGTAGCAGGTTTTAATCAAGGATCTCTCTGTACTTTGCTCTGTTCATCTTTCCCTTGATCCTGAAAAACATCCCCATAGCATGATGCTGCAACCACCATGCTTCACCATAATGATGGTGCTAGGTTTCCTCCAGATGTGACGCTTGTCATTCAGGCCAAAGAGTTCAACTTTTGTTTGATCAGACCAGAGAATATTGTTTCTCATGGTCTGAGTCTTTAGTTGTCTTTTGGCAAACTCCAAGTGGGCTGTCATGTGCCTTTTACTGAGGAGGGGCTTCCGTCTGGCACCTCTACCATAAAGGCCTGATTGGTAGAGTGCTGCAGAGATGGTCATCCTTCTGTAAGGTTTTCCCATCTCCATGGAGGAACTCTTGAGCTCTGTCAGAGTGACTATCGGGTTTTTGGTCACCAGGAGGCCAGCTCTAGGAAAAGTCTTGGTGATTCCAAACTTCTTCCATTTAAGAATGATGGAGGCCACTGTGTTCTTGAGGACATTCAATACTGCAAAAATCGGTACCCTTCCCCAGATTGGTACCCCAAAATTTGGTACCCTTCCCCAGATCTGTGCCTCGACGCAATCCTGTCTCGGAACTCTACTGTAAGAACTGACACTGGAGATGAGAAGCAGGTACAGGGAGTCAAACATTTAATTAGAAACAGGCATGGAACTAGACAGGAACAGCGCCAGCACACGGGTAACACAATGACATACTACAATTCATGTGGAAGTGGGGAATAGAGCAGGGGGACAGACAGATGTAGGGAAGAAAATAACACAGGTGATTGAGTCCAGGTGAGTCCAAATGATCGCTGATGCGTGTGATGAGTGAAGCAGGTGTGCGTAATGATGTTGGCAGGTGTGCGTAATGCCGGGGAGCCTGGCGCCTTCGAGTGCCAGGGAGGGGAGCTGGAGCAGGCATGACAGTACCTCCCCCTCTAGGTGCGCCACCCGACGTCCCACCAGGGCGAGCCTAATGGGCCGACCGAGGCCTGGGCACTGGACCAGCCGGATGGTGCGTAAAGGCCTACAATTGCCTGGCCTTTGAGTGCCAGGGAGGGGGAGAGGGAGCAGGTGTGACATTTACAGACAATTCCTTAGACCTCATGGCTTGGTTTCGGCTCTGACATGCACTGTCAGCTGATGGGATCTTATATGGACAGGTGTGTGCCTTTTCAAATCATGTCCAATCAATTGAATTTACCACAGGTGGACTCCAATCAAGTTGTACAAACATCTCAAGGATGATCAATTGAAGCAGGATGCACACTCTGTACTACTATATACAATCTCTATATGCACTATATTACTCCCAATAATTTATTACTGAACCAAGACTTCAGCACCCAGTGCCATCTTCATGGTCACATCAGTGAGAGTATCTCTCAGCTCAGGCATTTAGGAGCACTATAAAAAACATAATCTGATACCTCAACAGCCTGTAATTAATTTAACTACTGAAAACAGGATATATGACAGACTGTTTCTTTAAAGGGAAGTTACTACAATCAGCTTTTTCATCCACACAATTTTATGATGCATAAAATTGAGCACAGAGCCATGCAATCTCTATAAACAAATATTAGCAGTAGAATGGCCTTACCAAAGAGCTCAGTGACTTTCAACATGGCACCGTCATAGGATGCCATCTTTTTAACAAGTCAGTTCGTCAAATGTCTGCCCTGTTAGTGCTTTTATTGTGGAAACTTCTAGGAGCAACAACAGCTCAGCCGCAAAGTGATAGGCCACACAAGATCGCAGAATGGGACCGCCAAGTTCTGAAGCGCGTAGCACGTAAAATGAGTCTGTCCTTGGTTGCAACACTCACTATCGAGATCCAAACCACCTCTGGAAGCAACTTCAGCACAAGAACTGCTTGTCGGGAGCTTCATGAAATGGGTTTCCATGGCCGAGCAGCCGCACACAAGCTTACCATGTGCAATGCCAAGCGATGTCTGAATTGGTGTAAAACTCGCCACCATTGGACTCTGGAGCAGTGGAAACACGTTCCCTGGAATGATGAATCATCACATGAATCTGGGTTTTGCGGATGCCAGGAGAACGCTACCTGTCCAAATGCATAGTGCCAACTGTAAAGTTTGGTGGAGGAGGAATAAGGGTCTGGAGCTGTTTTTCATGGATCGGGCTAGGCCCCTTCCAGTGAAGGTCAATCTTAAAGCTACAGCATATAATATTCTAGACGATTCTGCGTTTCCAACTTTGTGGCAACAGTTTGGGAAAGGCCCTTTCCTGTTTCAGCATGACAATGCCCTCCCACACAAAGCGAGGTCCATACAGAAATGGTTTGTCGAGATCGGTGTGGAAGAACTTGACCAGCCAGCACAGAGCCCTGACCTCAACCCCAAGAAACACCTTTGGGATTAATTGGAACGCCGACTGCGAGCCAGCCCTAATTGCCCTCCATCAGTGCCCGACTTCAATACTGCTCGTGGCTGAATGGAAGTAAGTCCCTGCAGCAATGTACCAACATCTAGTGGAAAGCCTTCCCAGTAGAGTGGAGACTGTTATTGCAGCAAAGGGGGGACCAAATCCATATCAATGCCCATTATTTTGGAATGAGATGTTCAACGAGCAGGTGTCCATTTACTTTTGGTCATTGTAGCTGGATCTACAAAACAGATAGTCTGGGGCGTGGATTTGTCTCAAAAGAGCACTATTTTTTGGAGAAAACATCTGACAAAGTTTGAATTTGAAGTGCAATAGCCCTTTAATTCTCTATTCCCATAGAGCTGCCAGACTGGCTGGTTCTGAATCCACGAGCTGAGATCTTTCTCTCAGATGGGGAAGCAGCTAGGAGATTAATTATTTCCTACATCCGTCTCAGCAGTCCAGTTAGAAGAGGACAAACAATTTATTACTCTCCTGACGTTAAAGACGGGAGAACATTGGAGAGGTCGCTGCTTGCTGTGAGTAGTCCTTTGGAGTGTTTGATTGGAACATTAGAAATTAATGGCTTGACATCGCAGGGAATAAGAAATAACCACCTCCAGATTGAGTCTAAAGCTTCCTCTGTCAAGCACAACCATTGAATAACGAGACCAGAAAAAAAGGGCGTTCTCAAAATGGTCGGACTCTACTCTGCAGTACATTGGCTTTACAGAGTAAGGAGAGTGTATGAAAATCTAATGATATTCATAACATAGGGGAAAATAAGGAGGAGGATTTTGGGATTTATATGTATTTAAAAAAAGAGGTAGTTAATTAAATACACTTGGTTTTGCGAGAGATTAAATTTACAAATACATTTAATTATTTCAGTTTTTCTGTTTTCATCCATTCAATTTTAAATGAAAGGCTTGGATAGTTTCATCCATTTAACCCTCCAATTCAGAATGACAAGTTCACTGGTAGATCCGCTCCAGACGTGGTCTTTCAACTGTCTTACAGTAGAACCTCAAAGACACGAACCTTAGAGTTACGGACTTAACGGTCAACTGAATAGACGTTATCAAACTGGGACATGTATTCAATAAAATAAAATAATAGGTTACAGACAAACCTACATTTTGTTTACATGTGCTAAAACTGGAGAAGACAAAACTCTCCTATAGATGGAAGGGCTGCGTCTGTGAGTGGGGACACAATGCTGGGGATGGGGAAAGTCTAGAGCCCACACAATCATCTAACGACCAGCTCACTACAGGGAAAATATAGTACTCTCAATGGGCTAGAGCGGCGTTCCTCCAGAGAAACTCTACTGATAGAATGAAAGTAGAAGAACTACCGTTAGGAAATCAGACTATACCGCAGACTTATATTTTGGTGAAGAAAGAAACGTTTAGAAAAAAAAACATTGTAATGGAACACTTTTCTAGTGTTGTTACCTTCATGCCTCCGATTTGAAGTCATCGCTCTCTCACACACACACACACACACACACACACACACACACACACACACACACACACACACACACACACACACACACACACACACACACACACACACACACACACACACAGAGAGAGAGACCAACATGAATATGCATGTCCAGGCCTGTCATGGTAGCTGGTAAAATGAGGTTATTACTGCAGAGGGCTCGGAGCTCAATCAGAGGTCTGCATGTCTCAGTGATGTTTAGAAATGGCTAGCAGAGACGTCAGTCTCCGTTTATATCCATCATTATCTCACCCCGGGCTGCAGCGGGCCGGGGCCACAGAAGATGAACCCCCTCCGGTGAACTGCAGGGGGCGCAGCATCGGGCAGTCGGCCTCTCAGGGCCCGCTGCCACGATTCCCGTTCAGCTGATTAGGCCTGCCAGGAAAACAAGGGAGACTGTACTGTTGTACTGCCCACACGTACACACACAAACTTTATGCTTGTACACATGGATGACACACACGCACATATATACAGTGCCTTGCGAAAGTATTCGGCCCCCTTGAACTTTGCGACCTTTTGCCACATTTCAGGCTTCAAACATAAAGATATAAAACTGTATTTTTTTGTGAAGAATCAACAACAAGTGGGACTCAATCATGAAGTGGAACAACATTTATTGGATATTTCAAACTTTTTTAACAAATCAAAAACTGAAAAATTGGGCGTGCAAAATTATTCAGCCCCCTTAAGTTAATACTTTGTAGCGCCACCTTTTGCTGCGATTACAGCTGTAAGTCGCTTGGGGTATGTCTCTATCAGTTTTGCACATCGAGAGACTGAAATTTTTTCCCATTCCTCCTTGCAAAACAGCTCGAGCTCAGTGAGGTTGGATGGAGAGCATTTGTGAACAGCAGTTTTCAGTTCTTTCCACAGATTCTCGATTGGATTCAGGTCTGGACTTTGACTTGGCCATTCTAACACCTTGATATGTTTATTTTTTAACCATTCCATTGTAGATTTTGCTTTATGTTTTGGATCATTGTCTTGTTGGAAGACAAATCTCCGTCCCAGTCTCAGGTCTTTTGCAGACTCCATCAGGTTTTCTTCCAGAATGGTCCTGTATTTGGCTCCATCCATCTTCCCATCAATTTTAACCATCTTCCCTGTCCGTGCTGAAGAAAAGCAGGCCCAAACCATGATGCTGCCACCACCATGTTTGACAGTGGGGATGGTGTGTTCAGCTGTGTTTCTTTTACGCCAAACATAACGTTTTGCATTGTTGCCAAAAAGTTCAATTTTGGTTTCATCTGACCAGAGCACCTTCTTCCACATGTTTGGTGTCTCCCCCAGGTGGCTTGTGGCAAACTTTAAACGACACTTTTTATGGATATCTTTAAGAAATGGCTTTCTTCTTGCCACTCTTCCATAAAGGCCAGATTTGTGCAATATACGACTGATTGTTGTCCTATGGACAGAGTCTCCCACCTCAGCTGTAGATCTCTGCAGTTCATCCAGAGTGATCATGGGCCTCTTTGCTGCATCTCTGATCAGTCTTCTCCTTGTATGAGCTGAAAGTTTAGAGGAACAGCCAGGTCTTGGTAGATTTGCAGTGGTCTGATACTCCTTCCATTTCAATATTATCGCTTGCACAGTGCTCCTTGGGATGTTTAAAGCTTGGGAAATCTTTTTGTATCCAAATCCGGCTTTAAACTTCTTCACAACAGTATATCGGACCTGCCTGGTGTGTTCCTTGTTCTTCATGATGCTCTCTGCACTTTTAACGGACCTCTGAGACTATCACAGTGCAGGTGCATTTATACGGAGACTTGATTACACACAGGTGGATTGTATTTATCATCAGTAGTCATTTAGGTCAACATTGGATCATTCAGAGATCCTCACTGAACTTTTGGAGAGAGTTTGCTGCACTGAAAGTAAAAGAGCTGAATAATTTTGCACGCCCAATTTTTCAGTTTTTGATTTGTTAAAAAAGTTTGATATATCCAATAAATGTCGTTCCACTTCATGATTGTGTCCCACTTTTTGTTGATTCTTCACAAAAAAATAAAGTTTTATATCTTTATGTTTGAAGCCTGAAATGTGGCAAAAGGTCGCAAAGTTCAAGGGGGCCGAATACTTTCGCAAGGCACTGTACATATAGACATTGACGACACACACATACAGTGCATTCAGAAAGTATTCAGACCCTTGACGCTTTCCACATTTTGTTATGTTGCAGCCTTATTCTAAAATGGATTCAATAGTTTTTTTCCCCTCATCAATCTACAAACACTACCCCACAATGACAAAACAGAAACAGGTTTTTGACATTTTTGTAAATTTGTAAAAATGTTAAAATGTATATCACATTTATGTAAGTATTCAGACCCTTCAGAACTCAGTACTTTTTTGAAGCACTTTTGGCAGCGATTACAGCCTCAAGTCTTCTTGGGTATGACACTACAAGCTTGGCAAAGCTGTATTTCTGTTGTTTCTCCAAATTCATCTCCGCAGAACCTCCCTAGCTCTGTCAGGTTTGATGAGGAGCGTCACTGCACAGCTATTTTCAGGTCTCTCCAGAGATGTTGATCGGTTTTAAGTCCGAGCTCTGGCTGGGTCACTCAAGGACATTCAGAGACTTGTCCATAACCCTCTCATGCGTTTATCTTGGCTGTAAAGTGAGTGTGGGAAAAGTGACAAAAGGTATGTTGACAATCAACAATGACAAGCCACTGGGGTCTGACAACTTTGATGGAAAATGACTGAGGATAATAGCGGACGATATTGCAACCCCTTTTTGACATATCTTAAATTCAAGCCTACTAGAAAGTGTGTGCCCTCAGACCTGTCCCCTACCTAAGAATAGTAAAGCCCCCTTAACTTCTTTGGGGCAGTATTTTCACGGCCGGATGAAAAGTGTGTCCAAAGTAAAGCGTGTCCTCCTACTCAGACCCAGAAGCTAAGATATGCATATTATCAGTAGATTTGGATAGAAAACCCTCTGAAGTTTCTAAAACTGTTTGCATCATGTCTGTGAGTATAACATAACTTATTTGGCAGGCAAAACCTCGAGGACAAACGGTTCAGATTTTTTTTCTGAGGTCACTCTCTTTTCAATGGGCTTTTCATTGGGAATCCAGATTTCTAATCGACTTTCCTGCAGTTCCTAGCGCTTCCACTGGATGTCACAACAGTCTTTAGAAATTGGTTGAGGTTTTTCCTTTGAGAAATGAAGAAGTAACACTTTTCAGAACGAGGCTCGAGTCTAGTGTACTCTTTGTTTGAAGCGTGTGACCTAAAAAGCACGCTCCACTTTGTTTTCCTCCGGTATTGAACACAGATCATACCGTCTTCAATTTGATCGATTATTTACGTTAAAAAAAGTTGTATTAGGAAAGTAGTTTGACATGTTTGGACAAAGTTTACAGGTAACTTATGAGACATTTTGTAGTCATGTTAAGCGACTTGGAACCGGTGTTTTTTCTGGATCAAACGCGTCAAAGGCATGAAATATATCTTTATTTCTGCGTTTTGTGTTGCGCCTGCAGGGTTGAAATATGCTTTTCTCTCTTTGTTTACTGGGGTGCTAACCATCGATAATAGCATTGTTTGCTTTTGCCGAAAAGCCTTTTTGAAATCTGACACATTGGCTGGATTCACAACAAGTGTAGCTTTAATTTGGTATATTGCAAGTGTGATTTCATGAAAGTTAAATTTTTATAGTCATTTATTTGAATTTGGCGCTAGCGTCCCACATATCCCAGAGAGGTTAACAGGCTCAAATAGCCGACCAATCAGCCTGTTACCAACCCTTAGAAAACTTTTGGATAAAAAGGTGTTTGACCAGATACAATTATATTTTACCGTAAACAAATTGACAACAGACTTTCAATATGCTTTATAGGGATGGGCATTCTACAAAAACACCATTTACACATATGACCGATGATTGGCTGACAGAAAAAGATTGTGGTTTTGCTAGACTTCAGTGCGGCTTTTGACATTATTGATCATAGTCTGTTGCTGGAAAAAAATGTATGTGTTTTGGCTTTACACCCCCTGCTAAATTATGGATAAAGAGTTACCTGTCTTACAGAACACAGTTAATATTAATTATTTAGTGTCTCCAACAAAATCAAGTTAGATTCAGGAATTCCCCAGGGCAGCTGTCTAGGACCATTACTTTTTTCAATCTCTACTAACGACATTGAATAAAGCCAGTGTGTCAATTTATGTCGATGACTCAACACTATGCACATCAGCTACCATAGCGACTGAAATGACAGCAACAGCTGAGGAGACTAAACTGCTTGGAGAAACGCTGGATTGTAAACTGTCATGGTCAAAACATATTGATACAACAGTAGCTAGGATGGGGAACATTCTGTTTATAATAAGCACTATCAACAAGGCAGGTCCTACAGAACCAAGTTTTGTCACACCTGTACTCCTGTTCAGTATTGTGGTCAGGTGCCACAAAGAGCGACATAGGAAAAATGCAATTGGCTCAGAACAGGGCCTCACGTCTGGCCCTTGTATGTTCATAAAGAGTTAACATTAATAATATGCATGTCAATCTCTCCTGGCTCAAAGTGGCGGAGCGATTGACTTCATCACTACTTGTATTTGTGAGAGGTTAGCATGACAAATTCGTGATGGTACCTGCCCATTAAAACATATTGCAAATGCACAGTGACTTTGAAAAAGTAAGGAAACATAAACAAAAGAAATCTAAAAAATGTTTTGGGGGATGACCAGTTGCACGTGCATTTGCAATATGATTCTATAGTGAAAAAACATATTGCAAATGCACAGTGACTTTGAAAAAGTAAGGAAAAATAAACAAAAGAAATCTAAAAATTTTTTTGGGGGATGACCAGTTGCACGTGCATTTGCAATATGATTCTATAGTGAAAAAACATATTGCAAATGCACAGTGACTTTGAAAAAGTAAGGAAACATAAACAAAAAAAATCTAAATTTTTTTTGGGGGGATGACCAGTTGCATGTGCATTTGCAATATGATTCTATAGTGAAAAAACATATTGCAAATGCACAGTGACTTTGAAAAAGTAAGGAAACATAAAAAAAAATCTAAATTTTTTTTGGGGGGATGACCAGTTGCATGTGCATTTGCAATATGATTCTATAGTGAAAAAACATATTGCAAATGCACAGTGACTTTGAAAAAGTAAGGAAAAATAAACAAAAAAAATCTAAATTTTTTTTGGGGGGATGACCAGTTGCACGTGCATTTGCAATATGATTCTATAGTGAAAAAACATATTGCAAATGCACAGTGACTTTGAAAAAGTAAGGAAACATAAACAAAAAAAATCTAAATTTTTTTGGGGGGGATGACCAGTTGCATGTGCATTTGCAATATGATTCTATAGTAAAAAAACATATTGCAAATGCACAGTGACTTTGAAAAAGTAAGGAAACATAAAAAAAATCTAAATTTTTTGGGGGGGGATGACCAGTTGCATGTGCATTTGCAATATGATTCTATAGTGAAAAAACATATTGCAAATGCACAGTGACTTTGAAAAAGTAAGGAAAAATAAACAAAAAAAATCTAAAATTTTTTTTGGGGGATGACCAGTTGCACGTGCATTTGCAATATGATTCTATAGTGAAAAAACATATTGCAAATGCACAGTGACTTTGAAAAAGTAAGGAAAAATAAACAAAAAAAATCTAATTTTTTTTTGGGGGGATGACCAGTTGCACGTGCATTTGCAATATGATTCTATAGTGAAAAAAACATATTGCAAATGCACAGTGACTTTGAAAAAGTAAGGAAACATAAACAAAAAAAATCTAAATTTTTTTTGGGAGGATGACCAGTTGCATGTGCATTTGCAATATGATTCTATAGTGAAAAAACATATTGCAAATGCACAGTGACTTTGAAAAAGTAAGGAAACATAAACAAAACAAATCTAAACATTTTTTTTTTGGGTGAGCAGTTGCACGTGCATTTGCAATATGATTCTATAGTGAAAAAACATCACCAAAAGCGACATTCTGAAATCAACCCAAACGAGCGATTGAGATGACCCAGAATCACTGCAAAGCCATCCCGAGTTCATCGGGCCAGTCAATTTCACATTCCTGCAGGATTTTTATAGCATGACAAATTCGTGATGGTACCTGCCCATTAAAACATATTGCAAATGCACAGTGACTTTGAAAAAGTAAGGAAACATAAACAAAAGAAATCTAAACATTTTTTTGGGGGATGACCAGTTGCACGTGCATTTGCAATATGATTCTATAGTGAAAAAACATATTGCAAATGCACAGTGACTTTGAAAAAGTAAGGAAAAATAAACAAAAGAAATCTAAAAAAATTTTTGGGGGATGACCAGTTGCACGTGCATTTGCAATATGATTCTATAGTGAAAAAACATATTGCAAATGCACAGTGACTTTGAAAAAGTAAGGAAACATAAACAAAAAAAATCTAAATTTTTTTTGGGGGGATGACCAGTTGCATGTGCATTTGCAATATGATTCTATAGTGAAAAAACATATTGCAAATGCACAGTGACTTTGAAAAAGTAAGGAAACATAAAAAAAAATCTAAATTTTTTTGGGGGGGATGACCAGTTGCATGTGCATTTGCAATATGATTCTATAGTGAAAAAACATATTGCAAATGCACAGTGACTTTGAAAAAGTAAGGAAAAATAAACAAAAAAAATCTAAATTTTTTTTGGGGGGATGACCAGTTGCACGTGCATTTGCAATATGATTCTATAGTGAAAAAACATATTGCAAATGCACAGTGACTTTGAAAAAGTAAGGAAACATACACAAAAAAAATCTAAATTTTTTGGGGGGGGATGACCAGTTGCATGTGCATTTGCAATATGATTCTATAGTAAAAAAACATATTGCAAATGCACAGTGACTTTGAAAAAGTAAGGAAACATAAAAAAAATCTAAATTTTTTTGGGGGGGATGACCAGTTGCATGTGCATTTGCAATATGATTCTATAGTGAAAAAACATATTGCAAATGCACAGTGACTTTGAAAAAGTAAGGAAAAATAAACAAAAAAAATCTAAAATTTTTTTTGGGGGATGACCAGTTGCACGTGCATTTGCAATATGATTCTATAGTGAAAAAACATATTGCAAATGCACAGTGACTTTGAAAAAGTAAGGAAACATAAACAAAAAAAATCTAAATTTTTTTTGGGGGGATGACCAGTTGCATGTGCATTTGCAATATTGCACGTGCATTTGCAATATGATTCTATAGTGAAAAAACATATTGCAAATGCACAGTGACTTTGAAAAAGTAAGGAAACATAAACAAAAAAAATCTAAAATTTTTTTTGGGGGATGACCAGTTGCATGTGCATTTGCAATATGATTCTATAGTGAAAAAACATATTGCAAATGCACAGTGACTTTGAAAAAGTAAGGAAAAATAAACAAAAAAAATCTAACTTTTTTTGGGGGGGATGACCAGTTGCATGTGCATTTGCAATATGATTCTATAGTGAAAAAACATATTGCAAATGCACAGTGACTTTGAAAAAGTAAGGAAACATAAACAAAAAAAATCTAAACATTTTTTTTTTGGGTGAGCAGTTGCACGTGCATTTGCAATATGATTCTATAGTGAAAAAACATCACCAAAAGCGACATTCTGAAATCAACCCAAACGAGCGATTGAGATGACCCAGAATCACTGCAAAGCCATCCCGAGTTCATCGGGCCAGTCAATTTCACATTCCTGCAGGATTTTTATAGCATGACAAATTCGTGATGGTACCTGCCCATTAAAACATATTGCAAATGCACAGTGACTTTGAAAAAGTAAGGAAACATAGAATCAAATTATTATTTTTTGGGTTACCAGTTGCACATTTCAGATCACCAGTTGCACATTTCAGATCACCAGTTGCACATTTCAGATCACCAGTTGCACGGAGGAAAATCGTTACTTTTGATGGAGCGCACTCGCCCCCTGTTGGATTTTTGAGGTGTTACAATTGGCAATTGCCAAGAGTTACGCCGCTTTGGGTGGTATTGGACATCGTGTACATGGTTTGTCCAATGCCAATATTTTGACATTCATTTTTGTACAAATCAGGGGGGTATTCCCTTACATTAATAATATGCATGTCAATCTCTCCTGGCTCAAAGTGGCGGAGCGATTGACTTCATCACTACTTGTATTTGTGAGAGGTTTTGACATGTTGAAAGCACCGAGCTGTCTGTTTAAACAACTAGCACACAGCTCAGACACCCATGCATACCCCACAAGACATGCCACCCGAGGTCTCTTCACAGTCCCCAAGTCCAGAACAGACTATGGGAGGTGCACAGTACTACATGGAGCCATGACTAAATGGAACCCTATTCCACATGAAGTAACTCATGCCAGCAGTAAAATTTGATTAAAAAAAACTGATAAAAATGGAACAGCAGGGACTGTGAAGCAACACAAACATAGACCTATGCAAACAAACACACAATAACAAACACACTATAAAGACATGGATTTTGTGATATAGATACAGTTGAAGTCGGAAGTTTACATACACCTTAGCCAAATACATTTAAACTCAGTTTTTCACAATTCCTTGGGATGTGGTTCTTCGGCTTGCAAGCATCTCCCTTTTTCCTCCTAAAGCATCGTTACCCATCGCGCCACAAAAGCCGCAGCCCTTGCAGAGCAAGGGGAACAACTACCTCAAGGTCTCAGAGCAAGTGACGTCACCGATTGAAACGCTATTAGCGTGCACCACCGCTAACTAGCTAGCCATTTCACATCGGTTACACTTAGCTGTTGTTATGATCAGTAAAACCTGTAAAATGTTCAATTTATTTTGTCTAATTTGAATAATAATACAAGCAATTGCGAGCTTTACTAGCAAACGTCGCTGTTGCCAAAAATATGGGACCTGTTCAGCAGGGCTCAGCGTTACAGAACGGTCACGTAGAAATGTTTTGTGTTGAAGCAATTGTGTCGGTGGTACAAACTATAACAACACTTCAAAATTGACCAGGAACATACCGATTAAGTTTGACTTTTATTGCCAGCTAATGAATGCATGCCTTGTACATATTGTAGTGACCCACACAGACAGCTGTGTGTTATGAGTTATGCTGTTCATTTGTTGTGTTGTACTTACCAGTCTTACATGCCTGTTAACCTGCTATCTGCCAACCATGGGAATGCCTGGAATGTTCCGGAACCGGACATCCTTCTGGTTGGTGGATTGGCGGGGGGTTTGGAAGGGGGTTGGAGCACCGTAAGTTTAAGACCATGCTTAGCCATTGTCCTATCTCTTTACATCTGTTCTTAAGTTTGTAACAATTGTGAGAGCAAAATTACAAGATTATGTTATAATACTGTTATTGCATCAAAAAGCTGTTTTATGCAACAGAATAGGGTTCTTAGAACTCTATTGTGTCTGTGTGAACTGAGAATGGTCCTCTGGGGCTTAACGCTGACAGTAGATTTACGGTGCCTTAGGTGATAAACCTAACAAGCCACATTCCAGTCATGTGAGGGAGATTGCTTCGGTCTGACTGGAAGGTACCAGAGAGAGATAGTTCGGGTATGAATAATGATGAGGGGATCCTTGTTTTGGGGCCAAGGCCCTGGTTTCCACACAATGAGAACAGTTTTTACAGCAGACACTGTCATTAATTTCTTTCATACGAATCCTAACCTTGTGACCCATTCCACCCATCTGTTGTTTGTCATATAGACTTAGGAGGTCTTTGCTATAAAATATCTTTGTATCCTTTGTGTCGGGGATCTCAACTAATCATCTAAAGGTGGTTAGTCGACCAGTCATCGTTATTGTAGAGCACTCACATCATTCACTTGTGTGTATGGTGTGGCATGCTTTCCTTATTAATAAGTTAATAAAGATTTAGTTTAAATATAACTCTGACTTGTGTGATAAATTTGTCTCTCCTAATTTGATAATACAGAAATAACCACAACACAATACACATAATTCCTTGCAATTAGATATTCTGGTGCCTTATTAAATTATTGTTTGGAGACTTTGTTAAAGAATGTGATTCCTTTTCATAAATATGAAATATATTTTATGTGAATTATGCATTTTATTATAGTGTGTTTTATTTGTAATGTATATGAAGGGCTGTTGTGTTTTATGTATGTACTGGGTTTTATTTGTAAACGTATACAGGGCTCTCTTGAAAAATATTTGGATGTCAATGTGACTCCTTGTTTAAATAAAGGTTAATACAAATATAAAACATCTACTAGGCCTAACCATGATTGCAGACTAACTTTCATATTAGGCATACACATGTAATAACAATTGATAAACCAATATTAATTGGGTAGATTACAACAAGTGTCATGGAGGAATACCTTGTTGTCCTCCCTGTGTCATCCAGGCTCTGCCAATTTCCATATCTGCTTATTTCCTGATTCATTGTACAACTTGTAGATCTGTCATACTGCATGTAGATGTTTATGCCATTAAACAATAATATAGGATTATATTGGATCCTAATAATTCTTAGCAATGTCTTCATAAAGCACAGACCACACATTGGAAACTGAAGAGGTTTTATTATATTTAGATAAGTGTGTGGGATTAAAGTAAGTGCTGGTACTCATTTTGGGTGCTGGTACTGTTTATTTTTAGTTGCAGAAACTCCACAATACTTTTGAGCTAATATTCTATAAGAGGAACAGGATCTTAAGCAAGTGTAAATCTGAGGTGCCGGTGCTCAGCTGTGGTGAGCTCCAACCCAAGTCATGCACTGCATATTTCCCAATAGATAGTAATAGTGGCATAGCAGCCTACTTACCAGGAGCATGGCTTCCATTTGATTAATTCTCTCTGGCCCTTTATGAACAGATGTAAAAAATATATATATTTGCAATTACACCTTTTCCTAAATGCCCAAGTGTTCTCAATTGATGATTGAATTGACTATACTGACAGTACTTCCTGGAAAAAACTAAGATAATGTGCTGTACTATAGAAATGACAGCCCAGACTTGTACTGTGGGCAGTGGAAAAAATAAAATAGTCAGTGAAAAATGTAAGATAGGTCCATGTACCTTTGCACTTATTTGGTTTCTGGCTCTCTGCAGTGCCAGTGTCTGCCTCCACGGTCACATCCCTCTCTGTTTGAGTTTGAGTTTTTGAGTTTATTTTTATTTTTACAGGGACAGTGCACATTAATCAACGTTTCAGTAAAAGTGCCGGTTTTAGCCAGCCGGCTAATTTTCAACCGCAGTCCCTGGGCAGGTTATTAAAAACAATTACAATATAGACAATAGCAGCATAGAACAAGCAAGACATAGCAACATAGGACAAGCAAGACATAGCATACAGAGCAACATAGGACAAGCAAGACGTAGCATACAGACAGAGCAACATAAAACAAAAAGCAGCAAGACAAAATTCATAAAAGCAACAAAGTGTTTCCACACCTCACAAGCTACAGACAACAGACAACATGGAAAGCGGCAACACACAGCTAGGGACCATGTTCACAAATCTGATTGACCTTTAGCCATGTCTTCAAGCATTTTGTGAAAGTGTGATATGTGGTGCAGTTATGTGTGTCTGATGGCAGTGTATTCCAGACATGGGAAGCTCTCACAGAGAATGCAGATTTACTAAAGGTGCTTTTCCTTAAGGGAACTATACAGTCACCTCTCATGGCAGACCTTGTGGATCTGCTGCCATATGTCTGGGTTTTCTGTTTAACAAAAATGTTGAGTGGAGGGGGAGCCAGGCCATTAAGGATCTTGAATACAAGACATGCGTCGGTGTATTGCACAAGATTTTCCCAACTCAAGAGCTCATGCTTTCTAAGAATGTGACAATGATGATGGCTATTGGGCTTCCTATCAAGCACTTTGAGAGCCTGTTTGTAGACAGACTGAATAGGTTTTAATGTTGTACAGCAAGCTTGGGCCCAACTAGTCAAGCAGTATGTTAAGTGGGGGAGTATCATAGTTTCGAAGTACAGTTTTGCTACCTCTGTAGTCAAACAATTTCGTATAAATCGGAAATTAGCTAGGTTGAATTTGGTTATTTGAATTACTTTTTTGAGCCGGGTGTTTGAGTAGGCTAGCTCGCTGCATTTACTAGCCTCTTACGGATAGGCGAGACGCTAACGTCTCAACTGGCCAATTGCTGGGGGAAATTCAAATTCAAATGATATAAAATTCAAACTTTCATTAAATCACACATGTAAGATACTCAATTAAAGCTACACTCCAGCCAACATGTCAGATTTAAAAAATGCTTTTCGGCGAAAGCATAAGAAGCTATTATCTGATAGCCTGCGCCATCTGCACCAGCAGTAAACAAAGGAGCTAGCATATTACAACCCTGCAGGCGCTACACAAAACGCTGAAATAAAATATAAAACATGCATTACCTTTGACAAGCTTCTTTTGTTGGCACTCCAATATGTCCCATAAACATCACAATTGGTCCTTTTGTTCGATTAATTCCGTCCATATATATCGAAAATGTCCATTTATAAAGCGTGTTTGATCCAGAAAAAAACAGCTTACAAAAACGCAACGTCACTACAAAATATTTCAAAAGTTGCCTAAAATATTTCAAACTACTATTGTAATACAACGTTAGGTATTTTTAAACGTTAATAATCGATCAAATTGTAGACGGGGCAATCTGTATTCAATACAGGAAAGAAAAGAAACCAGCACTGCTTTTCACGTCTTGCGCAACTCACAAAAGTGTCCCCAGTTCCGAGTTGGCCTACTTCTTCATTGCACAAAGGCATAACCTCAACCAAATTCCAAAGACTGGCGACATCCAGTGGAAGCGGTAGGAACTGAAAATAGGTTCCTATGAAATATCCCATGGCAAAGACAAATTAGGGAACAGAGATGGGAAAAAAAACATTCTGAACAGTTAGTCCTCTGGGTTTTGCCTGCTACATAAGTTCTGTTATACTCAAAGACATGATTCAAACAGTTTTAGAAACTTCGGAGTGTTTTCTATCCAAATCTATGAATAATATGTATATCTTATATTCTTGGCATGAGTAGCAGAAAGTTGAAATTGGGCACGCTATTTATCCAAAAGTGAAAATTCTGCCCCCTATTCAGCCTGGAAGAGTGGTGCCAAGGATATGCACCAGATCACCAGTGCTCCCCACAGCCCGGATCATCCTGTGCCTCCTCCAGGGACCAGGCCTCCAGTAGGTCTCCACAGCATGGTGAGTCCTGTGCCTGCTCCACGGGCCAGTCTGGGGCCTGCGGCGAGGGTCCCCCAGTCCGGGGCCTGCGGTGAGGGTCCCCCAGTCCGAGGCCGGCAGCGAGGGTCCCCCAGTCCGGGGCCGGCAGCAAGGGTCCCCAGTCCAGGGCTGGCAGCGAGGGTCCCCAGTCCGGGGCCGGCAACGAGGGTCCCCAGTCCAGGGCCGGCTACGAGGGTCCCCAGGCCGGGGCCAGCAGTGAGGGTATCCAGACCGGGGCCCGCAACGAGGTTTCCCGCACCAGAGGCGCCACCAAAGTGGGGGGAGCCAGAGGCGGAGGAGGGTCTACGTCCCGCACCAGAGCCGCTGCCGTAAGGGAAGCCCACCCGGACCCTCTCCTTTAAAGTCAGGTTTTGATGATGAGGGGCCTGTAGCTGATCTTGTCTCTGTTTTCTGTTTCTATGTTTTGGCCGGATATGGTTCTCAGTCAGAGACAGCTGTCTATCGTTGTCTCTGATTGGGAATCATACTTAGGCAGCATTTTTCCCTTTGTATTTTGTGGGTAGTTTACTTTGTTAGAGGCACTATAGCCCTAGGAAGCATCAGGGTCGTTTCTTTGTTTCTTGGCGACATTTATATAAAATAAAGGAAAACGTACACTCACCACGCTGTACCTTGGTCCGGTCATTTTCAGAAAGACGCCCGTTAGACATATATTATGTTGAATTTTGAAAAGATCGGACTAAACATAACTAATTCTGTTCTTCCCACTAATGACCAATGGTGAGCAGGAAAGAGATGAGGCTGGAGCTGAGGTCTTTGCCAGAGCGTAGATCAGCTACAGGCCCCTTATTGGTCACACACATCTTATGGGGTGGTGTTGACTGGGAGTGCCTGTGACAGGGTGTTATATTAGACAGAAAATTGGTACATTGCATTTTCTTCTAAAGAAAGGACAAAGCTTTTTGCTAATGCAATTCACAACCAAAATGACTCTACTAGTTGTATCTGATTGGCTGGTGAATTAGCCTACTAGTTTATCAAGCCAGTTAATTTTTAATACAACTTTTCACATAACACACATTACGTCTGTGTCATTAGGGCAGTAACTCAGGTCACTATCAGAGGTCTCATGATGGCGTGTCCATTTCATAGGAGTCGACAGAGACTCTGCCAACAACGGAGGAGGTATCACAAGATTACTTGTGTTGCATGACACATTTTTATTCTGAAGTCTTGGCTGACAAGCCGTGAACAACTGATTGAATTTATTTTTAGAGGTTCCTAAACCACTGCAATCACAACATTGGACATGTTATGATACCCACCTTTGCTCCTTCGGGTAGATACCGGCATCCATTCATGACTAGGGGATCAATCTGGCACCAACTGTGCACTTTGTCTAACAGAAAAACAGGGTCAATGATGGTCATCCCTCAATTGGAAACATACACTACATTACCAAAGGAATGTGGACACCTGCTTGTCGAACATCTCAATCCAAAATCATGGGCATTAATATGGAGTTGGTCCCCCCTTTGCTGCTTTAACAGCCTCCAGTCTTCTGGGAAGGCATTCCACTAGATTTTGGAACATTGCTGCGGGGACTTGCTTCCATTCAGCCTACTAGAGCGTTAGTGAGGTTGGGTAATGATGTTGGGCGATTAGACCTGGCTCTCAGTCAGTAATCCAATGAATCCCAAATGTGTTTGATGAGGTTGAGGTCAGGGCTCTGAGCAGGCCAGTCAAGTTCTTCCACACCAATCTCAACAAACCATTTCTGTATGGACATCACTTTGTGCATTGTCCCTGCAGCGTAACATTCCGTTGATTACAGTGTGATGTAATCTCTGACAAAAATGCAACTGTTTCAATCTTCTGCTCATCTTCCAAAAACTCAGAAAACAGTTGCATTGTCACTCTTTTGCTCTGATAAGAAAGCTTTGATTTCCTCCTGAATGGCCCAAAACCATTCCAAAACTCTGCGTTTGCATTGATATCAGGTCAGGGTGGTCCTCTTTCAAACAAGCAATCAGTCCCCTACCTCTTCCTATCATGGCTGGAGCTCCATCTGTGGTGATGGAGATCATTGACTTCAGATCTATTCCCCTTTTTGTCAGCATTCCTTTGGTGGCCTCACGGATACCCTCTCCCTTTGTGTGTGCCTCTAGATGTGTTAAACCCAACAGCTCATTGCAGAATTCCTTCAGAAGTTGGGCATTATCAGTGTTATCTGTCGATTCATCCACAGCTAATGAAATGCAATGGTGCATTCTGAATGTCCTCATCAAGTTGTGAAGTTAAATCTTCAGATAATATTTCAGTTCTCCTCACTGCTGATGGAATCTGAAAGTGGGATCTGTTTTATCTTTCCCTGACCTCATACTTTTATTCACCTACAAGGAAGGTGTCAGCAAATTCACACGTGCATTCTTTTACCATCTCAGTGTCTGAAAATGTTTTTTAAATGTTTTTCCAAAACCCAAGCTGTCCTCAGTGAACACTCCATTGCACATTGTTGGGCTGGCAGGGAATTGACAAGGACTTTGGTGGACCTCTCAAATTGGGATTTGAGTTGGTTAATCTTGTTTGTTCTCACCTCCGTGTTCAGGGGATACATCTGATCGAATTTACTATGCCTGGTGTCATAATGGCGCTTAACATTGGCACTTTTCACGAGAGCTACGGACTCGCTACATATTTTGTGCTAGTTGCGGGGAGGATTAATAAATACTGTTCAGTCTTTGAATATACGGTTTTCAGAGTCAACTTGTATTTTTTTGAACAAGCCATATATTAACATCTAAGCTCCTTCAATGTGTGTTTCTTTCTGCCTGACTGTCCCAAGGTTCCGCAGATGATATTTGGATTGATGTGATTGGGCAAGACGCAGCCTCTTGTATTTTCATAGAACCACATGATTGGATTAGATGGGGCACTAGTAGAGGTGGGCGTTGCTTCAAGAGAGAGCGAGAAAGATAGGTTGCTGAGTTAAAGAGGCCGCTGCGCCTCGTTGATTTTATAAAGCTGTCAAATAAAAGTATACTATTTTTTTAAACAAAATGTTGTCCGGTCCAGATTGACCTTTCTCTGGGTCTGGACATGGACCTCGGTCTGCCAGTTGAGTTTGGTTGCTGTAGTGTTAAGATTTCCCTTCACTGGGGACCTAGCCCGAACCACAAAAAACAGCCTCCGATCATTATTCCTTCTCCACTAAACTTTACAGTTGGTACTATGCATTGGGGCAGGTAGCGTTCTCCTGGCATCCGCCAAACACAGATTCGTCCGTCTGACTGCCAGAACGCGTTTCCACTGCTCCAGAGTCCAATGGCGACGAGCTTTACACCACTCCAGCCGACGCTTGGCATAGCTCATGGTGATCTTAAGCTTGTGTGTGGCTGCTCTCTGTGCGCTACTCACTTCAGCACTCTGCGGTTCCATTCTGTGAGGTTGTGTGGCCTACCACTTCGCAGCTGAGCTGTTGAGCTGATTACCATGCTCCTAGACATTTCCACTTTACAATACAGTTGACCCGGGCAGCTCTAGCAGTGCAGAAATTTGACAAACTGATTTGTTGGAAAGGTGGCGTCCTATGACGGTGACATGTTGAAAGTCACTGAGCTCTTCAGTAAGGCCATTCTACTGCTAGTGTTTGTCAATGGAGATTGCATGGCTGTGTGCTTGATTTTATACAGCTGTCAGCAGTAGGTGTGGCGGAAATAGACTAATTTGAAGTGGTGTCCACGTACTCGAGAAATAACCTAATCTTGTTTGGATGCTAATTCTATGCTTTACAGATACAAGATGGCGCCGACAGACATGACAGCTTTGCTTCTAGCCCCTAAGCAACTTTGCAGTATTTCGTTTTAGGTGTGTTATTTCTCAAATTATTAGCCCAGAACGTTATTTGTGTTATTACATACAGCTGGAAATAACTTTTGGATATAAGAGCGGCGGTAACTCACCAGCATTATGACCAGAAATACAATTTTCCCAAATTTGTTCGTAACCCCCAGGGCGATTGAACTTATCCCAGAGGCTGCTCCAACTCAGGAAGCATGCACACCATCCACCTCTTCCGAGTATATATGCAAGCATTTCGCAATAACATCTCCTAAATATGTATATGTGACCAATACAATTTGATATAGACTGACTGGCTCCAGGTTGGATTCAGGCCAGTGATGCCGTTTTGCTATGGCCCTGGGTTTGTTGCTGCTAGTTTGTACACAGTTGTAGTCAGACATGAGTTAGCTCATACCACCATAGTTGCATCCAAAATGTATTTATGCCCTAGACATGGGTTGTACCTTGAAGGCAATTGTGACTGTTACGTCTAAATTACACAAATTTATAGTGGCATGGAAATATCATGACCTTGTTAAAGTAGGCAAATAACTAGAAGGAAACAGCTTTGCCATATGATGTAAAATATACTTCAGAAAGATGGCAATGTTGCCATTGCTGTTACAAACAAAGTTTTTTTAAACAGAATAGCTAGCAATGCTAATGTTAGCTAGGTAAAATATGGTGGTCCCCCTCAATCTTAGTTAGCTGGCTAAAGTTACAGTATACGGCATCTAAAGTAAATCTGGCAACATCACAATCATGCCAAAAGGTTTTCCTACTAATTATTTGCCTTCTTTTTAAATGTTATTGTGTTTCCAAGCCAAATCTGAGTTGTATTGAGGTAAGCTAACTTTAGCCAGCTAGCTAGCTAGGTAGGTAGAGCTTGGCAAAAAGGGGCATGAATTGTTGCCATTATTGTAATCCAAACCCAATCTTCATTTACTCTCTGACTTTATGACCAACATTATCCTATTTACACGTTGTAGTCAATTTTGATTCTAGAATAAATGTTTCTGACTCATATCGATGCCTCAGGCCGTTTTCAAAGGGATTAGTTGGTTTTTAGGTGCAGTCGTTCTTTGAAGCTAATTTCCTGCAATTATGCAGATTTAGCCATGGGGCGCAGTGAAAATGTATCTGTTTTATTCCAGCAAAATCCTACAATTCTACACATTTTGTGTATTGACTAAATATTTTAACAAAATCAATGCGGGGGCCCCTGGCAGGTAATAGCTTCTTAATTAAGGTCTGTCACAGAGATGACATAACAATAGTAAAATGATTGATTCATTACCAAATTAAAAAATTGCAGGTTGTGTATTCTACTCTTCAGACTGAGTTTTTTGTCGGGGAACCCCTAGCGGCCACTTATGTCGCTTATTGGCTGGGTCGGCACTGTGTAAGAGTCACTATAGAGTCCCACAGTGGAGGTGTTATAATACCCATAAAACCTAGTGGTCAAACAGGGAAATGGTTCCAAATGTTTTTCTACCATTCAATTTTCCCATAGGGAATTTTAGACAAACTTAAAATAAGGGCTGTGTTTCGTGTAGGCTTAGCCTGGCATGACATTTTGATAACCATGTAAATCTCTCTTGTACAAGGTGACTTTTATCAATATACAGGCAAATATATTGATAAGTCACCTTGTCATAACTGTATTGATAAGTCACCTTGTCCTAGAGAGATTTACATGGTCATCAAAACATCACACCAGGGTAAGCCACACGAAACAGACCTTATTTTAAGTGTTTAGAAAATATCCCCTATGGGAAAAATTAAAGGTAGAAAAATTATTGGAACCATTTCCCAGTTTGACTGCGAGGTTTTATGGGTATTATGACTACAAACAATATGTGTGCACTCATATATAGATGCAACTAGGCAACATGCCATTCCATTTAAGTTTGCCGTGGAGGAAATAGAACGAAAGCATTGATTTTGAGATAATTTCGGAATGGTGCAGAGTTCACATCACCACACTTGGGCTCCATCTTATTTAAGAAGAGTCCATGTATGGTGATGTGATCACGGAAAGAAGAAGTGGAAGGAATGCAAAAAATGTAGGAGAAATTCATTGAAATCCACACATGCTCAAAATCCTCAACCTGTCTAACCCCCTGAACTGAAATACATCCATTAACTACTACATGCATTTCATTTACATAAACCATTATCCTAGATTACAAAGGCATTATGCAGCATTCAAAGAAATCAAAGATAATGTGGAGAAGTGAAAGGCTCATTTCTGCGCAGTGTGTGTTTAAGTGATAAGAATGACTATTATAGGGCTGTTGCTTGGGCTGTAATGAAGTCTCTGTTTGTTTACCTATCACCACTCAGAATTCCTAATGAGAACTCATTAAGATCTCGTGGTCGACCAGAACCAGAACCACTTTCTCTCTCGCTCGCTCTCTCTCTTTCTCAAATTCACATAAGCTTTATTAGCATCAACGGCAAGACCACTGTTGCTAAAGCAAAGTTAGGCAGATCATGATATGAACAACAACAATAACAATAACAATAATGGTAATAATAGTAATTATAGTGATTAAAGAAAGACAAATGTAATAATGTTGTGATAATCTAAAGAGCATTTTGCTTTGATAAGTTAACAAAATAAAGATACAATGCAATCATCACTGCTGAAAATAATATTTTTTTTTAATCACTTTAGTAATATATACATTTTTCACAAGTATGTGTTACATTTTCACAGCTCTTAACACAGACATCTAATCAGATCATCAAAACTCTCAACAAATTTTCAGTTAACAAACAAAGTCACAAAGTCACAGATCTCAAAATTTCAACAGGGAGACCAAGAGAGACCAAGGACTAAACTCAGTAAAAAAAGAAACGTCCCTTTTTCAGGAGCCTGTCTTTCAAAAATAATTAGACTCTAGGGGCAGTATTTTAATTTTGGGGATAAAAACGTTCCCGTTTTAGGACAAGATGCTAGAATATGCATATAATTGACAGTTTTGGATAGAAAACACTCTAACGTTTCCAAAACAGTAAAGATATTGTCTGTGACTATAACAGAACTGATGTTGCAGGCGAAAGCCTGAGAAAAATCCAATCCGGAAGTGCCCCAGGTTTTGAAAGCGCTGCGTTCCAATGAGTCCCTATTCAGCTGTGAATGTGCCATCAACGAGCTTATGCTTTCTACGCATTCCCCAAGGTGTCTACAGCATTGTGACGTAGTTTTACGCATTTCTGTTGAAGAATAGCCGTAGGCGGCCACATTGCGTAAGTGGTCACATGGTGGCTCCGAGAGAGATTCTCGCGTAAAATACAAAGGTAGCCATTACTCCAATCGGTCCTACTGAAAAACTAATTGTCCCGAAGGATATATTACCAACAGCCAGTAAAATTGCAGGGCACCAAATTCAAACAACAGAAATCTCATAATTAAAATTCCTCAAACATACAAGCATTATACACCATTATAAAGATAAACTTATTGTTAATCTGACCACAGTGTCCTATTTCAAAAAGGCTTTACGGCGAAAGCACAACATGCGATTATGTTAGGACAGAGCCTGGCCACAAAAAAACATACAGACATTTTCCAGCCAAGGAGAGGTGTCACAAAATTCAGAAATAGCGTTAAAATGAATCCTTAACCTTTGATGATCTTCATCTGGTGGCACTCCCAGGACATTTTTTATTTTTGTTCGATAAAGTTAATCTTTGTCCAAATACCTCCTTTTTGTTTACGCATTTAGTCCAGTAATCCGCAGGCACAAAGTCCAGATTAAAAGTTTTTTAAAATCCATTAAGGTTCGTAGAAACATGTCAAACGATGCTTCTAATCAATCCTTAGGATGTTTTTATCATAAATATAAAAAAATGTTTCAACCGGACAATACTGTTTTCATTAGAAAGAAAAGGGAACGGAGCTCGCGCTCACGGCCACCCGCGATAAATAACTCATGGCTATCAGCTGAGTCACTTACTCAGTGCTCTTATTCACTCCCGTTTCACAATAGAAGCCTGAAACAACTTCTAAAGATTGTTGACATCTACTGGAAGCCTTAGGAACTGCAATCTGACCCCACAGACACTGGATATTCAATAGACATTCACTTGAAAACTACAAACCTCAGATTTCCCACTTCCTGGTTGGATTTTTCTCAGGTTTTCGCCTGCCATATAAGTTCTGTTATACTCACAGACATTATTTTAACAGTTTTGGAAACAGTGTTTTCTATCCAAATATACTAATTATATGCATATTCTAGCTTCTGGGCCTGGGTAACAGGCCGTTTACTTTGGGCACGCTTTTCATCCAAACTTTACATCGCTGCCCCCTATCGCAAAGAGGTAAGACACTAACAGGTTACAGACGGTAGGAAATTAAGGTCACAGTTATGAAAACATAGGACCCTAAAGAGGCCTTAATACTGACTCTGAAAAACACCAAAAGGAAGATGCCCAGGGTCCCTGCTCATCTGCGTGAATGTGCCTTAGACATGCTGCAAGAAGGCATGAGGATTGCAGATGTGGCCAGGAGAAAATAAATGTTAATGTCCATACTGTGAGACGCCTAAGACAGCGCTACAGGTCAGACGGCTGATCGTCCTCGCAGTGGCAGACCACGTATAACAACACCTGCACAGGATCGGTACATCGAACATCACACCTGCGGGACAGGTACATGATGGCAGCAACAACTGCCCGAGTTACACCAGGAACGCACAATGCTCTCAGTGCTCTCACTGTCCGCAATAGGCTGAGAAAGGCTGGACTGAGGGATTGTAAGCCTGTTGTAAGGCAGGTCCTCACCAGACATCACCGGCAACAATGTCGCCTATGGGCACAAACCCAACATCGCTGGACCAGACAGGACTGGCAAAAAGTGCTCTTCACTGACGAGTCGCGGTTTTGTTCCACCAGGGATGATGGTCAGATTTGCATTTATCGTTAACGGAATGAGCGTTACACCGAGGCCTGTACTCTGGAGCGGGATCCATTTGGAGGTGGAGGGTCTGTCATGTTCTGGGGCGGTGTGTCACAGCATCATTGGACGGAGCTTGTTGTCATTGCAGGAAATCTCAACGCTGTGTGTTACAGGGAAGGCATCCTACTCCCTCATGTGGTAACACTTCCTCCAGGCTCATCCTGACATGACCCTCCAGCATGACAATGGAACCAGTCATACTGCTCGTTCTGTGTGTGATTTCCTACAAGACAGGAATGTCAGTATTCTGCCATGGCCAGCAAAGAGCCCGGGTCTCAATCCCATTTTGCACGCCTGGGACCTCTTGGATCGGAGGGCGATGGCCTTGGCCATTCCCCCCAGAAATGTCTGGGAACTTGCAGGTGCCTTGGTGGAAGAGTGGGGTAACATCTCACAGCAAGAACTGGCACATCTGGTGCAGTCCATGAGGAGGAGATGCACTGCAGTACTTAACGCAGCTTGTGGCCACACCAGATACTGACTGTTACTTTTGATATTGACCCCCCCCCCCCCTTTGTTCAGGGACACATTATTCCATTTCTGTTAGTCACATGTCTGTGGAACTTGATCAGTTTAAGTCTCAGTTGTTGAATCTTGTTATGTTCATACAAATATTTACACATCTTAAGTTTGCTGAAAATTAACGCAATTGACAGTGAGAGGACATTTCTTTTTTTGGTTAGTTTATTTTGCAAGGGAGCAATGCATTTTACAATTGCACACAATTGACAAATTACAAGAGATTTCAAAAATACAAACACACTCAAGAAAAACAATCACATTCCTCAGTAAAAATATCAAAATATTTATTTTCACAATGCAAGATTTTCTTGTCATTTGTCAACAATGCGTTTAACTATCAATTAATTAAACTGCTCAAAACTGATTACTACTGAACCAAAATTGTGGATTGCCTAGTTTACATATACAGTTTGACAACTGCAGAGATGCAATATTTTTACATAATGAATGTGTCAATTGACATACATTGAGGTTGGACGGTAAAACCAAATCATATGATATGGCTCTAAATACTCCATCATTATTATCCATCAGCCAGTCTGCTTCATTACAGTGTGCGAAATAGTTATATGTGCTACTATTTGAAATGGTGTAGTGTAAATTACAGTATATTCCACTCATTATCTGAATTTCATTCTTACACTGCAAGCTGATGTTTCTAGTTTATGATACTGTAGGAGTTAAATAACTTACATGGCAAAGTTGATTTTGTGCAATGTTGCGTGGGTCAGAAATGGTATGCATATTTTTTTATTTAACCTTTATTTAACTAATATGCCAGGCTACACCAATACCTTTTCATTGTTTTGCTTATTCTTTACAATATATGCCACAATACCCATGTATCTGATGAGTTCTTCTATGTAAAAGGATACTGAAACTGTAAGACTGACATCCTCCAATCTTTACATGGTATACAAAAAAATATATAAAACCTTGTTTGCAGTAAACTTGACAAATGGTATATACCGGTACATACAGTAGCTAAATACTGTATGGGAAATGGTATTCAACCTCTGTTTTTCCTTCTATTCCGCACTTCGAAAAGATCAGTTTTGAAATGTATTTTGTGCTATTAGATTAAATGTTAGTTAGAACAACTAATTGGTGAGCCTCTGTTGTATTGGTGACTAAACTTAATGTTCCCAGGGAGGGTGTTATTTTCTTTGAATGCTTCATTTGGTTGTCATTAAACATAGGAAGATCCCACTGCTTGAAGAGAGAACCAAGAAAACCCGATATCAATTTTGCAAAATCCCACCTAAATCTTGGCGAAATGTTCTGAGACTGATGAAACAAAATTAGAGTTCTTTGGCAATGCAGTTCAGCGCTATGTTTTCCGATGACAAGCATTCAAAGAATTCAAAGAAAATAACGCCCTCCCTACAATCAAACATGGGGAGGTTCAGTGAGATTAGCAGATGGAGCCACGCTCATTAAGGACAAACATGAGATCCTGGAAAGGTGGGCAGAGCACCTCATAATCATTTTCAACAAGGGAATCCCATCAGAGAACAACACACTCGACGAGCTGCTCAACATCCCTCCTGTCCAGCAACTGGACTCCCCCCCCCCGCTTCTCTGAGGCTTTACAGGTCATCAAAAACAGCCCAAGCCCAGATGAAATCTTGGCTGAGATCTATAAGCACCTGGTGCTCGCGAAGCCATACCTCAAGAGTAGAAGGATGCCAACAACGTCATCATTTTCAAGAGAAAGGGTGACAAAGTAGACTGTGGAAACAGCAGAGAAGTCTCTCTCATCACGGTCGCGTGCAAAGTCCTGGCCAGGATTTTGCTGTACGCAGTGTGGCTGCAGTGTGGCTTCAGATATGATATTTATGGTAAGGCAGGTGCAACAACAGAATCAAAATCTATACCTTTATCGACGTCTCCAAGGCTTTCAAATCTGTAAACCGCAAGCTCCTGTGGGAACGTCTTGGAAAGTTTTCGTCACAGAGTTTCGTCACAGTTCAAGGTGCTCTGGCTAATACCATGTTTTTTTTTCCTATCCAGCATTTCAATCATTCGACATCAAGAGGCCGATATAGCACCTTCTAACACCACAACATGGCGTCATGCTGGATGGCCGCTGTTTTTCAAGCTCCGACCCAACTGCTATTTTGGGATTATTTGGTTGTTTATTTAAACTCTATTTTCACTAAATTTATCCGCTATTATTTTTTACAACCGACAAGAACTCTTGAACATCAGATTGGCAGTTACTTACCCTGAAATCCAGGCACTGCTGCTCTTTGTTTTGAGTGTTTGCAGTGCTAGTGTTTTTGTTTTATCTGTGCATATGTTAAGCCTCATAGCCTACCTCAGCCAGTTAAGTTATTTTATATAGGTCTAGGTTCTGAAGAAATAGACTCCAATTAAGTCCTCTTGTTGTTTGTAAAGTCAAATAAAAATGAAGATTATTGTTGAAATTAATTGCTCGACTGGTGTAGGTTCTCTCTATCTGTTGGTTATTGGACAAGGACATCCCGGCCGGCCAAACCCTCCCCTAACCAGGACGATTGTGTGTTGCCTCACGGGTCTCCCAGTCGTGGCCGGCACGGGTATCGAACCAGCATCTGTAGCATCTGTAGCAACGCAGAGAATGCATTTGACTGTTAGGGCTTTCAGGAGGAACGGAAAATTGCTTGTACAATCATAAACCATGTTCCATGGAATCGCTTCCCAACTATTTTGCAATCTATATGGCTCTCCATCAATAATACAATTTAGATGATTGGGATGGGGTGAGGAGTACTGGAAAGGTGTGACTTTCACATTACAATAAATAGGCTATATGTATACAGTTTATCGCCAATTGTCCTCACTTTGATTATGCTGTAACAACATACTGTAGCACCATGACCAGGAACTCTGTTAATTTAAGTGAGCAGATTAGGGCTTTCAGGAGGAATGGAAAATCTACTGGAGACATTTAAAAAATACTGGTACACTTTGGGATTTTTGTCACGGACAGTGCTATTCGCAAACACTATCATCAGATTCCTGTGTTACGCCAAACGCGAAAGGCCAGGAAAATGAAGAGGTACAGTAGGCGACAATAGTCTAAAGTAGGCCTAATAATGCTGAAATAAATCGACTGCTGGTCTTTACTGTATGCTGCACATTTTTACATTGTATTCGATTTCCAGCGAGACTATTCAAGCCATCCACTCACTGATGAATGATGAATGAAGATGATGAGCGATCGGCAAAGGCCATCTGTAATCTGCTGGCATCACGGCACAACATCAACATTGCTCTAATCACAGTCAGAAGACAGTTGAAGAAACTTGCGTGGACTTATGGAAAGGCTCGGTAAGACATTATATATATATATATATATATATATATATATATACACACACACTACTCAAAAAAATAAAGGGAACACTTAAACAACACAATGTAACTCCAAGTCAATCACACTTCTGTCAAATCAAACTGTCCACTTAGGAAGCAACACTGATTGACAATAAATTTCACATGCTGTTGTGCAAATGGAATAGACAACAGGTGGAAATTATAGGCAATTAGCAAGACACCCCCAATAAAGGAGTGGTTCTGCAGGTGGTGACCACAGACCACTTCTCAGTTCCTATGTTTTGGTCACTTTTGAATGCTGGCGGTGCTGGTGGTGCTGTCACTCTAGTGGTAGCATGAGACGGAGTCTACAACCCACACAAGTGGCTCAAGTAGTGCAGCTCATCCAGGATGGCACATCAATGCGAGCTGTGTCTGTCAGCGTAGTGTCCAGAGCATGGAGGCGCTACCAGGAGACATGCCAGTACATCAGGAGACGTGGAGGAGGCCGTAGGAGGGCAACAACCCAGCAGCAGGACTGCTACCTCTGCCTTTGTGCAAGGAGGAGCAGGAGGAGCACTGCCAGAGACCTGCAAAATGACCTCCAGCAGGCCACAAATGTGCATGTGTCTGCTCAAACGGTCAGAAACAGACTCCATGAGGGTGGTATGAGGGCCCGACGTCCACAGGTGGGGGTTGGGCTTACAGGACGTTTGGCATTTGCCAAAGAACACCAAGATTGGCAAATTCGCCACTGGCACCCTGTGCTCTTCACAGATGAAAGCAGGTTCACACTGAGCACATGTGACAGACGTGACAGAGTCTGGAGACGCCGTGGAGAACGTTCTGCTGCCTGCAACATCCTCCAGCATGACCGGTTTGGTGGTGGGTCAGTCATGGTGTGGGGTGGCATTTCTTTGGGGGGCCGCACATCCCTCCATGTGCTCGCCAGAGGTAGCCTGACTGCCATTAGGTACCGAGATGAGATCCTCAGACCACTTGTGAGACCCTATGCTGGTGCGGTTGGCCCTGGGTTCCTCCTAATGCAAGACAATGCTAGACCTCATGTGGCTGGAGTGTGTCAGCAGTTCCTGCAAGAGGAAGGCATTGATGCTATGGACTGGCCCGTCTGTTCCCCAGACTTGAATCCAATTGAGCACATCTGGGACATCATGCATCGCTCCATCAACCAACGCCACATTGCACCACAGACTGTCCAGGAGTTGGCGTATGCTTTAGTCCAGGTCTGGGAGGAGATCCCTCAGGAGACCATCCGCCACCTCATCAGGAGCATGCCCAGGCGTTGTAGGGAGGTCATACAGGCACGTGGAGGCCACACACACTACTGAGCCTCATTTTGACTTGTTTTAAGGACATTACATCAAAGTTGGATCAGCCTGTAGTGTGGTTTTCTACTTTAATTTTGAGTGTGACTCCAAATCCAGACTTCAATGGGTTGATAAATTTGATTTCCATTGATCATTTTTGTGTGATTTTGTTGTCAGCACATTCAACTATGCAAAGAAAAAAGTATTTAATAAGAATATTTCAGTCATTCAGATCTAGGATGATTTTATAGTGTTCCCTTTATTTTTTTGAGCAGTGTATATACGTTGCGTGCACAATTATTAGGGAAATTGTATTCCTCAGGATTAATATTATTGTTGAACAAACACAATGCTCTCAGTCAGTCCAAAATGTTATTGAACCTCAAACCTGAATGAATAACAATGGAAAAGGGAGTTTTGTCTTTCTCAGGGGAATATATAAGTGTGCACAATTATTAGGCACCTACAAAAATCATTTCTCCAAACTCACTTGTTATTCTACATGTTTAGAGTAAGTGCAACAAATAAATAACACAAAATGACAATTAAATAACAAAAATATTCAGTGACCAATATAGCCACCCTTCTTTTCAAAAACTGCCATGAGTCTTCCATCCATAGTCTTTCAGTTTCTTGATCTGTTCACGATCAACTTTCGCTGAAGCAGCAACCACAGCCTCCCAAATGCTGTTCAAAGAGGTGCATTGTCTTCCCTCACTGCACGTCTTATGTTTGAGAAGGGCCCACAAGTTCTCAATAGGATTTAAGTCAGGTGAGGAAGGGGGCCAGGTAATTATTCAGACATCTTTGAGAACCTTGCTGGCTAGCCAAGCAGTGGAGTACTTAGATGCATGTGATTGAACATTGTCCTGCATAAAGATCATGGCCATCTTGAATGCTGAGGACTTATTCCTGTACCACTGTTTGAAGAAAGTATCTTCCAGAAACTGGCAGTAGGTTTGGGAGTTGAGTTTCAGTCCATCTTCAACCCGAAAAGGTCCAACTCGCTCATCCTTAAAAGATAGCAGCCCATACCAGTACCCCCTCTTCCACCTTGCTGGCGCTTGACTCGAAGTGGTGGAATGTGTCCATTACTGATCCAGCCACTAGCCCATCCATCTGGTCCATCAAGAGTCACTCTCATTTCATCTGTCCATAAAACCTTTAAAAAAATCTGTCTTCAGGTATTTCTTTGCCCAATCTTGACGCTTCAAATTGTGAATCTTATTCAGTGGTGGTCGTGTTTCAGCCTTCTTGACCGTGGCCATGTCTCTGAGCACCTTGTACTTCTGGACACTCCAGGTAGGTTGCAGTTCTGGAATATGGTGGCACTGGAGGATAATGGGTTCCTGGTAGCTTGACGTTTATTTAGTCTTTTGCAGCTGATTTGCGCCTTTTATTCTCCATGCGTTTTTTGCGCCCCAGTTGACTATTCACAACAAAACATTTGATTGTCCAGGGGGGTGGTAGGGTAGCCTAGTGGTTAGAGCGTTGGACTAGTAATCGGAAGGTTGCAAGTTCAAACTCCTGAGCTGACAAGGTACAAATATATCGTTCTGCCCCTGTTCCTAGGCCGTTATTGAAAATAAGAATTTGTTCTTAACTGACTTGCCTAGTTAAATAAATAAATAGTTTAGCTATTTCAAGAGTGTTTTTTTTTTGTCTGAAAGGCATTATACAATTTTGGACTTTTCAGTGTCAGTTAAATCTCTTTTTTGGACCATTTTACCTGAGGTAATGAAGCTGCCTTGATATAAAGTGTTATTCACTTCCGCCACACCCTCCCCCATTACACAAATACATATCACCTGAAAATGATTAAATCCAATAAGCATTCATGTTTATATGGTTTGGAGTTGGAAAATGTGCATAGAAATAATGATAAGATCAGAATACTCACTTGCCTAATAATTGTGCACGCTAAACAGTACAAAAGCTGCCGTTAGTTTCAGAGTGGGTGGCAACGCAAAACAGTACAAAACAAGCGAACACACATGGTCAATGTTCTGAAAAAAATAATATGTATATACATATTATTTTTTTCAGAACATTGACCATGTGTGTTCGCTTGTTTTGTACTGTTTTGCGTTCTGCAGGCCCAGGCATGGATCAAAGCTGGTGAGACATTCAATGACGTCATCTTCACAGACAAATCAACCGTGGCCCTTGTGCAATTTTCTAAAAATTGCTACAGAAAAAAGGAAGAAGATCAAGCAAGCCAAGTCCAAATCATCCGCTCAAACGCCATGTGTGTGGGCGGGGGGGGGGCTACACCTCACGGACTGCTATGTGTTCCACAATAATTCACTGTTGCCTCATTTTTCAGGTATCATGGCTGAAGATTTCTTTCAGGAATAAATCATCAAGAGATATTGGTCACTATGTCAGAGAGGTGTTTCTGGGACCACATTGTTTCTATCAAGGTAGGATTATAGCAATATTTTGTTATGTTTAGGCCTATTTCCATGTATATTTCTAATATTGTACCTAATGTTGGCTGTTAGGCTAAATAAAAAAACGTATTCTCCAAATTGTTACATTTTTATTAAAGACTATCAGAAAGAATGTGGGTACTTATTTATTTTAATCCAAAGCTATGAATAAGTCAATCAACTTCATGTATGTGCCGAGACTATATGACTGCGCCATCAACTTGATTATTTAGCAGACATCACTTTCTTATATTCAGACAACACATATATCTTAAGAATATCATGGAATATAATTGAACATTTTAGTTTCTCTTAGAATAAAAACCTTATTGTAACAACAGTTTTAGTAAGTAATACTGACGAGTAGAAACAAAAAAATAAGTGTATTTTTCAGGGTGTGCGCATGCAGGACAGAGGAATAGCAATTCTTACACTTTTGTACTAAATTCAATCACCTTCTTCATCCTCATCATTCAGTTAATTGAAAATACATTTTGTGCTCAATTATCAGTTTCTATTTGGTTTATGTCACCCATTCATTGTCAGTTAGAGACACATTAGCGCCTTGGGACCCAAAAGCATAATCAGTGCTCTAACTCCCCCTTGCGCTGGTCTGGAGCAATGAAGCAGTAACGCAGGGTACCATACTAAACCACAAATTACCTCTAAATTCCGCAGCATAATCTCAAAACTTTTAGTTGAGCAACCACTGTAGATGACCAACTAACGTTAGCTAGATGGAAAATGGTTGGACATAAATCTTTCCAGTCATCTAACAGTAACAGTAATAGAAATTAACTGCTTAACATTACCTTGAATTGTGAATTTTACTGCCCCCCTACGATTGTTGCGCCTCTTGTCGAGATCAGTGGTGCCTTCACAGTACTTCGCCTGGTTGGAAAGAAAAAATAAAATCTCTTTGAGGGATGCCATTAAAGTGAAAGCTACATACAAACAGTAAGCAGATACAATAACAGTTAGTTAGCTAGCTAGATAAACAGAAAGCAGCAACAATAACAGTTAGCAAGCAAGATAACGTTAGCTAAATAAAACTGTCTGGCTGAGATAAATAAGTAGCTAGCAATGTCAATATAAAATCAATCTAAAAACAGCTTAAATGATTTATTCCTATTTAACAATATTTTGTTATATAAAGACAAATATACACTACTGGTCAAAAGTTTTAGAACTCCTACTCATTCAAGGGTTGTTCTTTATTTGGACTACTTTCTACATTGTAGTATATAATTTTACAATCCAGGGTTACTTTAGTCACCTCAACTTGCTCAATTTCCACATGATTTATTAAAATATTTTGTCAATGATTTGTCCCCAATGCTTTTATTTTTATAAATATTTAGGATGCCACCCACTCTGAAACTAACGGCAGCTCTTTGTCAAATGTTAATCTACAATATGCAGATGACTGTGCTCCCCTCTCCATGCAGCACTAACTAAACGTGGTCTCCATCTACAACTCCATCGGCCTCACCATCAACATCAAAAAGGTTCAAATCATTGTGCAACAACTCACCCCCCGTCAAGAATTGCCCACCTTCCAGATCGACATTTCACAACTCAAAGATGTGCCTCGCTTCACCTCAAGTCCAGGGTATTCCAGAACAGGAAACTGACAATACCCACCAAGACCACATTATACAAGGCAGTGTGCATATCAACCTGAAGCCTGGACACTGTACAGAAGGTACATCAAAAACTTGAAGCCTTTAACATCTGATGTCCACAACGAATTCTTGGCCTAAAATGGGAGGACAGGGTACCCTACAAATCAAATTGCATTGGTCACATACACATGATTAGCATATGTTATTACGGGGGTAGAGAAATGCTTGTGCTTCTAGCTCCGACAGTGCAGTAATATCTAACAAATTACACAACACATATACCCAATACACAAATCTAAATCGGAATGAATTAAGCCTAATAATATGGACGAGCGATGTCAGAGCGGAACGGACTAAGATACAGTAGAATAGTATAGAAAACAGTATATACGTACATATGAGTAATGCAAGATATGTAAGCATTATTAAGTGAATGAGTTACCGTAGAATACCGTATAGAAAACAGTATATACATATGAGAAAGCTACAACTGAACACAATCCATCAGCATTGATGCACTCCTTGCCCAAAGAAACCTGCGGTGGCTGGTACATGTGATGCACATGCCTCCTCAGCTCCTCCCTCTGCAAATCCTTTATGGCCAGCTGAAGAATGGACTGGAAGAGAATGGAAGAGGTCTGCTGGGGGTCAAAATAAGTGCTTCAAGAACCACATCAAGACTATGCTGAAGCTGTGTGACATCCAACCTTTAAACCTGGAAAGCCTGGCAACCCCCGCCATATCCACCTGCCACCTGTGTGTCACACACCTCCAGGACATAATCACAGAGAGGAGAATAGAATTGTATGTGCAACGACACCAGCATGCAGCAGGGGCACCCATCTCTGGTGGAGAATTCACCTGCCCCTCATATGGCAAACCATGCGGGTCTTGCAATGGCATAAACTCAACCGCTCTCAATTACCACAACTGGGAGCAAGGTCATCATCAACATCGATGGACAGTCATAACCAAGGTGTATGTTTGTGTGTTTGAGAGCATTAACAGAGTGAGAGAGTCGCCACCCTACTTTCAGGTGATGAGATGAATTGAAGAACCTCAATTGACATTATTTACCATTCACCTCCCACAGCACATTGTCATTTATTATACTACACCGCCCGATGATGTCACTCATTCCCAACCCTTGATGAGAGGAGCCAATCGATTGCTGGTCTTATCACTCCCCGTCTGAAGATGCTTCTCCGATTGTAACGACAGCGAAACCCTGGCAGTGAGGATATTTAAAAAAAACTATTGAACCTTTCATTTAACTAGGCAAGTCAGTTAAAACCTCTTACTTCTACCCCCTCCTTTTTCGAACATTCTGTTAAAAATCGCGCAACTTTTCAGCGTCCTGCTACTCATGCCAGGAATATAGTATATGCATATGATTAGTATGTGTGGATAGAAAACACTCTGAAGTTTCTAAAACTGGTTAAATCACGGCTGTGACTATAACAGATCGTGTGTTTCATTGAAAAACGCAAGAAAAACTGCTCTCTGAAAGCTAAAAATAATTTCCATAAGTCACTTCCATGGGTTGTTAAAAGAGGACAAAATTTAATATCGACCTGCATGCAATTCATACAAATTCCACACGATGTCGCCATTGTCGTCATTTTCAATTGAATTTTTTGTTGGAAAATCCATCTATCTGGCTTCCGTTTCTTCCAGTCTCCACCAGGATGTTGTTAATGTGGACATGGGCAGGCATTGATTTGCACACGAGGAGCTATTGAATATACATCGCCCTGTAATCATTTTGATAGATTATAAACGTTTACCAATACCTAAAGTTGGATTACAAAAGGATTTCGAAGTGTTTTGTGAAAGTTTATCGTCGACTTTTTTAATTTTAAAAAATGATGCAGCGTTAAAAAACGATGTTTTTTTCTGAATGACACAGCTTCCATAGAAAGCTATTTTGGGTATATATGGACCGATTTAAACGAAAAAAAGACCCAATAGTGATGTTTATGGGGCATATAGGAGTGCCAAGAAAGAAGCTCGTCAAAGGTAATGAATGTTTTATATTTTATTTCTGCGTTTTGTGCTGCGTCGGATAAGCAGAGTCTTTGTTTACATCGCATTCAGGCATTTTCAGGTGGTGCATGCTATCAGATAATACCTTCTCATGCTTTCGCCGAAAAGCATTTTAAAAATCTGACTTGTTGGCTAGGTTCACAACGAGTGTAGCTTTAATTCAATACCCTGCTTGTGAATTTTGATCAAGGTTTGAGTTTAAACGAGTACATTTAGCATTTAGCGTAGCGCATTTGCATTTCCAGGTGCCTACTTGAGACATATGCGTCTCAAGTAGAATCAAGAAGTTAAGAACAAATTATTATGTACAATGATGGCCTACACCGGCCAAACGCAGACGACACTGGGCCAATTGTGCGCCACCCTATGGGACTCACAATCACGGCCTCTTGTGATACAGCCTGGAATCAAACCAGGGTGTCTGTACGCCTCTTCCACAGAGATGCAGTGCCTTAGACCGCTGCGCTACTCGGGAGCGCCAAATGATTGTCTGGCATTGGGAGTGAACTCATGATGCGTAGTGTCAAACTGTGCTGCTCAGACCACTTCGCTACGGCAGTTCACAATTCACTAAGGATGAAGTGAATGAAGAGAGTGTGATAGGCATCGCATTGGACGCCACATCCCCCCCCCCCCGAAGGGATTTATTTGAAGATGCTCATGTGAGATTACCTGGCCCTCATTTCCTCCCACCTCTGTTCTCGCTCAATCAACACTTGGAAGGTGCTAAAGGACATCATGTCACACACACCGGCAGCTTTTTACTTTGGTCTCCTGTTAAAATCCCAAAGAGCTGTGAAGAGTGCAAGGGTTTAACTGCCTTGGGGGACATGGGCAAAAAGGAGGACGAGGAGCGAAGATGTAAGAGAGGTTGGGATAGAGTGAGTCCCTACTGTCCCGTAATATCTTGTGGTATACCCTGATGGAGAGAGCAGGCAGAAGAAGAAGGAATAAAGGATGAATAAATTAAGGGAGAGATTGATAAACGGTTTTCTGGTTTATTGTTGTCCGTATGAATGATGCCATTACCAACACAAAGGACACAAAGTCTCTTAATTCTGTCATTCAGGAAAACAAAGCGGCAGAGGGAATATGGTCTGTGTAGATAGCGGACCCCCTTAACCCCCAGACTACGCAGTAACAACCACCCCATCCCCGGCCTGACAATCCCTCTACAATAAGCCCCCAAGCACGCACGCACACACACACACACATAGAGTCCCATACACTGGCCATACAGCCACGATACAGCACAACAGTGAATGCCACAGCATAAATACACAGCATTAACTTTCCTCTCAAACTGTGAGCCTCCAAAAACCAATGCCACGTAATGTGCACTGAGACAACACTGATCATTTCAACCATGATTACATTATTATCGTTATGTACCCTTTGGTTCAACTGTCATTCACTGTCAGAACCCAAAATATCAGCTTTTTTTACTCCAATGTTTGTAAACAAAGTAAATGTAAACAATGACTGTATAGGCTCGAAAGTATATTACTACTATACTTTTGATATCATGGATGGTCAGTCCCTGCATCCATAGCTTTGTCATTGAATTTGAGAATGGTTACATTTCTCCAGGCCTATCCCTCAGCTTTTTAGCGAAACAGTGGCAGGCAAACACTTTGATATTGTTTCAACTGCTGATTGTCACATTATGGGCAAGATGCTATGAGAATGCATAGAATGGGCCCATTATACAACCAGACACTTTGCTAAAAACTGACTAACCACATTGACATTACACTTAAGAGACTGAAGCACTTTCCTGTCAGAGCAAATACACAAACCCAAAACAAGCAGCTTATTTTAAGTGTCTGCCAGAAGTTGATGTCACCGTAACATTTCAATATCAGACTGACAGATATTGTAGAGTCATGCAAAGTACTTGCATGACTTGTAACAGACGGACAAATCTGATCAATGTTAATTTTGTGTATGATTTCATCAGAAGTTAATATCTGACTAATGCCGGATTCATTGTTTTGTTAATGTACTTAACAAATTATCTCTCTCGCTCCCTTTCTCCCTCATTAGTGTTGAGGTTTGTTGTTGAGAAGTCGACCAAAGTAAATGGTCCATTGTGTTGCGAGGGGCGGCAGTGGATCATATTAAGCATGTATTGCATGTATTGATTAGTGGGGTAAGCTAACGAGAATGAGCCTACTCTTAATGTGCAAAGAGCAATAGCTCTCCCATTGTTTTATAACAATGGGAGATGGAACACAGTCCTTACTCATGGCGATGGCGTTGACAAGTGAGGGATTGGGAGGAACCCAGGTAGACAAGGGTGAGCAGAGAGAGAGAGAGAGAGTGTGTGTGTGTATCTTTTTTTGTCCTTTTAGTACTTCAATCAAAGCATTTTAATTCCACCCTGGTCATAGGTCGAAGCCTCCCAGGATTCCTCAGAATTGACCACTTAACAGCTGCATTTATGTAAAAAACTGCCTGTATGGGACATGCTCCTTTACTGCTCGAGGGCCCCCTACAATTGGGATACAATTCAAGGTGAATGGTAGGGAATTAGGTTGTGCAGCCTAGCAGTGACAATAGGAACCTTAAGGCACAGACCGCTGCACAGAGGATGACCAGCACCCCCTAGTGATTCAAACACAGATGTACTCTGTCTACCAAGGTGCATGTCCTTTCTCTTTACTATTACTATATACATGGACCTTTTCCAAATGGAATGTACACAATCATTCATAGGGTAATATTTAATTCATAGGAACAACTTTTTAACTGCTAGTCCCATGAGATCTATGCTGTTGATGCACACACACACACAAACTCACACTGAGCTCACACCTAACTGGAAGCTGTATTGTCAGACAGTCCTATTTAGTCATATTCCCAGAAATTCCCAGAAAATGGAAGAAAATGCTCTTTGAAAAAAACGGTGTATATCCTTATGCACAAGAAAGCACATGCACACACACACAGTATTTTTTTTAAATATATTGTTTCTTACATTGTTAGCCCAGAAAATGTTGTGTTATTACGTATAGCCGCGAAGAACGAATGGATATCAGAGCGGCTGTAACTCACCAGCACTACCAGCATTACGACCAGGAATACAACCACCCAGGGCATTTGAACTGATTCCAGAGGCCGATCCAAAACAACGCCGGTGGGAATCGGAGCAATCTTCTTGTCCGACTTAGGAGGCAAGCACACCACCCACCGCTTCCAAGTATATTACTTGCTAATGTTCAGTTCCGGGAAAACAAAGTTGATGAGATCAGGGCAAGGGTTTATTTTCAGAGAGACATCAGGGATTGTAACATATTCTGTTTCACAGAAACATGGCTCTCTCGGGACATACTGTCGGAGTTGGTCCAGCTATCTGGATTCTCAGTTCATCACGCCGACGGGAATAAAGATCTCTCTGGGAAGAAGAAGAAGGGGGTGTATGTTTCATGATTAACAAATCATGGTGTGATTGTGATAACATACAGGAACTCAAGTCCTTCTGTTCACCCAACCTAGAATACCTAATTATCAAATGCCAGCCGTATTATCTCGCAAAATAATTATCTTTGATTATAGTCACAGCTGTGTATATCCCCCCTCAAGCCAATACCACGACGGCTTTAAAGGAACTTCACTGAAATTCATGCAAACTGGGAACCATATATCCTGAGCCTGCATTTATTGTATTTTATTTATTTATTTATTTTATTTATTGGGATTTTAACAAAGCAAATTTGAAGAAAAGGATGCCAAATTCTAGAGGCATATCGACTGTAGTACTCGCACAGCTAAAACACTAGACCGCTGTTACTCCAACTTCCGGGATGCATACAAGGCCCTCCCCCTCCCTCATTTCGGCAAATCTGACCACGACACCATTTTGCTCCTCCCTTCCTATCGGCAGAAAGTCAAACAGGAAATACCCGTGCTAAGGACTATTCAACGCTGGTCTGACCAATCGGAATCCACGCTTAAAGATTATTTTAATCATGAGGACTGGGATATATTCCAGGTGGCTTCTGGGAATAACATTGATGAATATACTAAAATGGTAACTGCCTTTATCAGGAAGTGTATAGGAGATGTTATACCAGCTGTGACTATTTAAACCTAGCCTAACCAGAAACCGTGGACAGATGGCAGCATTTGCACAAAACTGAAAGCGCGAACCACAGCATTTAAACATGGCAAGGTGACTGGGAAAATGGCAGAATACAAACAAAGTAGTCATTCCCTCCGAAAGGCAATTAAACAGGCAAAACGTCAGTATAGAGACAATGGCTCAGACACGAGACGTATGTGGCAGGGTCTACAGACATTCCATAGACTACAAAAGGAAAAACAGCCACGTCGCCGACACCGACGTCTTGCTTCAAGACAAACTAAACACCTTGTTTGCCCGCTTTGAGGATCAGAGGATTTGAGGATAACACAGTGCCAATGACGCAGCCCGCTACCAAGGACTGTGGGCTCTCCTTCTCCGTGGCCGAGTGAGTAAGACGTTTAACCATGTTAACCCTTGCAAGGCTGCCGGCCCAGACGCCATCCCTAGCCGCGTCCTCAGAGCATGCGCAGACCAGCTGGCAGATGTGTATCCCAGTCTGCAGTCCCCACATGCTTCAAGAGGGCCACCATTGTTCCTGTACCCAGGAATGCAAAGGTAACTAAACTAAATGACTTTAGCTCCGTTGCACTCCTCTGTCATCATGAAGTGCTTCGAGAGACTAGTCAAGGATCATATCACCTCCATCTAACCTGTCACCATAGACCTAATTAAATTTGCTAACCGCCCCAATAGGTCCACAAACGATGCAATCGCCATCACACTGCACACTGCCCTATCCCATCTGGACAAGAGGAAAACTTGTCTATTGACTATAGCTCAGCATTCAACACCAAGTAACCTCAAAGCTCATCATTAAGCTTGAGGCCCTGGGTCTGAACGCCGCACTGTGCAATTGGGTCCTGGACTTCCTGACAGGCCGCCCCCAGGTGGGGAAACAACACCTCCACTTTGCTGATCCTCAACCCTGGGGCCCCACAAGGGTGCATACTCAGCCCCCTCCTGTACTCCCAGTTCATCCATGACTGTGTGGCAAAGCATGCCTCCAACTCAATCATCAAATTTGCAGACGACACAACAGTAGTAGGCTTGATTACCAACAACGACGAGACAGCCTACAGGGAGGATGTGATGGGTCTGGGAGTATGGTGCAAGGAAAATAACCTCAAAAATAACCTCAACATAAACAAAACAAAGGAGATGATCGTGGACTTCAGGAAACAGCAGAGGGAGCACCCCCCTATCCACATCAACGGGACAGTAGTGGAGAGGGTAGAAAGTTTTAAGTTCCCGGACAAACTGAAATGGTCCACCCACACAGACAACGTGGTGAAGGCGGCGCAGCAGCGCCTCTTCAACCTCAGGAGGCTGAAGATATTCGGCTTGTCACCAAAAACACTCAAACTTTTACAGATGCACAATTGAGAACATCCTGTCGGGCTGTATCACCGCCTGGTACGGCAACTGCTTCGCCCATAACCGTAAGGCTCTCACAGAGGGTGGTGACGTCTGCACAACGCATCATCGGGGTCAAACTACCTGCCCTCGAGGACACCTACACCACCCAATGTCACAGGAAGGCCATAAAGCTCATCAAGGACAACAACTACCTGAGCCTCTGCCTGTTCACCCCGCTATCATCCAGAAGGCGAGGTCAGTACAGGTGCATCAAAGCAGGGACCGAGAGACTGAAAAACAGCTTCTATCTCAAGGCCATCAGACTGTTAAACAGTCATCACTAACATTGAGTGGCTGCTGCCAACATACTGTCTCAACTCCAGCCACTTTAATAATGGAAAAATGTATGTAATAAATGTATCACTAACCACTTCAAACAATGTCACTTCATATAATGTTTACATACCCTACATTACTCATCTCATATTGTAACGATATTCGTAGGTGGAAGAAGGTGAAGAGGACCAAGGTGCAGCATGGTACGTGTTCATGGTAAATTTAATAAAGAAACTGAACACAAGAACAAAAAACAAAGTGGAACAAACAAAACAGTTCTGTCTGGTGCAGACACACAAAGACAGAAAACAACTAACTACAAATCATAGTGGGAACACAGGCTACCTAAGTATGGTTCTCAATCAGAGACAACGATTGACAGCTGCCTCTGATTGGGAACCATACCAGGCCAAAAGCAGAAATACAAAACATAGAACAAAAACATAGAATGCCCACCCCAACTCACGCCCTGACCAAACTAAAATAGAGACAAAAAAAAGGAATTAAGGTCAGGACGTGACACATGTATCTACAGTATGTATATACTGTACTCTATACCATCTACTGCATCTTGCCTATGCCGTTCTATACCATCGCTCATTCATATATATATTTTATGTACATATTCTTATTCATTCCTTAACAGTTGTGTGTATAAGGTAGTTGTTGTGAAATTGTTAGGTTAGATTACTGGTTGGATATTACTGCATTGTCGGGACTAGAAGCACAAGCATTTCGTGACAAAAAATTGTGACAAGATTTTTTTATTTTATTTGATGCAGCCACCACCCTGTTTGAACATTTAGAGAGTACTGTAGTAATCAATTGTGTTGTATTGGATTTGCCCCAAACATAACACTTTGTATTTAGAAGAAAATGTTAATTGCTTTGCCACACTTTTTGCAGTATTACTTTAGTGCCTTGTTGTAAAAAGGATGCATGTTCTGAAATATTTTAATTCTGTACAGGCTTCCTACTTTTCACCCTGTCAATTAGATGTAGTTGATCCATCCTCAGTTTTCTCTTATCGCAGCCATTACACTTCGTAACTGTTTTAAAGTCACCACTGGCCTCATGGTGAAATCCCTGAGTGATGTCCTTCCTCTCTGGCAACTGAGTTGGGAAAGACGTCTGTATCTTTGTATTGATACAACATCCAAAGTGTAATTAACAACTTAATGTTCAAATCAACAAAGACATGGTTTTATTGGTCACACAAATTTAGTAGATGTAATAGCGATGTTATAGCGATGAACCACAAACAGATATAGCCCTTGGTTCACTCCAGACCTGACTGCCCTTGACCAGCCCCCGCGATATGCAACTTTTCAGGAAAGTTATCTGTACAATATGTACAGGCAGTTAGGAAAGCAACGGCTATCTTTTTCAAACAGAAATTTGCATCCTGTAGCACAAACTCCTAAAAGTTCTGGGACACTGTAAAGTCCATGGAAAATAAGAGCAACTCCTCCCAGCTGCCCACTGCACTGAGGCTAGGAAACACTGTCAACAATAAATCCACTATAATTGAGAATTTCAATAAGCATTTTTCTACGGCTGGCCATGCTTTCCACCTGGCTATCCCTACCCCGGTCAACAGCCCTGCGCACCCCACAGAAACTTGCCCAAGCCTCCCCATTTCTCCTTTACCCAAATCCAAATAACTGATGTTCTGAAAGAGCTGCAAAATCTGGACCCCTACAAATTAGCCGGGCTAGACAATCTGGACCCTTTCTTTCTAAAATGATCTGCCGAAATTGTTGCCTTCCCTATTGCTAGCCTGTTCAACCTCTCTTTCGTATAGTCTGAGATCCCCAAAGATTGCAATGCTGCCGCGGTCATCCCCCTCTTCAAAGGGGGAGACACTCTAGACACAAACTGCTACAGACCTATATCTATCCTACCCTGCCTTCCTAAGGTCTTCGAAAGCCAAGTTAACAAACAGAACACCGACCATTTCGAATCCCACCGTAGCTTCTCCCCTATGCAATCTGGTTTCCGAGCTGGTCACGGGTGCACCTCAGCCACGCTCAAGGTCCTAAACGATATCATAACTGCCATCAATAAGAGACAATACTGTGCAGCTGTATTCATCGACCTGGCCAAGGCTTTCAACTCTGTCAATCACCGTATTCTTATCTGCAGACTCAACAGCCTTGGATCCTCAAATGACTGCCTTGCCTGGTTCACCAACTACTTCTATGACAGAGTTCAGTGTGTCAAATCGAAGTGACTGTTGTCCGGACCTCTGGCAGTCTCTATGGGGGTGCCACAGGATTCAATTCTTGGGCAGACTCTTTTCTCTGTATACATCAATGATGTCTCTCCTGCTGCTGGTGATTCTCTGATCCACCTCTACGCAGACGGCACCATTCTGTGTACTTCTGGCCCTTCTATGGACACTGTGTTAACTAACCTCCAGACGGGCTTCAATGACATACAACACTCCTTCCGTTGCCTCCAACTACTCTTAAATGCAAGCAAAACTAAATGCATGCTCTTCAACCGATCGTTGCCCACACCTACCCAGCCTGGACGGTTCTGACTTAGAATATGTGGACAATTACAAATACCTAGGTGTCTGGTTAGACTGTAAACTCTCCTTCCAGACTCACATTAAGCATCTCCAATCCAAAATTAAATCTAGAATCGACTTCCTATTTTACAACAAAGCATCCTTCACTCATGCTGCCAAACATACCTTAGTAAAACTGACTATCCGACCGATCCTTGACTTCGGCGATGTAATTTACAAAATAGCCTCCAAAACTCTACACAGCAAATTGGATGCAGTCTATCACAGTGCCATCCATTTTGTCACCAAAGCCCCATATACTACCCACCACTGCAACCTCGTTGGCTGGCCCTCGCTTCATATTCGTCGCCAAACCCACTGGCTCCAGGTCATCTATAAGCCGTTGCTAGGTAAAGCCCCATCATATCTCAGCTCACTGGTCACCATAGCAGCACCCACCCACAGCACGCGCTCCAGCAGGTATATTTTACTGGTCACCCCCAAAACCAATTCCTCCTTCGTCTGCCTTTCCTTCCAGTTTTCTGCTGCCAATGACTGGAACAAATTGCAAAAATCACTGAAGCTGGAGACTCATATCTCCCTCACTAGCTTGAAGCACCAGCTGTCAGAGCAGCTCACAGATCACTGCACCTGTACATAGCCAATCTGTAAATAGCCCATCCAACTACAGTACCTCATCACCATATTCTTATTTATTTTGCTCCTTTGCACCCCAGTACCGCTACTTGCACACTCATCAACTGCACATCTATCACCTCAGTGTTTAATTTGCCATACTGTAATAATTTGGCCACTATGGCCTATTTATTGCCTCAAACCCCCTTATCCTACCTCATTTGCACACACTGTATATAGTCTTCCTCTATTGTATTATTGACTGTATATTTGTTTATTCCATGTAACTCTGTTTTGTTGTTTTTTTTGCACTGCTTTGCTTTATCTTGGCCGGGTCGCAGTTGTAAATGAGAACTTGTTCTCAAATAGCCTACCTGGTTAAATAACGGTGAATTTTTTAAAAATATATTTATTTAGAATCTAAGGCACACTTAACCAGCATGGCTACCACAGCATTCTGCAGCGATACAACATTCCATCTGGTTTGCACTTAGTGGGACTATCATTTGTTTTTCAACAGAACAATGACCCAACACACCTTCAGGCTGTCTAAGGGCTATTTGACCAAGAAGGAGAGTGATGGAGTTGACCTGGCCTCCACAATCACCCGACCTCAACCCAATTGAGATGGTTTGGAAGGAGGTGAGTGAAGGAAAAGCAGCCATCAAGTGCTCAGCATATTTGGGAACTCCTTCAAGACTGCTTGAAAAGCAGTCCAGGTGAAGCTGGTTGAGAGAATGCCAAGAGTGTGCACAGCTGTCATCACGGCAAAGGGAAGCTACTTTGAATAATCTGAAAAGAATGTAGAAAATAGTAAAAATAAAGAAAAACCCTTGAATGAGTCGGTGTGTCCAACCTTTTAACTGCTACTGTAGTTCTGTATTATTCTTGTGTAAGAATGTGGCTTACTTCCTAGAAGACATATTCCATGTTACAGGCTTTGTTTTTTTCAATTTATATTTTGTAGTTGCACGTTAGCACAAGGGGTGCAGATTGGTGTCACCTCATTAGTCAGTGCTTGTGCTAGCTTGTCATCTCGTTAGTGGGAAATTGTTTCACCTGTGTTGACCCAGGTGATATTTAAGAGTGGCTGGCCCAGTACTCCAGTTGTCTAAGGGTGTATGTACCTTGCACAGCCCGTCATCGTCCTGTCATCCGTGGACCACATCCTCAAGTTTATTGTCAATATATGGGAAGCTAATAATAGACTTACGATTTTTAGATTTCATATGTCCCCGCAAGAGGCCTTTTTCCTTTTGTCAGGCCATCGTTGTAAATAACAGTTTGTTCTTAACTGACTTGCCTAGTTAAATAAAGGTTAAATAAAAAGTAATTACAACGTTATGAATGGGTACTGCTTATCCTGTAGCTTTATCAATTTAATATTTGCATTTGCAATATATCGACTGTGGCTGATTTTCCTTTTTCGAATCTTCTAATATAATCTAGCTAGCTAGCTATAGCCATGTATTTCATGTTTCTAAATACATGACTCTATATATGGCTGTGGCTATAGCTTACTAGCTAGCCTAGCTCAACAAAAAAAACAATGATTTTTATAAAATATATTAGTTCGTAAGTCAGTTCATAAATTCACTATGCATAGCTTGCAGAGCTTGCATACCTTACCTCTTCGGCTGACATGATGAATATGGCAATTGTTTACACAATCCATGCAATGACTCCGTTTCCTAGTTACTGTCTGTCTCTCATCAATGTGTATCTTGCTAGCTGTCACTCAAATGGTGAGGGGCTTAAGCTCATTGGCTGGCCCACGTGGGCCAAAATGTGTGTAGAAAACAGTTGCTTTCAAACTAGAGATTTCATGACTAATGGATGTAAAACAGTTATTCTGCTCATAGATTATGCATGTACGAACTATACATTGACACAACCAGCCGAAGTGGGAGGGTACAAAAAATCCTGACGAATTGGTTCCAGAACATCTCTTTAATAAGTTAATAATTAAAATGGGCTTCCTTTATAGGAATAGGGCAAGCATTTTGTTAAATAGCAGAAAACAAATAATTCAGTCGACATTCATACTGGTTATAGACTATGGTGGTATCATCTACAGTATATGAATGTGGCTGCCGCTGTATTGAAACCATTGGACGCAGTTTATCATAGTGAATGCACTTTATTCATTTTGTATCAGAAAGTAGGCTGGCCCCCTCTTAAGTCTGGTAGATCAATGCACTGCCCTCTTTTTTGGTTTATACTGTATAGCCTTATTGTGCAAACTTCTGCCATACCTTACTTCATTGTAAAATTACAGACATACGAGTCACCAGACCGATCACAAGGATGGCTAACTCTAGAGGTCCTGTTGAACTCTATGGAATTAGGTAAATCTGCATTCAGTTTATTTGATATCCTTATAGTGAATGATTTCCAGAGCTCTCCGCAACTTCATGTTCTGGTGCCTCTAAGGCAGTTCACGTTGTTAATGGAGGACCATGCTTGCTTCTTAAATTGATTATAGCTTTGTGTGCTATGTTATACATATTATAAATTGTGTTCATGCAGGGCTCCCTTGTAAAATATGTCTTGGTCTTAATGGGACTCCCTTATAAAATAAAGGTGAAATTAAAAATAACTTTTTGACTTCTGTTTCATGTGACTACCTCTCTAAACAAACAGGATTCAGGACTGAGCTAGCTAGCTACTCTTCACTACTACCAAAATGCAGCACCCACTTTGGTGATGCTACGGCAGTCACGAGGCGCCAGAAATCACACCACACTTCTATAGTAAATTCAGAAGTAGCCTTATTACGTAGTACTCCATACAGTCATGCTCTCTTTCAACTCTGTACACCTACAGTTGAAGTAGGAAGTTTACATGCACCTTAGCCAAATACATTTAAACTCAGTTTTTCAAAATTCCTGACATTTTAGGTCATTTAGGATCACCACTTTATTTTAAGAAGGTGTAATGTCAGAATAATAGTAGAGAAGGATTTATTTCAGCTTTTATTTCTTTCATCACATTCCCAGTGGGTCAGAAGTTTACATACACTCAATTAGTATTTGGTAGCATTGCCTTTAAATTGTTTAACTTGGGTCAAACGTTTTGGCTAGCCTTCCACAAGCGTCCCACAATAAGTTGGGTGAATTTTGGCCCATTACTCCTGACAGAGCTGGTGTAACTGAGTCAGGTTAGTAGGCCTCCTTGTTCGCACACGCTTTTTCAGTTCTGCCCACAAATTTTCTATGGGATTGAGGTGAGGGCTTTGTGATGGCCAATCCAATACCTTGACTTTGTTGTCCTTAAGCTGTTTTGCCACAACGTTGGAAGTATGCTTGGGGCCATTGTCCATTTGGAAGACCCATTTGCGACCAAGCTTTAAACTTCCTGACTGATGTCTTGAGATGTTGCTTCAATATATCCACATAATTCTCCTGCCTAATGATGCCATCTATTTTGTGACGTGCACCAGTCCCTCCTGAAGCAAAGCACCCACACAACATGATGCTGCCATGCCCGTGCTTCATGGTTGGATTGGTGTTCTTCGGCTTGCAAGCCTCCCCCTTTTTTCCTCCAAAAATAATGATGTTCATTATGGCCAAACAGTTATATATATACTTTTTCATCAGACCAGAGGACATTTCTCCAAAAAGTATGATCTTTCTCCCCGTGTGCAGTTGCAAACCGTAGTCTGGCTTTTTTATGGCGGTTTTGGAGCAGTGGCTTCTTCCTTGCTGAGCGGCCTATCAGGTTATGTCGATATAGGACTCGTTTTACTGTGGATATAGATAATTTCATACCTGTTTCCTCCAGCATCTTCACAAGGTCCTTTGCTGTTGTTCTGGGATTGATTTTCACTTTTCGTACCAAATTACGTTCATCTCTAGGAGACAGAACGCGTCTCCTTCCTGAGCGGTATGACGACTGCGTGGTCCCATGGTGTTTATACTTGCATACTATTGTTTGTACAGATGAACATGGTACCTTCAGGCGTTTGGAAATTGCTCCCAAAGATGAACCAGACTTGTGGAGGCACACCATTTTTTTCTGAGGTCTTGGCTGATTTCTTTTGATTTTCCCATGATGTCAAGCAAAGAGGCACTGAGTTTGAAGGTAGGTCTTGAAATACATCCACAGGTACACCTCCAATAGGCTCAAATGATGCCAATTAGCCTATCAGAAGCTTCTAAAGCCATGACATCATTTTCTGGAATTCTCCAAGCTGTTTAAAGGTACAGTCATCTTCGTGTATGTAAACTTCTAACCCACTGGAATTGTGATACAGTGATATATAAGTGAAATAATCTGTCTGTTAACAATTGTTGGAAAAATGAGTTGTGTCATGCACAAAGTAGATGTCCTAACCGACTTGCCAAAACTATAGTTTGTTAACAAATAATTTGTGGAGTGGTTGAAAAACGAGTTTTAATGACTCCAACCTGTAAACTTCCGACTTCAACTGTATGCTTTCGGGTTTCTCTCCATCTTCAACCTCCGGACAGTAGGCATAATAAAATCAAAACATTGCATGCTAGCCAGCTAACATTAGCTAGATAGCCAAAAATCAACCGCCAACTCCAGTCTTGAAAACGTACTGGATTAGAAACAATTCAGCGAATAGTTAATTAATAAAATAAAGTTTGTAGGGAAAAATGCTCTAAAAACAATTATGACAAATATTTACAAAATGTACAGGAGCTCTCTGCCTAGGTGACCTCACGGCGCTATGACAACGGCGGAACCACTTGTTCACTTCCATTCATTGATTTGAAAGGAAAATACTGGTACAGCACGAGCCCACTAAGCCCACTCTCTAGCCCCTGCCTCCACCAATCCAATGCTTTTAGATTTTTGGGAAGTATGGGAGAACCGGGACGAAAGTGACACTTTTGTTTTTTTATTACTATGAAATCGACAGAGCTTGAGACAACATTCCATGACAAACAATTTATGTCTTCTACTATTAGCTACTGTAATTTAATGTATACGGTAAATTAGTTTAAATTAAATAGACCTTGAACAGAACTACTGCAATGTTACTTTTGTTCCTGCCGGTAGCACAGATGGACACGCAGCCTTGGGACGGAAGTAACAGCTGGCGAGAAGTGCACAATATCTGTCTTATCTCCATATTTCTGGTTTTAGTACATTTGTTGAAAGTAACGCATTATCAGCCATAATTTCATGTTTTTGTCAATTTTTGAGTAATGAACGCTATAGGGTCGAAATTTATGAAAATGAACCATGCGTCAACATGGCAATGTTGCTCAACCCCAATATTTTGCCTTACAATATTAATTCTACTAAAATGATCACAAAATAGCTATATTAACCATCGTTTTCTCATCTCACTTTAATGGGAATGTAGTAGGATATGTTTTTCACCATTTTCAATGACTTCATGTTTAGCACTACCAATCAGGTGCCCTCCTGCTGTCCTTGTCATGCACACTTCTCATGTCTTGATAGAATAAACGTTTTATTTTCTTCACAAATGGCAAACTCATCATGCTTATCACATTTCCATAGCATGACACAAGGTAATTGACCCCCAGAATCATAATGTATATTTTTAAGTCAGTCAATCTGGAACATTTCAAGAACTTTGAAAGTTTCTTCAAGTGCAGTCGCAAAAACAATGAAGTGCTATGATGAAACTGGCTCTCGTGAGGACTGCCACAGGAAAGGAAGACCCAGAGTTACCTCTGCTGCAGAGGATAAGTTCATTAGAGTTGCCAGCCTTAGATTGCTGCCCAAATAAATGCTTCACTGAGTTCAAGTAACAGACACATCTCAACATCAACTGTTCAGAGGAGACTGCGTGAATCAGGCCTTCATGGTCGAATCGCTGCAAAGAAACCACTACTAAAGGACACCAATAATAAGAAGAGACTTGCTTGGGCCAAGAAACAAGCAACAGACAGACTGGTGGAAATCTGTCCTTTGGTCTGATGAGTCCAAATTTGAGATTTTTGGTTCCAACGCTGTGTCTTTGTGAGATGTGGAGTAGATGAACAGATCTCCGCATTTGTGTGGTTCCCACCGTGAAGCATGGAGGAGTTGGTGTGATGGTGTGGGGGTGATTGGCTGGTGACACTGTCAGTGATTTATTTAGAATTCAAGGCACACTTAACCAGCATGGCTACCACAGCATTCTGGAGTGATACGCCATCCCATCTGGTTTGCACTTAGTGGGACTATTATTTTTTTTCCCAACAGGACAATGACCAAACATTTGACTAAGAAAGAGAGTGATGGAATGCTGCGTCGGATGACCTGGCCTCCACAATCACCCAATCTCGACCAGGCTGAGATGCTTTGGGTTGAGTTGGACCGCAGAGTTAAGAAAAAGCAGCCAACAACGGCTCAGCATATGTGGGAACTCCTTCAAGACTGTTTGAGAGAATGCCAATAGTCTGCAAAGCTGTCAAGGCAAAGGGTAGCTACTTTGAAGAATCTAAAATCTAAAATATAATTTGATTTTTTAAAACACTTTTGGTTATTACACGATTATAACACGATGTGCTATTTCATAGTTCTGATGTCTTCACTATAATTCTACAATGTAGATATAACGGTTTTCTTGAGGTGAAGGAGAGGCGGACCAAAACGCAGCGTGGTGATTATTCATGGTTCTTTAATGAAGAAACTATACATGAATAGACTAACAAGAAACGTGAAAACCTAAAACAGCCCTACCTGGTGCAAACACAGAGTCAGGGACAATCACCGACAACAACCCAACACCAAACAGGCTACCTAAATATGGTTCCCAATCAGAGACAATGACTAACACCTGCCTATGATTGAGAACCATATCAGGCCAAACATAGAAATAGACAAACTAGACATGTAACATACAATGCCCACTCAGATCACACCCTGACCAAACAAAACATAGAAACATACAAAAAAGCAAACTATAGTCAGGGTGTGACAGTAGAAAACAGTAAAAATAAAGAACCTTTGAATGAGTAGGTGTCCAAACTTTTGACTGGTACTGTATATACTTTATTTATTTATTCTCAAAAGTAGTTCACTGGGCCTTTACTAGTCCTGTATTAGCAGACAGATGTAGCCAGTAGGTATTTTTTTAAATCCCCAGTTCAGAAAGTCCCTCCCTATTTCAGTCCTCGGTTTGACATCTATTGAATATTAATATGACATAGATTTTTGCCTCACAAGTATGTTTGTGTGAGAGAGAAAAGCGTGGTAGAGTGATAGCGTAAAAATGAAGAGGATACAATGCCAAGTCAACTGAGTCCTTGAAACTTTTGCAACAGACGTGGATGTCATCTACAGTTAAGCCTGAGACCTGCAGACTTGTGTTAGCTCCCCAAGGTAATTTATAGGCTTTAGGTCAACGGGCTAAAACAATGGTGCCTAAAATCCTGGATTAATCCAGTCATCACAAATACATACTATCCAAACAAAGCCAGTGCAAATACTAGACATCGAAGATAAAGCAAAACAAAAACAATGCAGGTCCTTCCACCCTGGAATCTTGTAAATGCAATCGTATTTGAAGGAAGATGTATAGTCTTATTTAAAGCAATAGACCACTGCCTCTGCTAGAAGTGGAATATTGGTTACACAACTGCCGTGTTGTCCCAATCTCCAGCTGATCCCATTCTGAATGTTGCGCATGCGGTTGGTAGAAATGACGTACACACTGGTTGGGAAAGTGTGTTCGTGTTTGTGCATGGATGTCTTGTTCAAAGAAGCTCAGCTGTTTCGCACAGTAAGCGTATCATGGCTGCAACTTCGGCAATGATGGGGTAGGTGTAGGCTAGTATATACTTTTCAAATTGTCCTCTGTAACCCACAGTAGCAATAACCTAAAATGTTTATGGGATTGTTATTGTTTGTTTTAAATGAATAACTGTTTATTCTGTCGCTGCATGGGGGAGGGTTGTGAATTTAAAATTGCGCTTTGTGATTTAGCCTACTTTAGTCTTAAACTAGGATACACATTTTGTTGGGGGAAACGATCAGAAATAACCTTAAGAAAAATATACCCAAAAACGAAAGTTTTTCCATCTATGTCATAGTCATTTGAGTTGCGATTTACTTTCCATTGTGACAATTCGTTTTTATTATAACATGTCGATAAAGATAGATTTATCATAATACCTCTCTCTCCAGATTATTACCGTTCCTGTTAGACCTACTGTCCATGGTCCCCGCTGGAGCTCAGGTAATTTGTCTGAGTGACATGTATGGCACGATCAACTCCCCGAACTTTCCAGAACCCTACCCTAAAGAGTCCGAGGTCCGCTGGAACATAAGCGTTCCCGACGGGTTCCAAATCAGACTTTACTTCCTGCACTTCGACCTAGAACCCTCCTACCTCTGTGAGTACGACTATGTCAAGGTAAGTGAATCGTGACTGCGTATGTGTGTGGCCAGCCATTCACACGGAGAAAATGCCTCGAAAAGGGACACATTTCACATGTCCCACCTGGATTTAGTTCAGTCAATTGAATTAGGAATGTAAATGAATATTCAACTCTCATGACAAACATTTTTATTCTTGGAAGAGCTTTTTTTGTAATAGATTTGCCTGCCTGGCACAATAGACCCTGGCATATTGCCAAACTATTTGGCATTAGTTTGTCCCTGAGAAGGTGCATGGGTTTAGCCAGCCAAAGATGTCAGTGTGCCAGCATGGGCCAGTGTAATATGCTATGCCAGTGAAGAGAATGATAATGGATGATGTGCCAGGCGGCACTGGCACAGGAGCCTGGTCGGAGCTGGTGCCAGTTCGGGTTGGTTTGCCAGGCTTTGTTGCCCGACCCATCTCTTGATTTCTAGGAACCAGAGTTATGCCAGAATGGTTGGAATTCTGAACAGGGTTTAGCATGGCAACATCATAAGCAGCATGGAACTGTAGTGTGGAGTGCTCTTACTGCAGCAAAGCATTCGGGGGAAATGCTCCCGTCCTCTGCTGTGTCTGACACAGTATCTTCGGCCATGGTCCAATTCTACCCTTTCCCAAAATGTGCTCATGAACACTCCCCGAAGTGTGCTCTTGTATACTTTATGATCTGTCGTAAAACTGTGTGCATTAACTCCACCTGAAAAATGCACTCCATTCGCCTTTTGTAGTCACTATAGCACCCTTTATTTCCTGTGTAATTTGGCAATATTGGAATTAGGCCACGGCAGTTTGTAAAAGAAAGAGCAATGGCATTTTTGATCACATTTCTGTAGGTGTGGGCAGAATGTTTCGATATTTTGCAGTGACCTTTTCAAACTAAACATAGCAAGTGCCTGTCAAATCCAATTGTATGTCACATACGCCGAATACATTGGGTGTAGACCTTAGTTAAATGCTTACTTACAGCCCTTAACCAACAATGCACTTTTGAGAAAAGGAAGCTTGGCCCCAGTGATGTACTGGCCGTACGCACTACCCTCTGTAGTGCCTTGCGGTCGGACGCTGAGCAGTTGCCATACTATAACTTTTTGAGGATCTGAGGACCCATGGCAAATCTTTTCAGTCTCCTGGGGGGGAAATAGGCATCAGCATGGCAGATGTGTTGTTACCTACCCTGTCAACACATTCTTCAAGATTGATTGTATATTGGAAACAATTTAAAAGTAGACTACAGACCACTTTTATATGCAAACAATGAATTGTTGTTTTGATATTTTGTTTATCTATAGATTTTTGTGTTTTCATGTCCTGTCTTGGTATAGACTCAGAGATTAAATGGGTTTATGATGTTGCGCTCCTATTGCACAGCAATACTGTAGCCTACATGTACTGTCAAATATTTTACATACTACCAGTCTATCTACTGTGTTTGCAGAATGTAAAAAAAAAGTATTCAGTAATTTATGGATTGTGACAGTTTCTGAAATAGAAACCAATGGCACATTCTGTCAGCACAACGTTTGACTGAAAACATGTTTTACATTTACTTTTCCCACAACCTGAATATGCTGGACTGACCGTGAGTTCTGAAACATTGTCTAGGCTACTCAAAACAAATTAAAATTACAGTAGAGTAGTAACATACATACATCTAAGTTAAATAAACACTTTCTTGATGCACTGCCTATGGGATCATTCACACCCCATGACTTTTTAACATTTTGTTCTGTTACAGCCTGAATTTAAAATTGATTTAAATGTAGAATTTTTTTGATCACTGGCCTACAGACAATAACACAATGTCAAAGTGGAATTGTTTTAATTTTTTAAAACAAATTAATAAAAAATGTAAAGCTGAAATGAGTATTAAACCTCTTTGTTATAGCAATCCTAAATGGGTTCAGGAGTAAAAATGTGCTTAACAAGTCAAATGATGTTGCATAGACTCACACTGTGAGCAATAATAGTGTTTACCATGATTTATGAATGACTACCTCATCTCTGTACCCTACAAATAAAATCATATGTAAGGTCCCTCAGTCAAGTAGTGAATTTCAAACACAGATTCAACCACAAAGACTGTGGAGTTTTTACAATCCTTTGCAAAGAAGGGCACCTATTAGTAGATGGGTAAAAATACAAAAAGCAGGCATTGAATATCCCTTTTTAGCATGGTGAAGTTATTAATTACACTTTGGATTGGTGTATCAATACACCAAGTCACTTCAAATCTACAGGTGTCCTTTCTAACTCAGTTGCCGGAGAGGAAGGAAACTGCTTTGGGATTTCACCGTGAGGCCAATGGTAACTTTAAAACAGCTTAGAGTTTAATGTCTGTGATAGAAAACTGAAGATGGATTAACATTGAACAAAAGTATAAATGCAAAATAACAATTTAAAAGATTTTACTAAATTACAGTTCATATAAGGAAATCAGTCAATTTAAATAAACTAATTAGGCCCTAATCTATGGATTTCACATGACTGGGAATACAGATATTGCTCTGTTGGTTAGATACCTTATAAAATAGGTAGGGGCGTGGATCAGAAAATTAGTCAGTATCTGGTGTGACCACCATTTACGTCATGCAGCGCGACATGTCTCCTTCGCATAGAGTTGATCAAGATGTTGATTGTGACCTGTGGAATGTTGTTCCACTCCTCATCAATGGCTGTGTGAAGTTTCTGGATATTGGCGGGAACAACCTTTCGTACACATCGATCCAGAGCATCCCAAACGTGCTCAATGGGTGACATTTCTGGTGAGAATGCAGGGCATGGAAGAACTGTGACATTTTCAGCTTCCAGGAATTGTGTACAGATCCTTGAGACATGAGGCGGTACATTATCATACTGAAATATGAGGTGATGGCGGCAGATGAATGACACAATGGGCCTCAGCATCTCGTCACGGTATCTGTGTGCGTTCAAATTGCTATAGATCAATTGTGTTCGTTGTCCGTAGCTTATGCCTGCCCATACCATAACCACACCACCACTCTGTTCACAATGTTGACATCAGCAAACTGCTCGCCAATACGATGCTACCGGGATACATCCGTGAAGAGCACACTTCTCCAGCGGGCCAGTCATCATCGAAGATGAGCATTTTCCCACTGAAGTCAGTTAGGATGCCAAACTGCAGTCAGGTCAAGACCCTGGTGAGGACAACAAGCATGCAGATGAGTTTCCCTGAGATGGTTTCTGACAGTTTGCATAAATTCTTTGGTGGTGAAAACCCACAATTTCAAGAATCCAGATGTGGAGGTGTGTTTACTACATGTGGTCTGCAGTTGCGAGGTCGGTTGGACAAACTGTCAACTTCTCTAAAACGATGTTGGATGCGTCTTATAGTAGAGAAATTATAATTTAATTATCTGGAAACAGCTCTGGTGGACATTCGTGTAGTCGGAATACCAATTGCATGCTCCCTCATCTTGAAACATCTATGACATTGTGTTGTGTGACAATTGCACATTTTAGAGTGGCCTTTTATTGTCCCCAATTAAAGGTGCACCTGTGCAATATGCCTCAGGCTGTGCAATATGCCTCAGGCTTGTGCAATATGCCTCAGGCTTGTGCAATATGCCTCAGGCTGTTTAATCAGCTTCTTGATATGCCACACTTGCCAGGTGGATGGATTATCTTGAAAAAGAGAAATGCACATTAACAGGGATGTAAAAAAATCTTTGCATAAGTTTTAGAGAAATAATCTTTTTGTGAGTATGGAACATTTCTGGGATATGTGTTTTCAGCTCATTAAACATGTTGCGCTTATATTTTTGTTCAGTGTTGTTACATCACCATACTAACCTAATTGACAGAGTGAAAAGGAAGCCAGTACAGAACAAAAATATTCCAACAAGGCACTCAAGTAATACTGCAAAAAAATGTGGCACAGCAATTAACTTTTTGTTCTGAAATAGAAAGTGTTATGTTTGGTGCAAATCCAATACAACACATTACTGAATAACACTTTCCATATTTTCAAGCATAGTGGTGGCTGAATCATGTTATGGGTATGATTGCAATCGTTAAGGACTGTGGACTTTTTCAGTATTAAAAAAAGAAACATAATGGAGCACATGCAAAATCCTAGAGGAAAACCTATTTAAGTCTGTTTTCCACCAGACACTAGGAGATGAATTCACCTTCAGCAGAACAATAACCTAAATCACAAGGCCACATTTACAGTGGAGTTGCTTACCATGAAGAATGTTCCCAAGTGGCCAAGTTACAGTTTTTACTTAAATCTGCTTGAAAATCCTGTGGCAAAACTTGAAAATGGTTGTCTAGCAATAACAAACAATCAATTTGACAGAGATTGAATAATTCTGTAAAGAATAATGGGCAAATATTGTACAATCCAGGTGTGCAAATCGCTGCCAAAGGTGATTTGAACGTGTGAATACTTAAATTAGATTTCTGTATTTCATTTTCAATACATTTACAACCATTTCTAAAAACATGATTTCACTTTTTCATTATGGGGTATTGTGTGTAAATAGGTGAGATTTGTTTTTATATTTAATCCATTTTGAGTTCAGGCTGTAACACATCACAATGTGGAATAAGTCAAGGGGTATGAATACCTTCTGAAGGCACTGTATTTACATAGCCCCAATGAAATGAGAGATGCGTATGGTAATTTGTTGTATGGCTACCTCAGAAATATGAACCCATCACTGCCAGAAAAGGTGAGGAATTTATTCTGCAATGGTTATAAAAATGAAATATATATAGGAAATATATTCCTTTATTTTTGTTCTTCTCGGTAACGACAAATGGCAGCATCTTATGTTTTTATGAAGGGTGTCATCATATTCCCCATTTGCACAAAATACTTACCTGTTTGCAATACAGTACTTCAACCACTGTCTAATGTTTTCTTGGAGGAAAGAACATTTTCAAGAAGCACCAATCAAATGCTTTTCAATGCATGAGGAAGTGAAGGGTAGAGAATTGGAACACAACCAGAGTGTCATTACATCCCCTATGATAACCAGAAAATAGCTGAGAGAGAGTTGAAAATTGTATGGATAATTCTTCTGCAGAGCCAATCTCCCGCTGGGGGTAAACAAGTTACACTAATGTTGTGTGTGTGTGGGGGGCGGCAGGGTGCTGGTGTCCTGCCGATGGTGTTATTTGCACACCCCGGCAGTTCTACAATCTAAGGTAGATGCCCTCTATCTCACACAAATCATTCTTTAAAATTAACTTCCTCACCATCTTAGATAAGCATGCTCCGTTCAAAAATGCAGAACTAAGAACAGATAGAGCCCCTGGTTCACTCCAGACCTGACTGGAAACATCCTGTGGCGGACTGCAATAGCATCGAATAGTCCCCGCGATATGCAACTGTTCAGGGAAGTCAGGAACCAATACACGAAGTCAGTCAGGAAAGCAAAGGCCAGCTTTTTCAAGCAGAAATTTGCATCCTGTAGCTCTAACTCCTAAAAGTTCTGGGACACTGTAAAGTCCATGGAGAAGAAGAGCACCTCCTCCCAGCTGCCCACTGCACTGAGGCTAGGTAACACGGTCACCACCGATAAATCCATGATAATCAAAAACTTCAACAAGCATTTCTCAACGTCTGGCCATGCCTTCCTCCTGGCTACTCCAACCTCGGCCAACAGCTCCGCCCCCCGCAGCTACTCGCCCAAGCCTCCCCAGCTTCTCCTTTACCCAAATCCAGATAGCAGATGTTCTGAAAGAGCTGCAAAACCTGGACCCGTACAAATCAGCTGGGCTTGACAATCTGGACCCTCTATTTCTGAAACTATCCGCCGCCATTGTTGCAACCCCTATTACCAGCCTGTTCAACCTCTCTTTCATATTGTCTGAGATCCCCAAGGACTGGAAAGCTGCTGCGGTCATCCCCCTCTTCAACGGGGGAGACACCCTGGACCCAAACTGTTACAGACCTATATCCATCCTGCCCTGCCTATCTAAGGTTTTCGAAAGCCAAGTCAAAAAACAGATCACTTACCATCTCGAATCCCACCGTACCTTCTCCGCTGTGCAATCTGGTTTCCGAGTCGGTCACGGGTGCACCTCAGCCACGCTCAAGGTACTAAACAATATCATAACCGCCACCGATAAAAGACAGTACTGTGCAGCCGTCTTCATCGACCTGGCCAAGGCTTTCGACTCTGTCAATCACCATATTCTTATCGGCAGACTCAGTATCCTCGGTTTTTCTAAAGACTGCCTTGCCTGGTTCACCAACTACTTTGCAGACAGAGTTCAGTGTGTCAAATCGGAGGGCATGTTGTCCGCTCCTCTGGCAGTCTCTATGGGGGTGCCACAGGGTTCAATTCTCGGGCCGATTCTTTTCTCTGTATATATCAATGATGTTGCTCTTCCCTGATCCACCTGTACGCAGATGACACCATTCTGTATACTTCTGGCCCTTCCTTGGACACTGTGCCATCTAACCTCCAAACGAGCTTCAATGCCATACAACACTTCTTCCGTGGCCTCCAACTGTTCTTAAACCCTAGTAAAACCAAATGCATGCTTTTCAACCGTTCGCTGCCTGCACCCGCACGCCCGACTAGAATCACCACCCTGGATGGTTCCGACCTAGAATATGTGGACATCTATAAGCACCTAGGTGTCTGGCTAGACTGTAAACTCTCCTTCCAGACTCATATCAAACATCTCCAATCCAAAATCAAATCTAGAATCGGCTTTCTATTTTTCAAACAAAGCCTCCTTCACTCACGCCGCCAAACTTACCCCAGTAAAACTGACTATCCTACCGATCCTCGACTTCGGCAATGTCATCTACAAAATAGCTTCCAATACTCTACTCAGCAAACTGGATGCAATTTATCACAGTGTTATCCGTTTTGTTACTAAAGCACCTTATACCACCCACCACTGCTACCTGTATGCTCTAGTCGGCTGGCCCTCTCTTCATATTCATCGCCAGACCCACTAGCTCCAGGTCATCTACAAGTCCATGCTAGGTAAAGCTCCGCCTTATCTCAGTTCACTGGTCACGATGGCAACACCCACCCGTAGCACGCGCTCCAGCAGGTGTATCTCACTGATCATCCCTAAAGCCAACACCTCATTTGGCCGCCTTTCCTTCCAGTTCTCTGCTGACTGTGACTGGAACGAATTGCAAAAATCGTTGAAGTTGGAGACTTTTATCTCCCTCGCCAACTTTAAACATCTGCTATCTGAGCAGCTAACCGATTGCTGCAGCTGTACATAGTCCATCGGTAAATAGCCCCCCAATTTACCTACCTCATCCCCATACTGTTTTTATTTATTTACTTTTCTGCTCTTTTGCAAACCCTCTTTTGCAAACTCCAGTGTTAATCTGCTAAATTGTAATTATTCGCCTACCTCCTCATGCCTTTTGCACACAATGTATATAGACTTTTTTTTCTTTTTCTACTGTGTTTTTGACTTGTTTTTTGTTTACTCCATGTGTAACTCTGTTGTCTGTTCACACTGCTATGCTTGATCTTGGCCAGGTCGCAGTTGTAAATGAGAACTTGTTCTCAACTAGCCTACCTGGTTAAATAAAGGTGAAATAAAATAAAAAATAAATAAATTAGCATTCATTCCACTGTGACTCTGAAGCATTCACTTCCCACCAAGCTCATATTCATATTCAAATAACCCTACAGGGCACCACCGCAATGCACCCAGCACCACACCAGCAGCCAGACACAAAAGGACAACAGAGGAACCAGATGACTGCTTTTCCACAATGCAATGCGTCTGTGTTTTACAAGGGGGTGGTTTTGTGTTTGTGTCGGGGTGGGGTGGGGGGTGATTGTGTGTATGCGCTTGTTTTTATGTTTGTAAGGCTTGATCATTACCGTCACTGCCACGCCACACATTATTTATCTCGGAAATCACGTGTTCCAATGCCCCCCCCCCCCCCCCCCCCCAAAATGTAACCTTTTTATGCATTGCCACTAGATGCTGATCTTGGGTCAGTTTGGCATTTTCCCCACTAATGGCTAAGGTTAGAATTTGATCTGTATCTAGTGGAAACTTTACCCCAGAACGCGTCCAAACTCTAATAATGGCATAAGTAGCCTCCCACTTCCCACTGCCAAATTCATAGCTCATCAATAAGTTCCATTGTGAGGCGTCTGCTTGAATTCCACCACCTTGTCCAGACCCCCACCCCCTGGGGTGCAGAATGCATAGGGATCCTTGTGCATACACACACACTCGGACGCTCACATACATAACACTGCTCATCTACCCACAGTTCTCAGTCCTGCGACCGGTGACCGACACAGATAACATTGTGTTGTCCTCTTCTTGAATGAAGATGTACTGTATCTGTCTGATGCTGATCTGTGAATGTGTGTGCCTGTGTGTTTGTGAATGTATGCTTGCACATTTACATTGGAGTGAATAAGCACACGAGAAGTGCTTTATAATATCTGTGGTATTACTGTGATTGTTTCTTTGCTTGTAGTTGTAGAAATGTTCTAGTGTTGTGTGGTATTGGGACTGTGGCCAGTGTGGCTATACAAAAGTGTCTCTTAATCTCCCACATGCTGCTCTGTTGTAGCTGGGGTTAACCGAACGTTCAATGACACACTCAGTGTAAACATGCTATCAGAGACCCAGATAAGACTGGTGTTCTAAAAAGTGTTTGTGCGTACATCTGGACAGACACGGGGGAGATATTTGGAATGGATTAATTAGTGGACAAAAAGGCCATTTATCGGTAATCATTAGAAAACTTCAACAAAAACATTCCATTAAAACATTCCAACATTAATCTGAAATGCGATTTATGAAAAGCTTTACATGAGAAAATCAAGTCAATAGCTGATAAAGGTGTCAATTCATGTCAATGCCATGTACTGTAGGCCTACATATTTTTGTGTATGTGTCTGCATACGTGCAGCTAGCTGTATGTGACTTTGTGCTCACACGTCCATTCTACTCTTTCTCTGCAGGTGGAGGCTAATGGAGAGGAGCTGGCAGTGTTCTGTGGGCGCGAGGACAGTGACACAGAGCAGGTCCCAGGAGAGCAGGTCATGAGCTCCCCTAGGAGCTCCTTCAGTGTCTCCTTCCGGTCCGACTTCTCCAATGAGGAACGCTTCTTGGGCTTCGAGTCCCACTACAGCGCTGTCGGTGAGCGGCCTGTACTGTCACTTCCATTCATTGTTAGCTAATGGTTGCTAAAGTTAGCTGGTTAGATGGTGTTGGCTGTTTAAAGGAAACCGGACCATGGATGACAGTCTTTTATGACCCATAGACTAGTTTTAGGGTGAGGAACCATCTAACATTGTTAATCAGTGTTCTTCAATACTGGGCCAGGCTAGACCCATGGGTTGTTCAGGCTTTTGTTCTAGCCCAGGACCAATATGATATAATAGTTAATAAAAGTTCATTTGTATTCTATTTTAACACAGCTAATCAAGGGTTAGGTGATTAGTTGAATCAGGTATGTTAGTGCAGGGCTTGAGTAAAAAGTCTCTCTCTTTCTCTTTTTCTCTCTAGATGTGGATGAGTGTAGGGACAGGAACGATGAGGATCTGGCCTGTGACCATTTCTGCCACAACTACATCGGTGGCTACTACTGCTCCTGTCGCTATGGCTACCTGCTGCATTCTGATAACAGGACATGTCGAGGTATTGTTTACCTTCTCCCCAAACTCATAGCCAGAGGTTCTAGGATTTTCATCTTTGCAAAGTACAGTTGGAGACACTAAAGAGTTCATTTTTTATGACACGCTCTCACTAGGAGACGATAGAGCACTGTGTTACGCACACGACCTAACTGTATTTGTGAATAACTGTCAATTATGATGTATTATATATTGAAGATTCCCCATTCCACGCCCTTTTTTGAGTGCATTCCAACCTCCTTCCCTACATGCCAACTGTTTTTGATGTTGAAATTTGTATTGTGTGTCGGCAATATATTTTGGGAGGGGGAAACAAAGTGTTTAGCAGCTAATGCTCTGCGAAATATGAATGTATTTATGAAGGCAGTACGATTCCAATGTATTGGCCTATCGGATCTTTCCCCCAATGTGTTAACAGCAAAAACCACGTGGAATCTAATCTTTGAATAACATTTATTGCACATTCATAAACTCAGCAAAAAAAGAAACATCACTTTTTCAGGACCCTGTCTTTCAAAGATAATTCGTAAAAATCCAAATAACTTCACAGATTTTCAATGTAAAGGGTTTAAACACTGTTTCCCATGCTTGTTCAATGAACCATAAAACATGTAATGAACATGCACCTGTGGAACGGTCGCTAAGACACTTAATTGCCTACCGTCTGTAAGCTGTTAAGGTCACAGATATGAAAACTTAGGACACTAAAGAGGCCTTTCTGCCCAGGGTCCCTGCTCATCTGCGTGAACATGCCTTTGACATGCTGCAAGGAGGCATGAGGACTGCAGATGTGGCCAGGGCAATAAATTGCAATGTCCGTAATGTGAGACGCCTAAGACAGCGCTACAGGACGGACAGCTGATCGTCTTCGCAGTGGCAGATCACGTGTAACAACATCTGCACAGGATTGGTACATCGGAACATCACACCTGCGGGACAGGTACAGGATGGCAACAACAACTGCCCGAGTTACACCAGGAACGCACAATCCCTCCATCAGTGCTGAGTGGCTGGACTGAGGGCATGTAGGCCTGTTGTAAGGCAGGTCCTCACCAGACATCACTGGCAACAGTGTTGCCTATGGGCACAAACCAATCGTCGCTGGACCAGACAGGACTGGCGAAAAGTGCTCTTCTCTGACGAGTCACGGTTTTGTCTTACCAGGAGTGATGGTCGGATTTGCGTTTATCTTCGAAGGAATGAGCGTTACACTGAGGCCTGTACTCTGGAGCGGGATCGATTTGAAGGTGGAGGGTCCGTCATGGTCTGGTGTGATGTGTCACAGCATCATCAGACTGAGCTTGTCGTTTCAGGCAATCTCAATGCTGTGCGTTACAGGGAAGACATCCTCTTCCCTCATGTGGTACCCTTCCTGCAGGATCATCCTGACATGACCCTCCAGCATGACTTTGCCACCAGCCATACAGCTTGTTATGTGCGTGATTTCCTGCAAAACAGGAATGTCAGTGTTCTGCCATGGCCAGCGAGGAGCCCGGATCTCAATCCCATTGAGCACGTCTGGGACCTATTTGATCGGAGGGTGAGGGCTAGGGCCATTCCCCCCAGAAATGTCTGGGAACTCTTGGTGGAAGAGTGGGGTAACATCTCACAGCAAGAACAGGCACATCTAGTATAGTCCATGAGGAGAAGATGCACTGCAGTATTTAATGTAACTGGTGGCCACACCAGATACTGACTGTTACTTTTCTGTAATTTTGACCCCCCCTTTGTTCAGGGACTTATTATTCAATTTATGTTAGTCACATGTCTGTGGAACCTGTTCAGTTTGTTTCAGTTGTTAAATCTTGTTATGTTCATACAAATATTTACACATTAAATCAAAGTTTATTTGTCACGTGCGCTGAATAAAACAGGTGTAGATCTTACAGTGAAATGCTTACTTACAGGCTCTAACCAATAGTGCAAAAGAAGTGTTAGGTGAACAATAGGTAAGTAAAGAAATAAAACAACAGTAAAAAGACAGGCTATATACAGTAGCGAGGCTACATACATACCTGTTAGTCAGGCTGATTGAGGTAGTATGTACATGTAGATATGGTTAAAGTGACTATCCATATATGATGAACAAAGAGTAATATTTGCGTAAAAGATGAGTTGGCGGGTTGTGGATGGCGGGACACAATGCAGATAGCCCGGTTAGCCAATGTGCGGGAGCACTGGTTGGTCGGCCCAATAGAGGTAGTTTGCACATGAATATATAGTTAAAGTGACTGCATATATGATAAACAGAGAGTAGCAGCAGCATAAAAATAGGGTTAGGGGGGGCACACAATGCAAATAGTCCGGATAGCCATTTGATTACATGTTCAGGAGTGTAATGGCTTGGGGGTAAAAACTGTTGGGAAGCCTTTTTGTCCTAGACTTGGCACTCCGGTACCTCTTGCCATGCGGTAGTAGAAGAACAGTCTATTACTGATGTGCCTGTGGTCTTTGACAATTTTTAGGGCCTTCCTCTGATACCGCCTGGTGTAGAGGTCCTGGATGGCAGGAAGCTTAGATGTACTGGGCCGTCGCACTACAATTGCCGTACCAGGCAGAGTTGCAACCAGTGATGCAACCAAACATGCTCTTGATGTTGCAGCTGTAGGACCTTCTGAGGATCTCAGGACCCATGCCAAATCTTTTTAGTTTCCTGAGGGGGAATAGGTTTTGTTGTGCCCTCTTCACGACTGTCTTGGTGTGTTTGGACCATTCTAGTTTGTTGTTGATATGGACACAGAGGAACTTGAAGCTCTCAACCTGCTCCACTACAGCCCCGTCGATGAGAATGGGTGCGTGCTCGGTCCTCCTTTTCCTGTAGTCCACAATCATCTCATTAGTCTTGGCTATGTTGAGTGATAGGTTGTTATTCTGGCACCACATGGCCAGGTTCCTGACCTCCACCCTATAGGCTGTCTCGTCGTTGTCTGTGATCAGGCCTACCACTGTTGTGTCGTCTGCAAACTTAGTGATGGTGTTAGAGTCGTGCCTGGCCATGCTAACTACCCTCACCACCTGGGGGCAGCCCGTCAGGAAGTCCAGGATCCAGTTGCAGAGGGAGGTGTTTAGTCCCATGATCCTTAGCTTAGAAATGAGCTTTGAGGGTACTATGGTGTTGAACGCTGAGCTGTAGTCAATGAATAGCATTCTCACATAAGTGTTCCTTTTGTCCAGGTGTGAAAGGGCAGTGTGGAGTGCAACATAGATTGCATCATCTGTGGATCTGTTTGGGCGGTATGCAAATTGGAGGGGGTCAGGGGTTTCTGGGATGATGGTGTTGATGTGAGCCATTACCAACCTTTCAAAGCACTTCATGGCTACGGACGTGAGTGCTACGAGTCGGTAGTCATTTAGGCAGGTTTACTTTGTGTTCTTGGGCACTATGGTGGTCTGCTTGAAACATGTTGGTATTACAGACTCAATCAGGGACATGTTGAATATGTCAGTGAAGACACCTGCCAGTTAGTCAGCACATGCCCGGAGCACACGTCCTGGTAATCCGTCTGGCCCCGCAACCTTGTGTATGTTGACCTGTTTAAAGGTCTTACTCACGTCGGCTACTGAGAGCGTGATCACACAAACGTCCGGAACAGCTAATGCTCTCATGCATGCCTCAGTGATTTAGCTTGTCTGGTAGGCTCGTGTCACTGGGCAGCTCACATTTAGTGGAAGGCATAGGAACTGCAAATTGAGTCCTAAGTCAATGGATACTGTAATGGTATTGAATAGAAAACTACAACAAAAAAACTCACAGAAAAATCATGGTACATACGCAGAGTCAGGGTATATGCAACAGTATGGGCCGCCTGGCTCGTTGCGAACTAATTTGACAGAATTTTACGTAATTATGACATAACATTGAAGGTTGTGTAATGTAACAGGAATATTTAGACACTCGTTAGATAAAATACGGAGTTATAGTTTCCGGATTCGACCATATTAATGACAAAAGGCTTATATTTCTGTGTGTTATTATGTTATGATTTGATATTTGATATATCAGTCTGACTGAGCGATGGTAGGCAGCAGCAGGCTCGTAAGCATTCATTCAAACAGCACTTTCGTGCATTTTGCCAGCAGCTCTTCGCAATTCTTCAAGCATTGAGCTGTTTATGACTTCAGGCCTATCAACTCCCGAGATTAGGCTGGTGTAACCGATGTGAAATGGCTAGCTAGTTAGCGGGGTGCGCGCTAATAGCGTTTCAAACGTCACTCGCTCTGAGACTTGGAGTAGTTGTAGTAGTTGTTCCCCTTGCTCTGCAAGGGCCGCGGATTTTGTGGAGCGATGGGTAACGAAGCTTCGAGGGTGGTTGTTGTCGATGTGTTCCTGGTTCAAGCTCAGGTAGGGGCGAGGAGAGGGACAAAAGCTATACTGTTACACTGGCAATACTAAAGTGCCTATAAGAACATCCAATATTTAAATGTATATGAAATACAAATGGTATAGAGAGAAAGAGTCCTATAAATACTATATTAACTACAACCTAAAACCTCTTACCTTGGAATATTGAAGTCTCATGTTAAAAGGAACCACCAGCTTTCATATGTTCTCATGTTCTGAGCAAGGAACTTAAACGTTAGCTTTTTTACATGGCACATATTGTAATTTTACTTTCTTCTCACATTATTTTAACCAAATGGAACATGTTTCATTATTTATTTGAGGCTAAATTGATTTTTATTGATGTATTATATTAAGTTGAAATAAGTGTTCATTCAGTATTGTTGTAATTGTCATTATTACAAATAAATAAAGAATATAAAAAAATCAGCTTTTATGGTCCTCCAATAATCGGTATCGGCATTGAAAAATCATAATCGGTCAACCTCAGGTACAAATAACGCAAAAAAGCATAGCACAATTGGTTGGGCGCCCGTAAAACTGCTACAATTTCATCATAAGTTAAGTTTGCTGAAAATAAACGCAGTTGACAGTGAGGACATTTATTTTTTGCTGAGTTTACATGATTCCATTTGTGTTATTTCCATGAGTAGGTGTTTCCAAATTTTTGACTGGTACTGTAATATATCGTTTGGGTATATTGTGTTTGTTGTATTATTAAAAACTGTTGTGGGAAGCACATCACCCAGAAAAACAGCTACATTCCTCCAAAAATAAGTCCCCAATGAATACTTTAAATTTCCTGAACGGCACCAGAACATTAAGAATCACCTAGCTTGTTGGAGACCCTAGGAACCTCAAAAGTTAACCAATCCTGTGAACGGGTTGGACAACTCAGGTGTCTACTTAAACAGCAAAGTTAGATAAGACGGAAGTTTGTGAAGTAGAGCCTTGTCAGCAGAATGGGAGCAATGTAGAGGTCTACGGGTCTTTAGCGAAGTCCAGCAAACCTTTTAATACAGGATGCAGTGTTGAGAATCAAAACTGTCACCTTTAACAAAACTAAGGGCACTGCAGTAGATGGCTTCCAAAAGTTTTAAGAGAATTATCAGCTCGACTTCAATAACTAATAACCACCATAATTAAGAACAGATGAAGGTTGACTGTTTTAATCTGCTACCTACTGATTAAATAAAGGCATGATCTGTTTCTGAAGAAAAAGCCAACTTTAAATCTTAGCTTCTTTACTAGGTCATCTATGTTTTTTAAACATCAATCCATACGTATTTATAGGAAGGGAACACGCACAGACTGTGACACATTTTTCAGGATGTCATCAACATAATTGGGGAAAAACAGATAATTATTTTTTTTTTAATTATTTTATTTTTTACAAGAGAGCCCTGTCTACATTACAATAAAAGCAGAATAATAAAACAATATATATCAGCAAACAATAAACCAAAGCAATCACATTCATCTACATAGAGGTCCTCAATCAACAAGGTCTGCCCTGAAAAAGCATTACTTTTTGGCAGAAAAAGGAGACTTAAACTTCTTAGGCCTGCAATCCCGTTAACGGGATCGATATGACAACAGCCAGTGAAAGTGCAGGGCGCGAAATTCAAAACAACAGAAATCTCATAACTAAAATTCCTCAAACATACATGTATCTTATACCGTTTTAAAGGTAATTTTGTAATTTTGTTGTTAATCCCACCACAGTGTCCAATTTTAAATTAGGCTTTACAGCGAAAGCACCACAAACGATTATGTTAGGTCACCACCAACTCACAGAAAAACACAGCCAAAGAGAGGAGTCACAAAAAGCACAAATAGAGATATAATTAATCACTAAACTTTGATGATCTTCATCAGATGACACTCATAGGACTTCATGTTACACAATGCATGTATGTTTTGTTTGTTAAAGTTCCTATTTATATTAAAACATCTCAGTATACATTGGCGCGTTACGTTCACTAGTTCCAAAAACATGCAGTGATATTGCAGAGAGCCACATCATTTTACAGAAATACTCATTATAAATGTCGATGAAAATACAATTGTTAGATAAGGAAATATAGATATACCTCTCCTTAATGCAACCGCTGTGTCAGATTTCAAAAAAACTTTACGGAAAAAGCAAAGCATGCAGTAATCTGAGAACGGCACTCAGAATTATTTTTTTTATCCTCCATGCTGGAGTCAACCAAAAACAGAAATAACATTATAAATATTCCCTTACCTTTGATCTTCATCAGAATGCACTCCAAAGGAATCCTAGTTCCACAATAAATGTTTGATTTGTTCGATAATGTCCATTATTTATGTCCAAGTAGCTACTTTTGTTAGGGCGTTTAGAACACAAATCCAAATGCTCGTTCAGTTCCAGCCGAAACGTCGGACGAAAACTTCAAAAAGTTATATTACAGGTATAGAATCAATCTTTAGGATGTTTTTTTTATCATAAATCTTCAATTACGTTCCAACCGGAGAATTCCTTTGTCTGTAGAAATACCATTGAACACAGGTCGCTATCATGTGAAATGCGCATGACCAGAACCTGGCTCTCTGCCAGACCACTGACTCAAAAAGCTCTCAACCGGCCCCACATCACAGTAGAAGCCTCATTCAAGTTTCTAAAGACGGTTGACATCTAGTGGACGCCTTAGGAAGTGCAACATATCCAATATCACACTGTGTATTCGATAGGGGATGGGTTGAACATCAATCAACCTCAGGTTTCCCACTTCCTGTTTGGATTTCTTCTCAGGTTTTTGCCTGCCATATGAGTTCTGTTATAAAATTATATAAAATGTTATGTCACATGCTTCTTAACCTCTCTGATCTCCCCATCCCGGATCCGGTATCAGGAATACAGACTCAAGCTCATTACCATAACGCAACGTTAACTATTCATGAAAATCGCAAATGAAATGAAATAAATATGCCATCTCTCAAGCTTAGCCTTTTGTAAACAACACTGTCATCTCAGATTTTCAAAATATGCTTCTCAACCATAGGAAAACAATCATTTGTGTAAAAGTAGCTAGCTAGCGTAGCATTTAGCGTTAGCATTAGCGTTAGCATCCAGCACGCAACATTTCAACAAAAACATAAAAGCCAAATAAAATCATTTACCTTTGAAGAACTTCTGATGTTTTCAATGAGGAGACTCTCAGTTAGATAGCAGATGCTCAGTTTTTCCAAAAAGATTATTTGTGTATTAGAAATAGCTCCGTTTTGTACATCACATTTGGCTACCAAAAAAAACAGAAAATTCAGTCCTCAAAACGCGAACTTTTTTCCAAATTAACTCCATAATATCGACTGAAAACATTGCAAACGTTGTTTAGAATCAATCCTCAAGGTGTTTTTCACATATCTCTTCGATGATATATCGTTAGTGGAAGCATGGTTTCTCCTCTCAATCAAATGGAAAAATACTTGCACATGGCTTTGCGCACCAGTTTCGACGCAGGACACCAGGCGGACACTTGGAAAATGTAGTCTCTTATGGTCAATCTTCCAATGATATGCCTACAAATAATTCACAATGCTGCCGACATCTTGGGGAAACGGCAGAAGGTCTAAGCTTATTCCTGTCGCATTCACAGCCATATAAGGAGACATTAGAAAACAGAGCTTCAGAAATTCTGCTCATTTCCTGTTTGACGTATCATCTTGGTTTCGCCTGTAGAATGACTTACAGACAAAATCTTTGCAGATTCTGAAACTTCAGAGTGTTTTCTTTCCAAAACTGTCAAGAATATGCATAGTCGAGCATCTTTTCGTGACAAAATATCGCGCTTAAAACGGGAACGTTTTTTATCCAAAAATGAAATAGCGCCCCTAGAGATGCAACTGGTTAAACAACAGGTGTAGACTAACAGTGAAATGCTTACTTACTTCCCAACAATGCAGAGAAAAAAAACAATAAAATAATTAAAAAAATTAAGTGGGGTTAAGTGCCTTGCTCAAGGTCGCAGAGATTTTTTTCACCTAGTCAGCTAGGGGATACGACCCAGCAACCTTTCAGTTAATGGCTCAACGCTCTTAACCGCTAGGCTACCTGCCGCTAGGCTACTGGCTACCTGCCACCTAGTAAGGATAACTTGGCTATATACACGGGGTACGAGTATTGAGTCGATGTGCAGGAGTACGAAATAATTGAGGTAGATATGTACATATACTGTAGGTAGGAATAAAGTGACTAAGCAACAGGATAGACAAACAGTAACAGCAGCACATTTGATGAGTCAAAGAATCAAATGCAGATAGTCTGGGTAGCTATTTGTTAACTATTTAACCTGTTAGGTTAGGGGGCAGCATATGTCCACTTTTTGATAAATTGAGTGCTCAAACTGAGCTGCTTCCTACTCTGTCCCAGATGCTAATATATGCATATTAGTATTAGTATTGGATAGAAAACACTCTGAAGTTTCTAAAACTGTTTGAATGATGTCTGTGAGTATAACAGAACTCATATGGCAAGCAAAAACCTGAGAAGAAATCCAAACAGGAAGTGAGAAGTCGAATTTCAAAACAGAGCCTATTTAAAACCCTGAAAGTTATGGATGTGCATGCACTTCCCAGGGCTTCCACTAGATGTCACCATCTTTAGATCCTAGTTTTAAGATTATACTATAAAGCAGGGGCTCATGAGACCCCTTTTAGTGAGTAGTCTGGCAGAGCGCCTCAGTCTCATGAAGCGCGCTCCCGAGAGAGTATCCTCTCGTTCCAGGGCTTTTATTCAGACAATGAATTTCTCCGGTTGGAACCTTATTGATGATATATGTTAAAAACATCCTCAAGATTGATTGCAGACATGTTTTGACTTGTTTCTATGACCTGTAACGGAACTTTTGAGATTTTGTCATGGAGAAAATGGTCGCGCCTACATGCAGATGGGTTACTGGGCTGAACACGCTAACAGGTGGCTAAATTATGGCCTTTATGGAACTTTATGGAACAAATCAGTCATTTATTGTCGAACTGGGATTCCTGGGAGTGCCTTCTGATGAAGATCATCAAAGGTAACTGAATATTTATAGTGTTTTTTCTAACTAATGTTGACTCCAAGATGGTGGAATTGTCTAATTGTTTATAAACAGGTACTGAGCGCCGTTCTCAGATTATGCTTTTTCTGTAAAGTTTTTTTTAAATCTGGCACAGCGGTTGCATAGAGGATCAGTCTATCTTTAATTCTATGAATAACACTTGAATCTTTTATCAATGTTTATTATGAGTATTTCTGGGAAAATCACCGGATGTTTTGGAATCAAAATATTACTGCACATAACGCGCCAATTTAAACTGAGATTTTTGGATATAAATATGCACATTATCGAACAAAACATACATGTATTGTGTAACATGATATCCTATGAGTGTCATCTGATGAAGATCATCAAAGGTTAGTGATTTATTTTATCTATACTTCTGCTTTTTGTGACTCCTCTCTTTGGCTGGAAAATGGCTGTGTTTTTTGTGACTTGACTATGATCTAACATGTGGTGCTTTCGCTGTAAATCATTTTTTAAATCGGACACCATAGGTAGATTAACAAGATGTTATCTTTCATTTGCTGTATTGGACTTGTTAATGTGTGAAAGTTACATATTTATAAAAAATATTTTTTAATTTCGCGCGCTACCTTTTCAGCGGAATGTTGAGGCGGGGTTCCGCTAGCGGAACACTTGGCCAAGACAGGTTAACTAACTATTTAGGAGTCTTTTGGTTTGGGGTAGAAGCTGTTCAGGGTCCTGTTGGTTCCAGACTCGGTGCATCTGTACCGCTTGCCGTGCGGTACCAGAGATAATAGTATGAAGTGGGTGGCTGGAGTCTTGGACAATTTTTATGGCCTTCCTCTGACACCGCCTGGTCTGGCTGGGAGCTCAACCCCAGTGATGTACTGGGCCGTACGCACTACCCTCTGTAGCGCCTTGCTGTCGGATGCCAAGCATTTACCATACCAAGTGGTGATGCAGCCAATCAAGATTTTCTCAATGGTGCAGCTGTAGAACCTTTTGATATGGATGTTGGCTTGCTCCGCCCTCCTTTTCCTGTAGTCCACGATCAGCTCCTTTGTCTTACTAGCATGTTGTGAGCCATGACTAGCCTGTCAAAGCATGTCATGGCTACAGATTTGAGTGCTGCAGGGAAATAGTCATTTAGACAGGTTACCTTGGTGATCTTGGGCACAGGGACTATGGTGGTCTGCTTGAAACATGTAGGCATCACAGACTGGGTCAGGTAGAGTTTGAAAATATCAGGGAAGACACTTGCCAGCTGGTCAGCGCATGCTCTAAGTTCACGTTCTGGTAATCAGTCTGGCCCTGCAGCCCTGTGAATGTTAACCTGTTTAATGGTATTACATCTGCTACGGAGAGTGATCACACAATCGTCCGGAACAGCTGGTGCTCTAATGCATACTTCAGTGTTGCTAGCCTCAAAGCAAGCATACATGGTATTTAGTTTTAGATAGGTTCGCGTCACTGGCCAACTCACTGCTGGGTTTCCCTTTGTAATCCGTGATAGTTTGCAAGCCCTGCCACAACTGACGAGTGTCAGATCCGGTGTAGTAAGATTCAATCTTGGTCCTTTATTGACGCTTTGCCTGTTTGATGGTTCGTCATAGGGCATAGTGGGATTTCTTAGTGTCCGGATTAGTTCCAGTTCCTTGAAAGTGGTAGCTGTAGCCTTTTGGTGCATCGATGGCCTCGTTCCCACAGTGACTGTAGGTATATACCCCAACCAGAAGCTATAGATTACAGGCAACATCCGCACTGAGCAAAAGGGTAGAGCTGCCGCTTTCAAGGAGCAGGACTCTAACCCGGAAGCTTATAAGAAATCCCGCTCTGCCCTCCGACGAACTAAGATTGAATCGTACTAGACCGGCTCCGACGCTCAACGGATGTGGCAGGGCTTGCAAACTATTACAGACAACAAAGGGAAGCACAGCCGCTAGCTGTCCAGTGACACGAGCCTTCCAGACGAGCTAAATGCCTTCAATGCTCACGTCGAGGCAAGCAACACTGAAAAATACATGAGAGCATCAGCTGTTCCGAACGACTGTGATCACGCTCTCCATAGCCGATGTGAGTAAGTATCACGTTTTAGGGAAGACCCAGATGCAGACAGTGTCGAAGTAACAACATTTTATGACTAGAACAGGGGGCAGGCAAAACGGCAGGTCAAGGGCAGGCAGAGGTCAGTAATCCTGGGTGGTGGGGCAAGGTACAGGCCGGCAGGCAGGCTCAGGGTCAGGGCAGGCAGAATGGTAAAAACCGGGAAAACTAGAAAACAGGAACAATAAAAAAGACAGGAGCAAGAAGAAAAATGCTGATAGGCTTGATGAACAAAACTAATTGGCAACAGACAGAGAACATCGGTATAAATACACAGGAGATAATGATGGGAGACACCTGGTGGGGGGTGGAGACAAGCACAAAGATGGGTGAAACAGATCAGGGTGTAACAGTAAGACCTTTTAAACAGGTCAACATTCACAAGGCCAGACGGATTACCAGAACTTATACTCAGAGCATACACTGACCAACTGGCAAGTGTTTTCACTGACATTTTCAACCTGATTGACGTTCAATCAGGTGTGTACTGGTATAAACAGTGACTGAAACGTTTCCAACCTGTTGTCTTATTCTGATGCTGTTGACAAGATAAATCAGATAACCATAGTCCCTGTGCCCAAGAACACTGAGGTAACCTGCCTAAATGACTCGTGTCTGCAGCCATGAAGTGCATTGAAAGGCTGGTCATGGCTCACATCATCACCATTATCTCAAAAACCCTAGACCCACTCCAATTTGCATACTTCCCCAACAGATTCACAGATGATGCAATCGCTGTTGCGCTCCACACTGCCCTTTCCCACATGGACAAAAGGAATGCCTGTGTGAGAATGCTATTCATTGACTACAGCTCAGTGTTCAACACCATAGTGCCCTCAAAGCTCAACACTAAGCTAAGGTACTGGGACGAAACACCTCCCTCTGCAACTGGATCCTGGACTTCCTGACAGGCCACCCCCAGGTGGTAAGGGTAGGTAACAACACATCCGCCACACTGATCCTCAACATGGGGGCCCTTCAAGGGTGCGTGCACAGTCCCCTCCTGTACTCCCTATACTCGCTGCATGGCCACGCACGACTCCAACACCATTAAGTTTGCAGATGACACAACAGTGGTAGGCCTGAACACCGACAATAATGAGACGGCATATAGGAAGGAGGTCAGAGACCTGGCTGTGTGGTGCCAGGATAACAACCTCTCCCTCAGCATGATAAAGACAATGGAGATGATTGTGGTCTACAGGAAAAGAAGGACCGAGCATGCTACCATTCTCATCAACGGGGCTGTAGTGGAGCAGGTTGAGAGCTTCAAGTTCCTTGGTGTCCACATCACCAACAAACTAACATGGTCCAAGCCTATTCCCCCTCGGGAGACTGAAAATATTTGGCATGGGTCCTCAGATCCTCAAAAAGTTATACAGCTGCACCATCGAGAGCATCACTGCCTGGTATGGCAACTGCTCGGCTCCAAACGCAAGACACTACAGAGGGTCGTGCGTACAGCCCAGTACATCACTGGGCCAAGCTTCCTGCCATCCAGGACCTCTACCAGGCGGTGTCAGAGTAAGGCTTAAATATTGTCAAAAACTCCAGCCACCCTGATCATAGACTGTTGTCTCTGCTTCCGCATGGCAAGCGGTACTGGAGCGCCAAGTTTAGCTCCAAAGGGCTTCTTAAAAGCTTCTACCCCCAAGGAATAAGACTCCTGAATAGCTAATCAAATGGCTACCCAGACTATTGGCATTGTCCCCCCCCTACCCCCTCTTTTACGCTGCTGCCCACTCTCTGTTTATTATCTATGCATAGTCACTTTAATTCTACCTACATGTACATATTACCTCGACTAACCAATTTGTTTTTATTTTTACTTAACACATATTTTTCTTAACTGCATTGTTGGTTAAGGGCTTGGAAGTAAGCATGTAAGTTCTACACCTGTTATTTTCAGCGTATGTGACAAATACAATTTGATTTTATTTGGTCAGTGCGGATGTTGCCTGTAATCCATGGCTTCTGGTTAGGATATGTACGTACTTTCACTGTGGGGACGATATCGTTGATGCACTTATTAATGAAACCCGTGACTGCTGTGGTAAACTCCTCAATGACTTTTATTAGGGTTAGGAACTGGAATTCCTACTTTAAGATAGTTAAGGTCACAATCCCTTTTAGATTTAAAGGATTCGGAATTGTTATGTAAAGCAGGCAATTGCCACACAATTAATTGGGCCTAATTCTGGCATTATAGGCCACTGCACTAAGGCCTCTATGCTTAGCACTCAGCATTAAGGACATAGATTGGGGGTAAGGCCCTGCGTTAAACTAGCATTTTGTCCAGGCCGGGGGTGTACTTGTACATCAAGCTGCCTCACACTACAGAAACAGGAGATGTATTCCTGCCCTATGGGCCGTTTTGGCTTGGACAAGGCTACTTCCCTTAGGCTATTTGTTATGACAGGTTGCCTATTTTGAATGCACTGGGTGAGGTAAGAGCTGATACAGGTGCAGGTGTCCCAGACAAGTATAGAGAGAGATTTTACTTAATTCCATTGATTTATGTGCTAAAAATAAACAGTAAAACATTCGCTTCAGCACATTTTACAACATAAATCCTTCTCATACACATAATGACACAATCTCAGAAAGCTGGTAGCCAAATGTCTCTATTGCCTCCTCACCATGATGTAGGATGACTGACCGCTTAAAATCACTCGTAGTGAGCAGTTTGGGCAGTAAAGGTAGAGAACCCCCATTTTGGGTTTGTCGGTGCTGACCATAAGGAGCTGGGTATGGCGCAGGAGAAAGTGGGCTTTGGGTCTGAAACCCATTAGTCTGTGGACGAGGTGGTGGTTTCGGGGCGAGTTTAGGAAGAGGCCGATAAGGTGATGGAGAAGGAGATCGTGGTAATGGTGACTGATACTGTGATCCATCCGGATCTTGAACCTCCGTCTCTGACTCATCTTGAACTCCTCCTGATCCGGACCTGGATCTTGAACCTGTGGCTCCACCTCTGTCTCCTCACTGGCAGAGGAGATTGACAACATGACAGGTTGTGATACTCTGCCTGCTCCTGTAAGCCCCTCCTCACGCTGTTGAAGAGGGCCATGAGCTCTATGGTGGGGGTCAGGCACAACCCTTTGTGGTTGTTGCTCTGGGTCAGGTTCAGGGCTTTCCTGTTGGTTCCTTTCTATGAAGGCTGATATCATCCGAGCATCCTCCAGATCCCTTTCAGCATGCAGTAAGACGTCACTGTCTTTCTAGACGTTTGGCTATGGTTTCATGTGCTTCAAATGCTTGTCATGTTTGAGTGTCCAAATGCCTACACTCTTCATCAGCTTGAGTGTCCTCTATGATTTGGTGTTTGACCTCCTCTAGTTCAAGGAGCGTCATACACTTCCTGAGAGCAGCAGCTTGAGTTACTCAGGGCCTCTGATGGGACTCCACCCCATCCTTTGAGATGACTGGTATGAAGAGTGGCCCTCCATACTCATTGAATGAGATGATTTAGTGGAACTTAGAGATTTACAGAACATTGCTTTGATCCCCCATTGTGCCTCTTCCATGAAGTGTCTTCCAGAGACTGGTGAAATAGCAGGCCTTCATGTGTTGAGGCCTCCATCGGCTCTAAGGAAGAGCGCTTGGATGGAGAGTGTTGAGACAGATATCTGCTGTGGTTGTTGAATATTTTCTTCTGAGATCGGGTTATGTGGGGGTAAACCTCATTGTCTCTCAAATGCGTCGAGGGCCCCATCCAGCTATTTCCACCCAAAACCGGCTTCTCTTTAGGCATAGCTGTTGCTGGACTTGACTGTGAGACAGTGAAGGTTCCACTTGCTTGCAGCTCACGTGTGCCTGGCCTAGCTATGGGAGAGTCAGGTTGAGGTTTGCCATTGAGGTCCCCATCCATGGTAACACCTGTATCCCACTCCATATCCGGCCAAAGGACCACTTGTTATGGCAGCTTGCCTATTTTGAATGCACTGGGTGAGGTAGGAGCTGATTCAGGTGCAGGTGTCCCGGTTACAGGACAAAGATGGGGAGAGAGAATTTAGGTTGTGTTTTAGAGTTTGAACTCCCATTTATTTAATCCCTTTAAATCATCCACAGGGTATTGGACACACAGATAACATAAATAAAATTGATAATGCTGGAGAGGTTCTTTACAACTGACTGGATTGTTTGTCACTGAACTAAAAGACAAAGGAACTCAGGTATTTAACAAAGGAAATTGGTTGAAGGTGTGCAGATGCAGATGTATTGAGATCTATAGTGCCCAAAAGCCTGTAAAACATGGGAAGCGCTATTTGAGGACTGATACATCTCTATGGCTTAGAGGCACCTGCATTCAAAGGGACAGTTAACAAAAAGTGTGAGAAAAATGTGAGCCTTTTCCACACTATTAGTTCTAGATTCCTTGTTCTGTGCCACAAGTGAACTGGTTGTGTTGTGGACCAACACTGACCACATGTCATCACCCTTCTATGGCACCTCTGGGACATTAAGCAACCTTCTACGCACCCAAATCCTGTGTGTGTGTGCGCGACCGCTCACATGCATTTGTGCATGAATGCATGAGTGATTGTGTTATAGTTAGGAAGGTCTGTTTTGTATCCATTCACTCCCCTCTTTCTATCTCACTGATAGTCGTCACTGATTGATGACACATATTTACATTCAAGCAGCTGAAGATATGTGAAAAATGTCTGTCTAGTTCAGAGAGTTACAGTATGTGTTGCAGATGCTATAATCTTCTCTTACTGCTCCAGTTGGTTCACTGTACATGTTCAAAACTGTCACTGGAAATAAGTGTGTGTTCTATGCACTGTCTATAAATGGGTTATTACAGTATGTGTGTATGGTGGATTTTCATTAAACTTGTGGAGTATTTATCACACATGATCATAAATCCTATTTTATTAGTGTGTGCATAGAATGTATTCATTGATTAATTGTCTGTGTGTGTGTGTGTGTGTGTGTTCCAGTGGAGTGCAGTGATAATGTGTATACGGAGCGGTCAGGGGTGCTTTCCAGTTCCGACTTCCCCAACCCCTACCCCAAAAGCTCTGACTGCCTGTACCACATTGAGCTGGAAGATGGATTCCTGCTCAGCCTGGAGTTTGATGACACCTTCGACATTGAGGACCACCCTGACGTCACCTGTCCCTACGACTACGTCAAGGTTTTTTTATTTACCTTTATTTGTATTCAACCTTTATTTAAAGGGAGTCATATTGAGATCCATGTCTTTTTTCCAAATGAGCCCTGTAATACAATAATACACATTAAATATGAAATGTATCAATACATAATAGTAATAACAATAGTAATAATAATAATAGCAATAACAATCAGTTTCCCAATTTTCCACCCCAACAAGACAATACAATTTTTAAAAAAAACACTCCTCTGTGAACAGGTCACTCAGCAATGCCTTAAGTGACCGGAAGGCACTAGGAAATGTAATCTGTGTCCTGAAATTCGTTCCATGTATGTGGTGCGTACAAACTAAAGGACATTTTACCTAGATCAGTAGCAACAAAAGGAATTTCAAGAATTAGCCATTCCTGGGAGCGAGTGAGGTATTTTGTTCTTCTGTATGTTAGAAGCCGTGTAAATGAACAGAAGGTAACGGATGTCTCCAAGTGGCCACACACCTCTCCAAAGTGTGCACAGTTTCTAAGTAATTTCAATGCACTTTTATGACTCAAGGAAAGAGCTTTCAACTATTAGGTGCTTTTTTTTTTTGCTCTCTTGCTATGCCTTTAAGGAACTGAAGCGAGCACACTTGTAGTGTGTTGTTTGGAACACAACCCTCCATCCCCACTGTTTTATTTTATACAATCCAAAAACGTTCCATTACAAATCGCAAACTGCATCAGGTGGGCATTATTTGAAATCTAACTTTATTGGCAACATGACTATCTAAGTTAGGGATGGGCAACTGGTTGCCTGTGGGCTGCCACCCATGTGTGGATCAATTTCCCCAAAACATATTTTTTTAATATTGAAATAATGGAACTAAGTCGGGCTCTCAACCTTCTGTTGAGAGTTAGAATAGTCGTTTAAAAATTTTTGGGATGTGCATCAGATAGTCACTCAATTAGTCCATGTCAGTAAAACATTCTTAGACTGCTAAGTTAGTCAATTGGCCAGCAATCAAAACATGTATTAATCATGGTCAAATGACACACCGGCGGGCCCCCATTGATTTTGTTTGTCACTCTCACACAGATATCTTATTAAAATCTGCTAATATTTATCTCCACCCTATGGCAAAATGTGTAGAATTGCAGCAAGCTTGCTTTAAAACTGCAACATATTCTCTACGCCTCCTGGAAAAATGTGTAGAACAGCAGGAAATTAACTCAAAATCTTAATTAAACTTTTTTTTTTATTGCATAGGGCCCCCAAAAGGCTAGGGCAGGCTCTGACTGGGTATGGATGTGGGTACACAGACCAGTGAGCCACTGCAGCCCCTCATAATGAGAGTTTTGTTGGCCCCAACCTCATCCAAATTGCCCATCCCTGCTCTAAAACTTATTTTGTTTATCTTTGTGGTCAAGAGGGGGGCCACTAAAAATGTTTTGCTGGCAAGATGATTTTGCTTAGGGCCACCAAAAGGCTAGGGCCGGCTCTGACTGCATGTGTGGGTATGGATGTGGGTACGCAGACCCGCAAGCCATTGGGGCCCATAATAATTTGTTTGTGGTTCTCACCGCCATCAAAGTTGCCCATTCCTGAGCCAATTATAAAATACAATCTTACTTTCACAAGGCACTTCAGAGAAATACACTTTTGGTAGTGCTTTTGGTTTGCCAAGAATGGAGTTTTCCACTGTTAATTTACTTCACCATAGTGGCGAACATTCTGTTCAGAACAACCCGGGGTATGATGCAATGTCATCCCTGTAACTGTGAAATAGCGATCATGAATGTCGATGGGCCGACTGTAAATTACATGTATTTTGTTATATGGAAAAGTAAAGGGCACTTTGGACTCAAAGCTGTATTTATTTTAATCCTTAACGTCTCATCTATCAGAACACATTAAATGCTCTTAATTTAAAGCTTGCCCCTCACAGGTTAGCGTTTTTCTTCATAAATCCTGTTCTGGAGGCAGCTCTGCCTCGAAGGTAGAATTATGTGATTGGTTGACTCAATGGTGATGGCTGAGCTTACATTTCAAACAGTCTGTATGCTCTGGGAGGACATTTGACACAAATGAGAGAACACGGTGAGTGAGCATTTATAAGTGATTTATTGCATGATTATGTTTTTATAGATAATTGTATTTCTCATTTGAAAGTTGTTTCTATTCTAATCTCACAAATAAAGTGAAATGTTATATCTTGTTCACTAACTGACTTCCCTAGCTGGTGGTGGTAAGATTTGTTAGCTAGCAAACTGGCTAGGTGCTATTAGTATAGTAGAATAGTATAGTATTGTTGCTGTATTCTGATTATAGCAACCCGTTTGCTAACATAGCCGCCATATCATTAGCTAGCAATCTAGCTGGCTAATTGGGGAAACCACATTTAACAAAGTTCTGTTTCGCAAGAAAAGGGTAACTATGTTTTTTTTAAATATGGAAAACAGCCGAACTAGCTATGCTAGGTTGATTAAAATGGTCAGAGTGAGGTGTTCTCTCATTTGTGTCTGGAAGTAGCTAGAAAGCTAGCCAACCAGTTAGCTTGGGTGCTTGACTGTCGTTGTAAGGTCAGAACGCTCGCATCAACCCTACTTCTCGGCCAGCATCCAGTGTTCGCTCTGAATTTCCCCGAGAGTGAAACACTATGAATTTCCTAACTAACAATCTGACAACGCTCTGAGTTTACGAACGCCCAGAGAGCACATTGAGCGCACTCCAGATTGAAGTCGTAAGATCTCTAACTAGAAATTGTTTATGCTTGCAAAATGTTGCATTGCAACAGCATCAACTTTCGGTAGACAGGCGTAGCACTAGTATGCGCCACTGAAAGGATACCGTTCATTTACAGTATACTAAAATGAACTAATAGTATGTAGCATATACTCATTAAGCATGTAGTATACAGTGTGTTAGTATGGGTGTTCAAAAACCGCTAAAGACTGTGTACCAGTAAATGCTAGTGGGAGGAGCTACAGGAGGACGGGCTCATTGTAATGACTGGAATGAAATGAATGGAACCATATCAAACATATAGAAAGTAGGCGTATGTCGCACGTCACTACTTCACAGGAGTAGCATGGAACATGTTAACTTTCATGTGCCTTAACAATCTTTTATTCCATCAATAAATACGACTACAATTGTTAAATTATGAGGCTAGTTTGTTTAGCCACGGAAAAAGTTTGGAACCTTCAACATAGCTGAGATAATGGATGGGTTGGATATGCCGGGAGATGAGTTTGGATTGGTCGGCCATGTAGCATGCGTCTGTCTGTAAAGTGAGCGCTGTTTTTGAAAGATATAACGTTATCCATCAAGAACTACAAACATTTTGCTACTTTTCTCAACAACATTGATGTCCTGAATTTAGCAGGCGCTATTGACAGATCAGTTGGAAAAAGTGATGGGCTACTTTCTGCACACGCCACGGTCAGTGTGAATGGTAGTGACTACACACAACGCTGGCTTAACAAGATGTAACTACAAACAAAACAGAGTTAAATGGTTACAGTCTGCCGTGAAGCGGTCATCCATGTAAGATACATTTCAGACAAGTTTATAATTTTGTCAGAAAGTCATTTTTATTGCAAGGTACTGTTAGTAGGCTAGCAAACTTTAGCTTGCTGGCTCGCTAGCTAACGTTACGTGTATGATCTGTGTAGTAATATTATTAAAATCAATTGTAGCCTAATGTTAGCTAGCTAACATTGAACCTAGTATGTTAGCTTTAGCTACCTGCAGATTTAATACTACAGCTGTGACAATGATTGTATTGGTAGTAGTATGAGTTGGGATTATGCCAGTTCATTGTTGAGCTAGCTAGCTAGCTACAACCCTTCCTGACTGGATGCTCACTCCAGCCCGGCAAGTGCGGGAAGCTAGCACAGGACGCACTGGGCTGTGAAGGCGCACTGGAGACCTGTTGCGTGGGACCGGTACAGGTGGCACCGGGCTGATGACATGCACCTCAGCACGCCCGCTCTGCAGCGCTCTCAACGCCAGCAACTCTCTCCGGAATCTTGCGTCGAGCTCCTCACTCAACTTCCTGACTGGCTCTGGTTCACTCCTCGGCTCCATCGACTGCTCCATGTGCCCCCCCAAAAAACAATTTATTGTGGTTTCTGTGGCCTTCCTCCCCAACGTCGTTGCTGTCCTCTCATGCTCCTAGGCGACTCCCGCCAAGGAAGGCGATCCTGTCCTGCCAGGATTTCCTCCCAAGTCCAGGATACTTCCTCCTCCTGGGCACGCTGCTTGGTCCTTTGTTGGTGGGATCTTCTGTCACGGTTGTCGTAATGAGTAGACCAAGGCGCAGCGTCGTATGCGTACATTCTCTTTTAATGAATGAACACCGAACAAACCAACAAAATGAACAAACGAAACGTGACGCTATACAAAATAGTCCTGACAGGCAACTACATATAGTCAAGATCCCACAGACACAAATGAGGAAATGGCTACCTAAATGATCCCCAATCAGAGACAACGATAAACAGATGCCTCTGATTGGGAACCATATCAGGCCACCATAGAAATATAAAAACACCTAGATGACCCACCCAAGTCACTATCACGCCCCAACCAACACAGAGAAAAAACAGCTTACTATGGTCAGGGTGTGACAGCCATCTATTTTATTTCATGAACATGTGATCATGTCTAGACAATAGTGACCCACTAGATGTGGGGGGTGGTTATACCATTTCCTTCACATGACCCATCAATTTAGACAAGTGTGTCGGGTAAGCGTCATCTAATATTAATTAAATATTGAGAAAATATTTTTTATCTGGAAACATTCTTTTTTTGATATTGCTACTATGCAATTAACCACTTTACTGTACCGTTTACACCTTTTATATCCTGTGCATGTGACAATACATTTAGATTTTATTTGATTTAGCATGTGTTGAACACACGGCCTCACATGTTAATCCTTAAAGAGATGGGTGGGACTAAGGTTTAAGAGGATGTGAACAATGCTGAATGGGTGCAGACAAAGAAAAGCTCTCCAGTAGGTGTACCATCTATATACTGTTGTTCCTCCTTTTAAAAGTTGTGAGCTTGCACCACGGGACTTAGAGGTACCCAGCGTCACAACTTCATTACTCCAGACCACCACAAGGGGGTGATTTGCAATTCATATATACTGTAAAAAACAACAACAATGCATATCTAACTCCCTTCATCTCTATTAATCTGAAGACACAGGATAGTATTTCAATGAGATACTTAATTTCAACCAGTGGAGAATGTGAAAAGCTTTATTGAAAGAAATTCATTATCCAGGTGTTATAAATACATAAATGCATTATAGTTATGATAATTGTAAAATTATAAATACAAGTTCAATCTCTACTTCAATGCACATATGGTGTGCATTATAAAACGAGGAAGAAAGACCAGGTGGGGAGAGAGGTGTCGACAGAAAGGGAAAGAAGTAAGAACAGCGGCAGAGAGCATGTGATTCATGAATTACAGTGCAACCCTAATATGCTCTTAGTTCATCACAATTGTGGTGTCTCCTAATCAGCCTTGGGCCCCCAGTTGGCCCGAAGGTTATCTCAAGAGCGGGTGAGGTGGCGATGACAGGACTGGCTTCCTCTCTCAAACTCGAGAGAGCATGATTACGCCTTGTTCTTTTTTTTCAGTCATCTTAAATCAGGATGCAAAACTGACCTTGGATCATTAACTCTGGGACTACTACATCTCTCTCTGTATTTCAATGTAAAGCATCTCTTTAATAATACTTCCTGTTGATCCGACCAAGTGACATCTCACCTATGATCATGCTGTGCCCTCTGTGTCAGCCAGTTCAGATGTGGGAGGGGTTCACCAGAACAGCTGATATAACCTAGAGGATTTAGGGAGAAGGGGGAGAGGGATGAAGTGAAGAAGAGAGACTGTTATTGTGTGAGTGTGGTCTCACCTGGTGTCCACTCTAAGTGGCTACAGAGTACTTTATGCTGGAAAACAGACATGAGGACAAACAATAGAAGATAATGTCAATAGAAGATACTGTATGTGACGCAGACACCTATCGGAGTGTACCTGAAACACTTAAATATATAGGGCTATGTGTCTCACCACTTGGTTATTGCAAGGCTAACTCCCAGGGAAATCATGACTTGACAGAACAGATATTCCAGTGAAAATGGCTGTGTTTGTGGTGTAAATCTGAAAATTAGCAGGTGACATTGAAGTTTTTTTTAATTAATGCATGTGAGACAGGTTCCATGTAAAAAAAAGACAGGCATAGATAAAGAAAAAGAACATAGAACAGTTTAATTACCTCTGGTTATGGACACTTGACAGCAGTAAAGTTTCCACGGCCTGTTCCTGGGACAGTGAACATCTGTCAATATCTTCATTTTCGACCCCTTGATCAGCTCGCTCTCTGAAAGTAAAGAAAACAGTGTATTTTTTATAGATATAAAAACAATAACTGAGATATGACCGTTCAATCTAAAGCAGCAGATGTCATTTTTAGGATCGTAAATACAGCCCAGTGCTGCTTACCTGAGATGCCATCTTCATAGGTGTCCGCTTTGACTTCCTTTGTGTCGGAAAAAAGTTGCTATCAGAACAATTATTTTTTATTGAAAATAAATAAGGTTTTGCTCTCGACAAAAAGACACAAATGTACCTCCATAGAATATAACAATTTGCCTGTGAATAACCACACCTTCATACAAACGTGCTACTGTATGCAGAATTATTGATGCACAACCAAAGCTGCTGCCATATCCTGCCAGCACGCCCACAAGCGAGCCACTCAGGAGCAGAAAGATGACGCGTGGAAGAGGGAATGGAATGAGATGGGAACAGAAATTTGTTGCAAGTTGTGGAGGAGGGCTAATAGCTGAACAATAGACAATTCAACCTTTACTAAAGAATAGTCTAATAGCCAAGCTAGGTGTGAAACTCCCACTCCTATCACAGACCAGATTTGCCCTAACGACCAAGGGGTAGCTTGCTACTCAATGTAATAAAGCACTGACTTTTCAAATAAGTTACCTTACACGTTATGTTGGCTGACAATTTGTTAGCTACACTGTCCTTGCGAACCACATAGCATATCATTACTGCAGTATGTACCGGTATGTCAGCTAGCTACCTGATGTTAGTAGTTATGCATCAAACTTGCCAGTATATTAACTATAGGCTAACTACCCACTTGATTATTCTCGTCATTCTTAGCTTAGCTAAATGGCATAGTCGAGTCAAAACGGCTTAAGAACATTGGCTGAACTGGAACACTAGCGCGAGCCCATAGCAAATGAATGGAATCAAACTTTCGCATGAGCCTGTTTTTAAAAAATGTATCCCCTTTTTTTTACCACTACAATCTGTTCGTCGGACGAAACTGGAAAAAAACTACTTGTGTAGAAAGTAAACATCCGCACCTCAATGGTGTCAACTGTGTGCTTATGTTTGCATAATCAAAATGTAGGGAAATAATAAAAACTTCTGACTATTTCTGGTCTAGCGATCTATGACAAACGAGCTCGCTGCCCAGACATAATTACATAGAGGAGATTATCCTGATTTAAAATGGTGCCCGTGTAACAGTTTTGCTTCCGTCCCTCTACTCGCCAATACCTGGGCTCGAACCAGGGACCCTCTACACACATAGATAAAAGCCACCCTCGAAGTATCGTTACCCATCACTCCACAAAAGCCATGGCCCTTGCAGAACAAGGGGAACAACTACTTCCAGGTCTCAGAGCGAGTGATGTCACCGATTGAAACACTATTAGCACGTACCCCGCTAACAGGAAAGCCATTTCACACTGGTTACACCCGACTTGAAAAAAATCTAAATATGCTCTTTGTGAGATATTTGGCGAAATAGACAGACATGCTGGGAAATATGGTCTCCACGGCGGATGTAGAAAGTAAACATCCGCACCTCGATGGTGTTAACTGTGCTTATGTTTGTGTAATGAAAAGTAGGGAAAAAATAGAAACTTCTGACTATTTATGGTCTAGCGATCGATGAGCGAGTGACGTCACCAATTGAAGCGCTATAATATTAATCAAATTAATTAAGCCAAATTTCTTTATCAATCCCATATACTATCTTATTACAAAAAAATGTTTTAAATTCTCTGGTAATGACAATACAGAATACTATCAAATGCTTCTCAGAATTAAATGATGTGCCACAGAATGCTGCAGCAGCACGCAAGGTGTGCCGCAGTATGACACAACTTTTAAAGGAGGAACCACTGTAGGCGTACAGAAGCCCATTATCAGCAACCATCGCTCCTGTGTTCCAGTGCCACATTGTGTTAGCTAATCCAAGTTTATAATTTTCAAAGGCTAATTGATCATTAGAAAACCCTTTTGCAATTATGTTAGCACAGCAATAAAACTGTCCGCCTTTTAGACAAGTTGAGTATCTGGAGCATCAGCATTTGTGTGTTTGATTACAGGCTCAAAATGACCCAGAATAACTTTCTGCTGAAACTCTTCAGTCTATTCTTGTTCTGAGAAATGAAGGCTATTCCATGCGAGAAATCAGCAAGAAACTGAAGATCTGGTACAACGCTGTGTACCCTTCACTGAACAGAGCAAACTGGCCCTAACCAGAAGAGAAAGAGTGGGAGGCCCCGGTGCACAACTGAGCAAGAGGACAAGTACATTAGAGTGTCTAGTTTGAGAAGCAGACGCCTCACAAGTCCTTAACTGGCAGCTTCTTGAAATAGTACCCGCAAAACACCAGTCTCAACGTCAACAGTGAAGAGGTGACTCCGGGATGCTGGCCTTCTAGGCAGAGTTGCAAAGCAAAAGCCATATCTCAAGTCACTCTGCATATTTTGAAACTTGTAAGTAAGCATTTCTCTGTTAGTCTATACCTGTTGTTTACGAATCATGTTACAAGTACATTTTGATTTGTTTCTAACATAACAGTCTGATATGACAGACTTCAATTGAAAATATAAATCAAATTATTTCATGAGTTGGAGTATCAATTATGCAAATACTATGCAAAGTTTGCAGAAACACAATTTTTGGTGTACTCGTTTCTACTGAAAATAGGGTTAGTTTAGTAAGCAGCTGATTTGTCATGATTTTCATCCTAGTGCTTGAAGTGAACAGGATGGAGCTGTGTTGACTAATCATAAATGTCCTTTTAACAAAAAAAATCCTGTTAATGTGAGATGATTCAGTAAGTGGGGGGGTCTGACTTATTTGGTTAAACAGTTTCTGTGGAAAGTAAGCAAGGAGAGCACATTTTTCCGTTTTGGAGATTTCAAATAGAAGAGCTTCCATTCCCACTGAAAGGTGACTTCCGACCTGTGTGGCTCAGAACACTTTTAAGTAATCTGATCTGATTACTCCTTAACAACACTATCAACAAAGCAGGTCCCACAGGCACAAGTTTTGCCACACGTGGACTGCGCAAGCATCTTTGATCCCCAAGGCAATAGCTGCAGTGAATTCTAAAGTGTGATTAACCTTGCTTGATTGACTTTTGGCCTTTGTACATTTGCACCACTTGCATTTTGCACTTATCCACGTCAGTGGTGGAAAAAGTACCCAATTGTCATACTTGAGTAAAAGTAAAGATACCTTAGTAGAAAATGACTCAAGTGAAAGTCACCCAGTAAAGTACAATTTGACAAAAATTCTAAAAGTATTTAGTTTTAAATATACTTAAGTATGAAAAGTAAAAGTATAAATCATTTAAAATTCCTTATATTAAGCAAAGCTTTTTAATTTATGGATAGCCAGGTGCACACTCCAACACTCAGACATAGTTCACCAGCAAATAATTTGTGTTTTGTGGGTCTGTTAGTTCTCCAGATCAGTGGCAATAGGGATTACCAGGGATGTTCTCTTGATTAGTGCGTGAATTGCACAATTTTCCTGTCCTGCTAGGCATTAAAAATGTAAAAAGTACTTTTGGGTGCCAGGAAAAATGTATGGAGTAAAAAGTACATAATTTTCTTTAGAAATCTTGTGAAGTAAAAATAGAAATTGTCAAAATCTAAATGGTAAAGTACAGATACCTCAAAAGACGACTTAAGTACTTTACACCACTGCTTATCGTACTTGCACCTTTCCAATGTTGTAGCATTATATGGTTTTATATTGTGTTATTTATACCTGCCTTTATACACTGCTCAAAAAATAAAGGGAACACTAAAATAGCACATCCTAGATCTGAATGAATGAAATATTCTTACTAAATACTTTTTTTAAAATACAAAATCACACAAAAATTATAAATGGAAATCAAATTTATCAACCCATGGAGGTCTGGATTTGTAGTCACACTCAAAATTAAAGTGGAAAACCACACTACAGGCTGATCCAACTTTGATGTAATGTCTTTAAAACAAGTCAAAATTAGGCTCAGTAGTGTGTGTGGCCTCCACGTGCCTGTATGACCTCCCTACAACGCCTGGGCATGCTCCTGATGAGGTGGCGGATGGTCTCCTGAGGGATCTCCTCCCAGACCTGGACTAAAGCATCCGCCAACTCCTGGACAGTCTGTGGTGAAATGGAGCGGATGGAGCGAGACATGATGTCCCAGATGTGCTCAATTGGATTCAGGTCTGGGGAACGGGCGGGCCAGTCCATAGCATCAATGCCTTCCTCTTGCAGGAACTGCTGACACACTCCAGCCACATGAGGTCTAGCATTGTCTTGCATTAGGAGGAACCCAGGGCCAACCGCACCAGCATATGGTCTCACAAGGGGTCTGAGGATCTCATCTCGGTACCTAATGGCTATCAGGATACCTCTGGCGAGCACATGGAGGGCTGTGCGGCCCCCCCAAAGAAATGCCACCCCACACCATGACTGACCCACCGCCAAACCGGTCATGCTGGAGGATGTTGCAGGCAGCAGAACGTTCTCCACGGCGTCTCCAGACTCTGTCACGTCTGTCACATGTGCTCAGTGTGAACCTGCTTTCATCTGTGAAGAGCACAGGGCGCCAGTGGCGAATTTGCCAATCTTGGTGTTCTCTGGCAAATGAAAAACGTCCTGCACGGTGTTGGGCTGTAAGCCCAACCCCCACCTGTGGACGTCGGGCCCTCATACCACCCTCATGGAGTCTGTTTCTGACAGTTTGTGCAGACACATGCACATTTGTGGCCTGCTGGAGGTAATTTTGTAGGGCTCTGGCAGTGCTCCTCCTGCTCCTCCTTGCACAAAGGCGGAGGTAGCGGTCCTGCTGCTGGGTTGTTGCCCTCCTACGGCCTCCTCCACGTCTCCTGATGTACTGGCCTGTCTCCTGGTAGCGCCTCCATGCTCTGGACACTACGCTGACAGAGACAGCAAACCGTCTTGCCACAGCTCGCATTGATGTGCCATCCTGGATGAGCTGCACTACCTGAGCCACTTGTGTGGGTTGTAGACTCCGTCTCATGCTACCACTAGAGTGAAAGCACCGCCAGCATTCAAAAGTGACCAACACATCAGCCAGGAAGCATAGGAACTGAGAAGTGGTCTGTGGTCACCACCTGCAGAACCACTCCTTTATTGGGGGTGTCTTGTTAATTGCCTATAATTTCCACCTGTTGTCTATTCCATTTGCACAGCAGCATGTGAAATTTATTGTCAATCAGTGTTGCTTCCTAAGTGGACAGTTTGATTTCACAGAAGTGTGATTGACTTGGAGTTACATTGCGTTGTTTTAGTGTTCCCTTTATTTTTTTGAGCAGTGTATATTTAACTCAAATTGCACTTCTGGGACAATGAAGATATACTGAACTGAACTGGTCATACCAAACGTTCAAACTAAGATTTAGGTACATCATTTATCTGTAAACAACAGCCATTCACTACCACAGTTTATCATTTAATTACCATGTGAAGGCAATTAACATACTTTTGTTGACCCACTGATCTGTATACAGTATATGTGAGCCAATTTAGCCAAACCATTAAAAAAATGTATGTGATACAATCCCGGCCAATGTTTCAGCATCAGTGGGCAGCACACACACACACAGCTGGCTTAGCCTCTGCTCCTAAAAGCTGTTATACCATTCGCCAAGAATAACCAACCAGACCAGGCTAACCCAGGCCAGACGATGGCCAAGTCAGACAGGGTCACATTGGGCTTTCCCACCATCACCCTCAGCCACAGCTTTGGAAAATCTGGAACGCTTAGATTTTACAACCGAGCCAGTCAATGTCGCCTCACAACGTGCACACAATTAATCAACTTACACTGAAGGAGACTTGGGAGGGAGGGACTGCAAGCCAAATCTGATTGAATTACTGTATTAGTGTTTCTTTGGAAGGGTTTGGGTAGGGTATTTGGTCATGGGGTTGTGTAGTAATGATGATAATGAGATGAAGAGGAGGATCGATGACCATGACAGTGATGATTGTAGTGATGACGACTATGATGATGGTCATGATAAAAGTGAGACCTGCATCCGGACTTTCCTGCCTGCATCCGGACTTTCTCTCCCCGCTTGACCACCTCCCTCAGATGACCACTCAAGGCATGAACCTTCTAATGACTGTCCATCTCATGATGTTGTGATGTTGTTTTTCTAAATTACGTGTATTGTTTTGTGCTTTGAAGCGCTTTGAGATTCTTTGAAAAGCACTGTATAAATTATGATGATGATGATGAAGTGGTGGTGTGTTTTGACCTGCAGATCCAGGCTGGAGAGAAGGTGTATGGTCCGTTCTGTGGTGACCGGCCACCAGGCAAGATCCAGACAGAGAGCAACAAGGTCCAGGTGTTCTTCCACAGTGATAACTCTGGAGAGAACATCGGCTGGAGGCTCTCCTACACCTCTTCAGGTCAGCCTCACTAAATATTCATATGTCATTGTGTCCACTTGGAACTCTGTTGAATGTCTTCATTTGTGTGAAGGAAGAAGGGGAAACATTAGTTGCGTATCAAATTGCACCCTAATCACTATTTAGTGCTCTATTTTTGACCAGGGCCCATGACTTCTCCCAACCATGTACATCTAAAAGGGTTGGGATAGGCATTACGTACATTCGGTACACTCAGAGGGTTTTTCGGCTTGTCCCCATAGGGCAAGGCTGCCCGATTCTGGAGGGCCGAAACACTTCTGGTTTTCATCCTCTCCTTCTAATCAGGTACTGATTCAGACCTGGGACAGCAGGTGAGTGCAATTGACTACCAGGTAGAAACAAGAACCAGAAGTATTTTTCTGCTCTCCAGGACTGGAATTGGGCAGCCCTGCCATAGGGGAACCTTTTATCGTTCTAGCCTGTGTTTTGTGTTTTCCTCTGTGTTTTCTAAAATTCTTGTAACTTTCACAAAATTCCATGGTTTTCCAGAACATTCCTAGAACACTAAAGAGAATAAGCAGAAAATTCAGAGTCGTCCAACCAGGATTTCTGAAAAAAAATACCACTTCACTGATGGTTTTGGTCTAGCCACCCCAACAAAACATGTGGAAATGAACACACACGCAATACAAGTAGAATACAACAATGGAAATGATAAAACTGTAATATCTTAAATAATCAATGAGTTAATGAAGTCCGTTGTAAGCAAATAAATAGTTTCCTGGTCTAATTATCTAGCCTGTATCCTGTTTGTTGTCAGGAAGAAGTCAGTGTCCAGTCCCTGTGAAGCCCCTCTATGGCCAGCTGGATCCGGTCCAGATCCAGTACTCCTTCAAAGACCACGTCCTGGTATCCTGTGACCCAGGATACAGACTGATAAGGGTGAGACTGACAGACAGGTTGGGACCAAACACTCTTGTTAAAGTCTTGTTCTCCACTGTAACAATACTCTTTATTTATATGAAGGAATGACCATCTGGCAACTACCCAGTCACCATGTTGAGAAAAACTATACTCTTGAAGATATCAATCTGCATGTTTGACAGTACCAGTCAAAAGTTTGGACACACCTACTCATTCAAGGGATTTTCTTTATTTGTAATATTTTCTACATTATAGAATAATAGTGAATACATCAAAACTATGAAATAACACATATGGAATCATGTAGTAACCAAAAGTGTAAAACAATATTCAAGATTCTTCAAAGTAGCCTTTGCCTTGATGACAGCTTTGTACACTCTTGGCATTCTCTCAACCAGCTTCACCTGAAATGCTTTTCCAACAGTATTGAAGCAGTTCCCACATATGCTGAGCACTTGTTGGCTGCTTTTCCTTCACTCTGTGGTCCAACTCATCCCAAACCATCTCAGGACAATAAATTAGCATGATCAACAGTATCAACAACTTTTGACAGGTCCAAAAACAAAGCAATACATTTTATTTTAGTGTCTAAAGCATTGACAAGATCACTAACAACTATAGTGGTTGCTGTCATAGTGCTATGCTAAAGCCTAAAACCTGATTGGTTTTCATTCAAAATACATTTCTTAGATAAGAAAGAACAATGTTGTACATTTACCAAGGATTCAAGAATCTTAGCTAGAAAAATCAAATCAAATTTTATTGATCACATACACATGGTTAGCAGATGTTAATGCGAGTGTAGCGAAATGCTTGTGCTTCTAGTTCCGACAGTGCAGTAATATCTAACAAGTAATTTAACAATTCAACAACTACCTAATACACACAATTCTAATGGGATGGAAAAAGATATATAAATATATGGATGTGCAATGACCGAGCTGCATAGTCGAGATGTAATAGATGGTATAAAATACAGTATACAGTCTTGACCAAAAGTTTTGAGAAGGACACAAATATTAATTTTCACAAAGTCTGCTGCCTCAGTTTTGTATGATGGCAATTTGCATATACTCCAGAATGTTATGAAGAGTGATCAGATGAATTGCAATTAATTTAAGTCCCTCTTTGCCATGCAAATTAACTGAATCCCCCCAAAAACATTTCCACTGCATTTCAGCCCTGCCACAAAAGGACCAGCTGACATCATGTCAGTAATCTCTCGTTAACACAGGTGTGAGTGTTGATGAGGACAAGGCTGGAGATCACTCTGTCATGCTGTTTGAGTTTGAAAAACAGACTGGAAGCTTCAAAAGGAGGGTGGAGCTTGGAATTATTGTTCTTCCTATGTCAACCATGGTTACCTGCAAGGAAACACATGCCTTCATTGCTTTGCACAAAAAGGGCTTCACAGGCAAGGATATTGCTGCCAGTAAGATTGCACCTAAATCAACCATTTATCGGATCATCATGAACTTTAAGCAGAGCAGTTCAATTGTTGTGAAGAAGGCTTCAGTGCGCCCAAGAAAGTCCAGGACCGTCTCCTAAAGTTGATTCAGCTGTGGGATCGGGGCACCAGCAGTACAGAGCTTGCCCAGGAATGGCAGCAGGCAGGTGTGAGTGCATCTGCACGCACAGTGAGGCAAAGACTTTTGGAGGATGGCCTGGTGTCAAGAAGGGCAGCAAAGAAGCCACTTCTCTCCAGTAAAAACATCAGGGACAGACTAATATTCTGCAAAAGGTACAGGAATTGAACTGCTGAGGACTGGGGTAAAGTCATTTTCTCTGATGAATCCACTTTCCGATTGTTTGGGGCATCCGGGAAAAAGCTTGTCCTGTCGTGCCAACAGTAAAGCATCCTGAGATCGTTCGTGTGGGGTTGCTTCTCAGCCAAGGGAGTGGGCTCACTCACAATTTTGCCTAAGAACACAGCCATGAATAAAGAATGGTACCAACACATCCTCAGAGAGCAACTTCTCCTAACCATCCAGGAACAGTTTGGTGACGAACAATGCCTTTTCCAGCATGATGGAGCACCTTGCCATAAGGAAAAAGTGATAACTAAGTGGCTCGGGGAAAAAAACATCAATATTTTGGGTCCATGGCCAGGAAACTCCCCAGACCTTAATCCCATTGAGAACTTGTGGTCAATCCTCAAGAGGCAGGTGGACAAACAAAAACCCATGAATTCTGACAAACTCCAAGCATTGATTATGCAAGAATGGGCTACCATCAGTCAGGATGTGGCCCAGAAATTAATTGACAGCATGCCTGGGGGTATTGCAGAGGTCTTGAAAAAGAAGGGTCAACATTGCAAATATTGAATCTTTGCATCAACTTCATGCAATTATCAATAAAAGCCTTTGACACTTTTGAAATGCTTGTAAATAAACTTCAGTTTTCCATAGTAACATCTGACAAAAATATCTAAAGACACTGAAGCAGCAAACTTTGTGGAAATTAATATTTGTCATTCTCAAAACTGTTGGCCATGACTGTACGTATGAGATGAGTAATGTAAGATATGTAAACATTATTAAAGTGACTAGTGATCCATTTATGAAAGTGGCCAGTGATTTCGAGTCTGTATATGTTAGTGTTTGCTGTTTAACAGTCTGATGGCCTTGAGATAGAAGCTGTTTTTCAATCTCTCGTTTTTTTTTATACCTTTATTGAACTAGGCAAGTCAGTTAAGTACTGACCTCGCCTTATGGATGGTAGCAGGGTGAACAGACAATGCTCGGGTGGTTGTTGTCCTTTTTGGCCTTCCTTTGACATCCGGTGCTGTAGGTGTCCTGGATGGCAGGTAGTTTGCCACTGGTGATGCTTTGTGCAGACCGCACCACCCTCTGGAGTGCCTTGCAGTTGTGGGTGGTGCAGTTGCCGTACCAGGCGGTGGTACAGCCTGACAGGATTCTCTCAATTGTTCATCTGTAAAAGTTTGTGAGGGTTTTAGGTGACAAGCCATATTTCTTCAGCCTCATGAGGTTGAAGAGGCACCTTTCCGCATTCTTCACCACACTGTCTGTGTGGATGGACCATTTCAGTTTGGCCGTGATGTGTACGCCGAAAACTTAACTTTCCACCTTCTCCACTGCTGTCCCGTCGATGTGGATAGGGGGGTGCTCCCTCTGCTGTTTCCTAAAATCCACGTTCATCTCCTTTGTTTTGTTGATGTTGAGTGAGAGGCTGTCTCGTCATTGTTGGTAATCAAGCCCACTTCTGTTGTGTCGTCGGCTAACTTGATGATTGAGTTGGATGGCCACGCAGTCATGGGTGAACAGGGAGTACAGGAGGGGGCTGAGCTTAATGATGAGCTTGGAGTGTACTATGGTGTTGAATGAGCCTTAGTCAATGAACAGCATTCTTACATAGGTATTCCTCTTGTCCAGATGGGATAGAGCGGTGTGCAGTGTGATGGCTATTGCATCGTCTGGGGACCTTTTTGGGCGTTATGCATATTGAAGTGGATCTAGGGTGGCAGGTGAGGTGGAGGGAATATTATCCTTGACTAGTCTCTCAAAGCACTTCATGATGACAGAAGTGAGTGCTACGGGGGCGATAGTCATTTAGTTCAGTCATCTTTGTCTTCTTGGTTACAGGATCAATGGTGGCCATCTTGAAGCATGTGGGGATAGCAGGGAGAGATTGAATATGTTCGTAAACACACCAGCCAGCTGGTCAGCACATGCTCGGAGGAAGCGGCTAGGGATGCCGTCTGGGCCGGGAACCTTGCGAGGTTAAACATGTTTAAATGTCTTACTCATGTCTGGGTAGCCTGCACTCCTTGGTAGGGGGCGGCGTCGGTTGCACTGTATTATCCCTGGCAAAGAAGTTGTGTGATTTGTCTGGAAGCAAGATGTCGATGTCCATGACGTGGCTGGTTTTCATTTTGTAGTCCGTAATTGCCTTCATTTGGGGTGATAATTATTAATATCACTACTATCCACGCCATTATGGAGTGGCAGTGCAAGAGCTGATTTCCAGTTGTATAAAGTACTGAAGTAAAAATACTTTTAAGTACTACTTAAGTAGTTTTTTGGGGTATCTGTACTTTGCTATTTATATTTTTTGACAACTTTTACTTTTACTCCACTACATTCCTGAAGAAAATGTATGTACTTTTTACTCCTTACATTTTCCCTGACACACAAGTACTCGTTACATTTAGTATGCTCGAGCAGGACAGAATTATGGCACCTGTAAATATAACACTTTGTCATCCCTACTGGCGTTGGCTTTGCCTCAAAAACATCCCGTGAATTTGCACAGAGCCACATCAAATCACAGAAATACTCAAAATAAACATTAATCAAAGATGCAAGTGTTATTCACAGATTTAAAGATATACTTCTCCTTAATGCAACCGCTGTGTCAGATTTAAAAAAAACTTTACGGAAAAAGCAAACCATGCAATAATCTGAGTACGGTGCTCAGACGACATACACAACCCAAGAATATATCCGCCATGTTGGAGTCAGCATAAGTCAGAAATAGCATTATAAATATTCACTTACCTTTGATGATCTTCATTAGAATGCACTCCCAGGAATCCCAGTTCCACAATAAAAGTTTGATTTGTTCCATAAAGTCCATAATTTATGTCCAAATTCCTCCTTTTGTTAGGGCGTTTAGTAAACAAATCGAAATCGGGCAACAAATCGGCGCGGGCAAGTCCAGCGGAAATGTCGGATGAAAATTCCAAAAAGTTATATTACTGGTCGTAGAAACAAATCAAACGATGTATAGAATCAATCTCTAGGATGTTTTTATTATAAATGTTCAATAATGTCCCAACAGGAGAATTCATTTGTCTGTATATAAGCAATGGAGCGAGAGGTAACTTTCAATGTTCTAAAGACTGTTGAAATCTAGTGGAAACCTTAGGAAGTGCAAGATGACCCATATCCCACTGTATTTGCAATAGGGGCTGAGTTGAAAACCTACAAACCTCAGATTTCCCACTTCCTGGTTGGATTTTTTTCTCAGGTTTTTGCCTGCCATATGAGTTCTGTTATACTCAGACATTATTCAAACAGTTTTATAAACTTCAGAGTGTTTTCTATCCGATACTACTAATAACATGCATATATTAGCACCTGGGACTGAGTAGGCGGCAGTTTACTCTGGTCACGCTTTTCATCCAAATTTGAAAATGCTGCCCCCTATCCATAAGAAGTTAAACGAGTTACCATCTCCTGAATTAAACTCTAGAAGATGTATAAGTTATATCAATAAGTCACTTATTAATCATTACCTCATATCAATCTCATTCTGAACAGTTGTAATCTTCTTGGATCTGCAAGAACCCCAGCTTTGCTCATCATTCAGTCCTACACACATTGGTTTAATTATTTATTTACTAACTAACTAAATAATAACACAGAATACACTTACATGAGACAAAGGCCCTAGTGGACTGACAAGATATGATGGCTTGTTACACATATGGAGAGAGGGTGGGGAAAAGAGTGAGAGAAAGGGACATGATTGTGGATATACGTTTGGAAAATATTATGAATGTATTTACGTGTGAATGCCGTTCGCCGTTTCTCTGTCGGAACTAGCCCCCCTCCGGAAGAATGTTGGTTTGGTGAGCCTTTCCTGTGGGCCACTTGTACATGCTCTGATTGTCCACCAGAGGTCACAATGTCCTTCTTCTTAGTTGTCCGGTCTGCAATGGGCTGTTTCCTAAGAACAGCTAATTAGCTGTACCAGTGATTGTCTGAGAGGGGAGTTTTCTCCTCCTCTTTCCTCGGGTAGATGGTCAAAGTTCCAAACCACTTTACACACGAAACTGCATTCTGGCGGTGGTCTGGCAAATTCATTTTCTTCACCTCGTGTTGAGATTAAGTTCTTCTAACCATGTGAGACTGTGGTCCACACGTTTAAGTCTTTCTTGTCTGATGTTTATTCTTTGCCAGTCCTTTTAAGCACTCTGGCAAAAGGGGACGGCTACGTCCTTCTGACACACTCAGGGTGTGGCTACTTAATTAACATCTAATCATATCTTTGGCATATTCTCTTATGGCTCCTAAAATCACATTCCCATATTAACACAAATGTCTTCGTCATTTTTCACATTGTCTACACAACGTATTGGATGGAGACTTCATACCTTTAAATACTTTTCAAATGACAATATTTCCTTTCTAACCTTTCTAATGACCTCACAATATGACATTATATTTCTACATCTACTCACTGACCATTTCCCACATTTGGATGTTAGAAATATTGTTCCAAAGTTAACTTTTTGGACGTTAGAGTTTTTGGCTGGCAAAAGTCTGAACAAAGATATTCCTTTGGTTCATACTAGAGAGCCAGACAGTCCTTTGCTGCATAACATTTATGACCAGGTGTGAGATGTCAAAAAGCGGTCACCAAGGATAATAACTTGGATTTAGTAAAAGAAGATGACAAACTAGTTAACTCCTCTGGTGCACAAAGGTTAGCTGAGGGAGGACGGTAGATTCCTGTAACAGTTATGGATACATTGTTCCCCAGACAAAGACTTAAAGATAGTAGATAAACTATTTTGGTAAAGGAAATGAATGTGAGTAATAAATAATGTTTTATAAGAATGGCCACTCCACCAACTGTACCCCGTCTGTAAGTTATGAACACATTATAACCATCAATATTATTATCAATCCAGAATGTCCCCAGAGATCCAAGTTTCAGTCAATGTCCGGATTCATCTGCATAAACCAGATCTTGATGGTATCTAGTCTAGGAAGTAAGGTCCTTATTATCAGATGCATCAACCTAAGTCCTTGTGATTTTTAAAGTCACATGGAGTCCACAACTCAAACGCAATATGTTCAATAGGCAGTTAAAGGCCCTGTCTTATTTATTTTATATATTTTTACTTAACCTTTATTTAACTTCTTGAATCTAGGGGGCACTATTTTCATTTTTGGAAAAATAACGTTCCCTAAGTAAACAGGCTATTTTGTCAGGACAAGATGCTAGAATATGCATATAATTGACAGCTTAGGATAGAAAACACTCTAAAGTTTCCAAAACTGTAAAAATATTGTCTGTGAGTATAACAGAACTGATATTGCAGGCGAAAGCCTGAGAAAAATCCAATAAGGAAGTGACTCTTATTTAGAAACCTCTGCGTTCCTATGCGTCCCTATTGAGCAGTGAATGAGATATCATGGCTTCCCTAATGTGTCTAGTGTCACAATACATAGTTTCAGGCATTTATTTTGAAAAATTAGCCTGAACGTCAACATTGCATCAGTGGTCAGCTGAAGTCTCTCAGAGTGTTTTGTGCGTAAAGGACAAATGCGGCCATTGTTTCTCTCTTTCCTACTAAGAAGCCATCTGTCCCGGTTGATATATTATCGAATAGATATTTGAAAAACACCTTGAGGATTGATTATAAACCACGTTTGCCATGTTTCTGTCGATATTATGGAGCTAATTTGGAATATTTTTTGGCGTTGTCGTGACCGCAATTTCCAGTCGAATTCTCAGCCAAACGTGAAGAACTAACGGAGTTATTTCGGCTACAAAAATTATATTTTTGGAAAAAAGGAACTTTTGCTATCTAACTGGGAGTCTTGTGAGTGAAAACATCCGAAGCGCATCAAAGGTAAACTATTTAATTTGATTGTTTTTCTGATTTTCGTGACCAGGTTGCCTGCTGCTAGCTAGGCATAATGCTATGCTAGGCTATCGATAAACTTACACAAATGCTTGTCTTGCTTTGGCTGTAAAGCATATTTTCAAAATCTGAGATGACAGGGTGATTAACAAAAGGCTAAGCTGTGTTTCAATATATTTCACTTGTGATTTCATGAATATGAATATTTTCTAGTAATATTTATGTCCGTTGCGTTATGCTAATTAGTGTCAGTTGATGATTACGCTCCCGGATCCGGGATGGGTAGTTACAAGAGGCAAGTCAGTTAAGAACACATTCTTATTTACAATGACGGCCTACCCCTGGCCAATCCCAGACGACGCTGCGCCCATTGTGCGCCGCCCTATGGGACTCCCAATCATGGCTGGATGTGTGTCGTGGAAATTCAGTACTGAGAGAGACTTGGTCATTGGTCACAGTCTCGACTGTTGAGCTGAGCAGCCTAACTGAAATTTTAAAAACTGATATTATATAGGACCTAAAAATGTTTAGTTAGACTGGTTCCATTTCCCATAAGCCACCTTGGTTATCTACACATGTTTTACCCCCAACCCTGCTTAGTTTCCCAGATGCCAGGAAGATGAGACAATGAGGCATTATTCATAACTCTTCCAAGCTATCTCTATCTCGGGTCACACACACCACATCTTCCTGGTATTGGACGTATGCGTTTCTTGTCCCCACGCACAACAATGAGGAAGATCGTTCGGGAGTCAAAGGAAAGTCCAAGGGCCACTGTTGAGCTTTACAGAATTTGGTCGCATCTTCAGGTCACCAAGTCTCTAAATATACAATTCGACACCCCCTCCATGCGAATAGGCTCTTTGTAAGGGTTGCCAGAAAGAAAGAAAAATACTTTATTGAGCGCAACAAACAAATGTAAACACCAGGAGTTTGCTGAATGCCATTGGCACTTCAATAGGAATCGGTCCTATGATCATGTCACGGCTGTTGGAAGGAGAGGACCAAGGTGCAGGGTGGTGAGCGTGCATTTTCTTTATTTTAATCAAAATGACGCCAAACAAAACACTAAACACTACAAAAATAAACCGTGAAGCTCAAAAGCAAAGTGCTCTAAACAGTCAACCTCCCACAAACACAGGTGGGAGAAAGGGTACCTAAGTATGGTTCCCAATCAGAGACAACGATAGATAGCTGTCCCTGATTGAGAACCATACCCAGCCAACCACAAAGAAATAGAAAGCATAGAACACAAAACATAGTATGCCCACCCCAACTCACGCCCTGACCAAACCAAAATAGAGACAATAGATGACATGAAAATACATTTATTTGGCGACGCATGCCAGTGGTGGGTTTGTTGTCAAAAGAAAGCTGCTATGCAGAAAATAACCCCATAACTCTACTGTAAAATATGGTGGTGCATCTTTTATGTCGTGGGGATATTTAGCTTCCACTGGTCCTAGGGCCATTGTTAAGGTAAATGGCATCAGGAACTTCACCAAGTACCAAGACATTTTAGTCAAATACCTGGTTACCTCTGCCAGGAGGCTGAAACTTGGCCCCAAGTGGATCTTCTTGTAAAACAATAGCCCCAACACACATCGAAATCCACAAAGAAATAGTTCATTGACCATAACGTCAAGATTTGAAAAGGCCACCTCAGTCTCTGGATTAGCCCAAAGATTTGTTAAAATAAAACCTTTCATATATGTCGTGTCTTTGGCTATTCTTTCTCTGTAATTAATATTACCTGATTGAGCTAATCATGTAAATGTAATTAACTGGAAAGTCGGGGCACCACAAAATAATATTTAGAGCTGTTATCTTCCGAATAAACTCTTAAAGACCTAGTAATATTTTACATCAATAGCAGTCAATATTATTCGTCACCTTATTTTAGCCTCATCTGAAATTTGTAAATTCTTGGTTATCTTAACGAACCCTGGCTAACAAGTTGAGTCAGCAATACAAAATTGGGTTTAATTATTTATTTACTAAATACCTAACTAATCATACAGAATTACATATACACAGAATGAATCATACCTTGATTACAAATTATGTCATAAAGGAAAACATTCTTAGCGGATGGAACAGATATGACAGCTGGTTACACAAAGAAAAGGGGGCTGGGTTTGAGTGAAAGAGCAGGAAGACTGAAGAACAAAGGGAGAAGCGATGTCTAGGCAGCTACTTTATCGTAAATACAGAATCTTATGATTTCTAAATTCCCGCCCATTTGGAAAAGGAAAATGCAAAAAATATTTACTCTGAGCTGTTGGTCGTAGATGCTGGTCATGTTGGCCAACAGATCTTCCTGTCCTCGGAAGAATGTCTCTGGTGGTCTGGTAAATTAAATACGTTGTAGTAACATCGTTGTGTGGTAGACGGAATACTCGGTCTATTCTTTCCTAGCCCGCATTTGCAGCTGCTGTTGCTAACTCAACGGCTAGGAGGTATCACTTCTGTAGCGAATAAGAGTTCAAAGTTCATACCATTCGCAACCAAAGCTTACGCTGAGGTTGGCTTCATTCTGTAGTTATTATCTGAAGCCTTCTGATTCATTGTTTAGCTTACTAGCTAGCCAGCTAGCTATATATCTTAAGCTAATGTGAACTGTTAGCTAGCTGGCTAACTTTAGCTGGCTGGCTCCCTAGCGGATGTTATTATTAGTTTCCCAGAGCTGTTTGCTTTTCTAGTTAGAGCCTAATGTTAGGCATTGTTGGCACTTTGTTCATTGTTGTTTATCTAACGTTATCTGGCTGGCTCGTTAGCTAACGTTACATGACTTGTGTACAACACCCGTTAAATATGTCTGGTATCAGTAAACATCTGCAAAAAAGTTGCCAGCTGAGCTGTTTAGGCTGTTTTCATGTTGTCCAGAGGTAAACAAATCATCGGCCAGAGCATCAAGTGTGCACTCCGAGAGTGCTCTGAGATGGGTGGGGCTAAAGCTTAAGAGGGTGTGAACAATGCTGAATGTGTATAGACAAAGAAGATCTCTTCACTCGATTTTCTCAAAAGTGAGTTTACAAGGTGATCAACTTTCAAAGCAGAATTTCTTTCCCATTGTTCCTCAAATGCAGTGTATGTTTTACCATTTTGTACCTCTGAGTCTCTACTTTTATCCATTGTCAAAAACACAACTTCACATTTTGCTACATGAGACTGAATCCGGATGGTGAGTCACAAATCAAAAAGGCTAAATCTGATTATTATGTAACCGCTCTTTCGGATTGTAATGGGAACCTGGCTAAACCCTGAAGGGATTGACTTCCTCCTCTCTGCCACAACAAATTAATTCAGACACTGTTCTCATTATGGGAAAAAATGCCATCATTGATGCATTTAATCACCATTTTATTTCAGCGGGCTATCTCTTTGAAAGAACTTCTAAGCTTATTCACAATGATATTGGGCTGGATGCTGATAGGGCAAACCTGCTGAATGATCAGAGAAATCACAGTCAAAGCTTTTCTTTAAGACTATTGTTGTGGAAATTCTACATAGGGACATTCGAAGTCAATCTTAAATGAATCATTCTTTATTATCAGCATGGTGGGGAGGTTCCAACCAACTCAATGCACCAAGTACACATGTCGATCAGGAGCAATTCCCGGGGCAGTCCCGTTAGTTCCCTTATATACAGACAAGTTATATTTCCAGGATTTAGCTTATTCATGATTCATAATTAATTCATCATTAACATTTGCTTCATTCAAGTGACCGACCCATACAGGGTCATGCGTGTGACAGACCAATACCTCACAAGGCTTCTTCTCTCTAAGCTGAGACCTTGAAACTGAGATATCCCTTTCTCAAAACAAGGTTCTGGGCATACTGCCAAATTGCAGATACTGATAGTGAGGATTCGTTCAGTCAGTCATTTCATGAACACAGAAATTGGTTATTAGAAAAGCATATGAATATAACACAGAAACAGGGTTCTGATAAAGGGACGTTTCTTTTTTATGATACTATTATACATGCTATACATGCTATTACCCCGACTGTTGATCTGGCTTTGTCAAAATTAGTTAGATTTTATAGCTATACAGGAATCACTTGCAGATTTAAAACTTTTTCTTTATACTGGCAAAACTAAATACATGTTTTTAATCTCTTGTAAGCATGTTTCAGATGAGCTACATGTTCACTCATTAGATGGTTCTCCAATCGAACGTGTTCGATACAATCCATCGAGAGTGTCACCGCCTGGTATGGCAACTACTCGGCCTCCGACCGCAAGGCACTACAGAGGGTAGTGCATACGGCCCAGTACATCACTAGGGCCAAGCTTCCTGCCGTCCAGAAACTCTATACCAGGCGGTGTCAGAGGAAGGCCCAACAATTTGCCAAAGACTCCAGCCGCCCTAGTCATAGACTGTTCTCTCTGCTACTGCACGGCAAGCGGTAACGGGAGCACAAGTCTAGGTCCAAAAGGTTTCTTAACAGCTTCTATTCCCAAGCCGTAAGACTCCTGAACAATTTATCAAATGGCGTCCTGGACTCTTTGCATTGTCCCCACCCCACCCCCATTTTTACGCTGCTGCTACTCTCTGTTTATTATCCTTGCATAGTTGAGAAAGACAGAGAGAGAGAGACCTGTTCAAATAATCATTACATGAATTGCATCTGGAGTGAAAGAATATATGAATTCTACTTTATAAATACAACAAATCCAATACGTGTCATTAAAAACTGTTCAATAAGGACATCTTATCAAGCCAGGGGGAAAACCTGATTGGCTAAGCATGGTACACAACACACTGGACTTCTTGCCTTTAAATCAGGTTAAGGAGGAAACTATAGCATTTGCAGTCTGAATGGAGAATGTTTTATTTACAAACCGGTCCATGGATACGAGTGTATTTATTTATTTTTTATTTCACCTTTATTTAACTAGGTTGGCCAGTTGAGAACAACTGCGACCTGGCCAAGATAAAGCAAAGCAGTGTGACAAAAACAACACCACAGAGTTACACATGGGATAAACAAACATACAGTCAATAACACAATAGAAAAATCTGTATACACTGTGTGCAAATTAAGTAAGGAGGTAAGGCAATAAATTGGCCATAGTGGCAAAGTAATTACAATTTAGCAATTAACACTGGAGTGATAGATGTGCAAGTAGAAATACTTGTGTGCAAAAGAGCAGAAAAAAACATATGGGATGAGGTAGGTAGTTGGTTGAATGGGCTATTTACAGATGGGCTGTGTACAGCTGCAGCGATCGGTAAGCTGCTCTAACAACTGATGCTTTAAAGTTAGTGAGGGAGATATACGTCTCCAAATTCAGCGATTTTTGCAATTCGATCCATTCATTGGCAGCAGAGAACTGGAAGGAAAGGCGGCGAAATGAGGTGTTGACTTCGGGGATGACCAGTGAAATATTCCCGTTGGAGCGTGGGTGGTGTTGCTATGGTGACCAGTGAGCTGAGATAAGGCAGAGCTTTACCTAGCAAAGACTTATAGATGACCTGGAGCCAGTGGGTTTGGCGACGAATATGTAGCGAGGATCAGCCAACGAGAGCATACAGGTCAAGGATCGGTAGGATAGTCAATTTTACAAGGTTATGTTTGGCAGCATGAGTGAAGGAGGCTTTGTTGCAATATAGGAAGCCGATTCTAGATTTCATTTTGGATTGGAGATGCTTAATATGAGTCTGGAAGGAGAGTTTATAATCTAGCCAGACACCTAGGTATTTAAAGTTGTCCACATATTCTGAGTCAGAACCGTCCATAGCAGTGATTCTAGCCGGGCGGGTGGGTGCGGGCAGCGATCGGTTGAAGAGCATGCATTTCATTTTACTAGCATTTAAGAGCAGTTGGAGACCACGGAAGGAGTGTTGTATGGCATTGAAGCTCGTTTGGAGGTTTGTTAACAGTGTCCAAAGAAGGGCCATATGTACACAGAATGGCGTCGTCTGCATAGAGGTGGATCAAAGAGTCACCCGCAGCAAGAGCGACATCATTGATATATACAGAGAAAAGAGTCGGCCCGAGAATTGAACCCTGTGGCTCCCATATAGAGACTGCCAGAGGTCCTGACAACAGGCCCTCCGATTTGACACACTGAACTATATCTGAGAAGTAGTTGGTGAACCAGGCGAGGCAGTCATTAGAGAAACCAAGGCTGTTGAGTCTGCCGATAAGAATACGGTGATTGACAGAGTCGAAAGCCTTGCCCAGGTCGATGAAGACGGCTGCACAGTACTGTCTTTTATCAATGGCGGTTATGATATCGTTTAGGACCTTGAGTGGTTGCACACATTCCCTTAGGAGGTTTAGATTAAATTACTTAATATCGCTATCTGCCAGCCTTTGGGCTGTCTCCGTACATCAACCCCATTGAAAACCTGGGGTTTGAATTAACCTCTAGCACTTAGCCATCCCGGATCCGGGATCGTGAATACAGCCTCAAGCTCATTACCATAACGCAATGTTAACTATTCATGAAAATCGCAAATGAAATGAAATAAACATGCTAGCTCTCAAGCTTAGCCTTTTGTTAACAACACTGTCATCTCAGATTTTCAAAATATGCTTCTCAACCATAGGAAAACAATCATTTGTGTAACAGTAGCTAGCTAGCGTAGCATTTACCGTTAGCGTTAGCATTCAGCAGGCAACATTTTCACAAAAACCAGAAAAGCATTCAAATAAAATCATTTACCTTTGACGAACTTCAGATGTTTTCAATGAGGAGACTCTGTTAGATAGCAAATGTTCAGTTTTTCCTGAAAGATTATTTGTTTAGGAGAAATCGCTCCGTTTGGTGCGTCACGTTTGGCTACCAAAAGAAAAAGAAAATCCAGTCATCAAAACGCAAAACTTTTTTCCAAATGAACTCCATAATATCGACTGAAACATGGCAAACGTTGTTTAGAACCAATCCTCAAGGTGTTTTTCACATATCTCTTCGATGATATATCGTTCGTGGAAGTGTGCTTTCTGTTCTGAATCCCAGGAGAAAATGCCCGAAGCTGAAGATTACGCATCAATTTAGACAAAGGACACCGGGCGGACCCCTGGAAAATGTCTCTTATGGCCAATCTTCCAATGATATGCCTACAAATACGTCACAATGCTGCAGACATCTTGAAGAAACGACAGAAAGGGCAGGCTCGTTCCTGGTGCATTCACAGCCATATAAGGAGACAATGGAAAACAGAGCCTCAGAAATTCTGCTCATTTCCTGTTTGAAGTTTCATCTTGGTTTCGCCTGTAGCATGAGTTCTGTGGCACTCACATACAATATCTTTGCAGTTTTGGAAACGTCAGACTGTTTTCTTTCCAAAGCTGTCAATTATATGCATAGTCGAGCATCTTTTCGTGACAAAATATTGCGCTTAAAACGGGCACGTTTTTTTTTATCCAATAATGAAATAGCGCCCCCATAGACTCAACTGGTTAAAGAGGACAGTCCATAAGCGCATGCCGAAGAATATCAAGGATCTGGAAGTATTCTGTATGGAGGAATTGTCTAAGATCCCTCACAATGTGTTCTCCAATCTCATAAAACATTTTAGAAAAAGGCTCAGTGCCCTTGTCCTCACACGGGGAAGGTGGTGTAGTATTGAAAATATGGGTCCCTTTCTTTATGTATTTTTCTATTACTTGTCTCCTTCTCTGAGCAATTGTATTAGTATAAAATAATTGTAAAAATCCCACATTTCTTTGAGCATTTAATATAGCTCAGTATTTGTATGATTTATTTTGTACAGTCTTTTTTGCTCATCTTTATCAAGGGTGATAATTATTTTGGACACAACTGTATATGAATGCCACTTAGCACACATTTTTATCAAAGTGATTTACAGTCATGCTTGCATACATTTTCGTATGGGTGGCTCCAGTAGGAATCGACCCCATGACCAGAGGTGTGCACAGGGGCCCCCTCAGATTTGACTTACAGTATGCAATACTATTAGCCACTTAGCAATTTTAGCTAGTCGGCTTTAGCTAGCCCAGATAGCTAGTTATGAGCTGGGAACCTATCAAGAAGCAATTCAGGCTATCAATCAAGTTAGAGTAGCAAGCTTGTCTAACTATCTTAGCTGGCATGCCTGCTGACAAGGTTGGTAGACTTTAGTACTGAATAAGACTCACATTCCTTTCAGTATTTTACCCAGATTTTAATAGAGATGCATATTTTGTTTCTTTAAAAAAATAACCAGTCAGGAGGACACTGACAGCTCAAGAGATATGCTTAGATATGCAGAAAAAAAGACCTGTGTGTATATATACAGTGGGGAGAACAAGTATTTGATACACTGCCGATTTTGCAGGTTTTCCTACTTTTCCTACTAAAGCATGTAGAGGTCTGTAATTTTTATCATAGGTACACTTCAAATGTGAGAGATGGAATCTAAAACAAAAATCCAGAAAAACACATTGTATGATTTTTAAGTAATTCATTTGCATTTTTTGTTTTAGATTCCGTCTCTCACAGTTGAAGTGTACCTATGATAAAAATTACAGAACTCTATGTCATGGTTTTCTTCTGGGGAAAGAGAGGCGGACCAAAATGCAGCGTGGTTAGTTTTGTACATCTTTAATAAAGATGAAAGTACAACAATCTACAAAACAAGAAACGTGAAAAAACCGAAACAGTCCTATCTGGTGCCACAAACACAATGACAGAATCACCCACCAACCAAGGACCAAGCGGCGTGGTAAAGGACAGTGACGGCAGCAGCGGCAGCAGCAACAACAGCAGCCAGCATCACAGGACTCCTGGACATGGCAGGAGATATTGAACGGAGAGGGACCCTGGGCACAGGCTGGGGAATATCGCCGCCCCAAAGCAGAGCTGGAGGCAGCGAAAGCTGAGCGGCAGCGATATGAGGAGGAGGCACACGAGGTGTGGGGCTAAGCCAGGTAGCAGACCTGAGCTCACTCCTCGTGCTTATTATAAGCAGTGCGTTACTGGTCAGGCACCGTGTTATGCGGTTAAGCGCACGGTGTCGCCAGTACGTGCCTATAGCCCGGTGCGCTATAGGGTAGCCTCGCGAGAGTGTCATGCGAGTGTGGGCATCCAGCCAGGGCGTATGGTGCCTGCTCAGCGTGTCTGGTCGCCGGTACGCCGTTTCGGGCCAGGGTATCCTGCGCCGGCTCTGCGTGCTGTGTCTCCGGGGCGCTGGGAGGGTGCAGTGCGTCCTATGCCTGTGCTCCGCTCGTGCCGGACAAATGTGGGAGTGGAGCCTAAGGGAGAGTTGCGCGTAGTAGGCACTAGATCTCCCGTGCTTACCCACAGCCCGGTTCAACCTGTGCCTGCACTCTGGAGGGTCCGGGCTAGAGTAGGGATCCAGCCTGGGGGAGTGGTGCCGAGGCTGCGCACCAGAGCTCCAGTGCTCCCCCACCGCCCGGTCCTTCAGGTGCCTCCTCCTAACACCAGGCCTCCTGGAGGTCTCCCCAGCCTGGTGGGTCCTGGGGCAGCCCCACGCACCAGGCTGTTTCTCTGTCGCCTCCCTACAGGTGGTCCCGCCTGTCCGGCGCTGCCGGAGCCTCCCGCCTGTCCGGCGCTGCCGGAGCCTCCCGCCTGTCCGGCGCTGCCGGAGCCTCCCGCCTGTACGGCGCTGCCGGAGCCTCCCGCCTGTACGGCGCTGCCGGAGTCTGAGGCGCCAGAGCCCCTCAGCCCAGAGGCGCCAGAGCCCCTCAGCCCAGATGCGCCAGAGACCCTCAGCCCAGATGCGCCAGAGCCCCTCAGCCCAGAGGTGCCAGAGCCCCTCAGCCCAGAGGCGCCAGAGCCCCTCAGCCCAGAGGCGCCAGAGCTTCCGCCCCTCTGTCCCGAGCTGCCGCCCCTCTGTCCCGAGCTGCCGCCCCTCTGTCCCGAGCTGCCGCCCCTCTGTCCAGTGGGGTCATTTGGAAGGGTTGCCGTGGTTAGGAAGCCACGGAGGCGAACAATGAGGCGGACTAAGACGATGGTGAAGTGGGGTCTGCATCCCGCTCCAGAGCCGCCACCGCGGACAGACGCCCACCCAGACCCTCCCCTATAGGTTAAGGTTTTGCGGCCGGAGTCCGCACCTTTGGGGGGGGGGGGGTGCTGTCACGTTCTGACCTTTATTTCCTTTGTTTTGTATTTATTTAGTATGGTCAGGGCGTGAGTTGGGTGGGCAGTCTGTTTGTTTTTCTATGATTTGGGGAGTTGTATGTTTCGGCCTAGTATGGTTCTCAATCAGAGGCAGGTGTCATTAGGTGTCTCTGATTGAGAATCATACTTAGGTAGCCTGGGTTGCACTGTTTGTTTTTGGGTGATTGTCTATGTTAGTGGCTTGTGTCAGCACAGGTCTCATTTGTAGCTTCACGGTTGTTATTTGTTTATTGTTTTTGTATGCAGTGTTCAGTACTTTCTTTAATTAAATATTCACTATGAACACATACCACGCTGCGTTTTGGTCCTCTGATCCTTCTCGCCTCTCCTCTTCAGATGAAGAGGAGGATGACCGTGACACTCTACATGCTTTGTAAGTAGGAAAACCTGCTAAATCGGCAGTGTATCAAATACTTGCTCTCCCCACTATATATATATATATATATATATACATATATATATATATATATATATATACACACAACTTTTTTTACATAGAATTATGCATAGTGATGCAGGAAAAAGCTGTTTTAGCTGTTTGAAAAATGCTACATTTTGTTGATCAATTGTATTTTTCCTCTCTCTCTCTTTCTGAAAGGATGGAGAGGAACTGGAGCACTTTCAGATCGAGTGTCAAAAAGATGGCTCATGGAACAGTTTTGTCCCACTTTGTGAAAGTAAGTGGTAATGTGTTTGTGTGTTGTATGGCATAGAATTTGGTTCAGTGTAGATTGGATTTCAATCTGAGTATCATATTAATGTAATGTTTAATGAGGCCTCTATATCACATAGGAACTTCCTGGTCCTTTCATTGTATTCTGCCTTCTGTGTATATATTTCCATTGTACAGTACTCTGTCTCCTCTTTCCCTCTCTCCATATTCTCCCTCTCCCTCTTTCCCTACTCTTCTCATCCACCGCCATCCAGAAATTGAATCTCGGAGGAGCCGTCGATCTCTGCCCAGCATTCTAAGAAATCAGAGACTGTACTAAAGCCATGCAGTGACATCTAACCAGTGTCCCTGTACAGACTTGTTGTCTTCAAGTTCAGTGCTTCTCTAAATCACAAGGTTATGGCATTGGCAAGGAGAGAAAAGCAATTGTAGGAAGTCATAAGGAATCTTTTCCCCTTGTCTCCCTCATCACACTGTACTGTTGACTCTGGAGTGTGACATCACACACTGCAATAAACTCTGGAATCTTTCCTATTCAGTGTGTTTGTGTTTATTTCACTGTAATAATTAATTTAGTTAACTAGGCAAGCCAGTTAAGAACAAATTATTATTTACAATGACAGCCTACCCCGACCAACGCTGGGCCAATTGTGCGCCGCCCTGTGGGACTCCCAATCACAGCCTGGATTTGAACCAGGGACTGTAGTGATCCCTTTTGCACTGAGATGCAGTGCCTTAGACTGGTGCGCCACTCGGGAGCCCAATACAAATTCAATTGAATAACCACAGCCTAGAAAATAGAATCTCAGAGCAGAAAGAGAAGCATGCCATATTTAGCACTATGGAGGACTGAATTCTTTAGCGTCATGAGCACATGACGAGAGGTACAGTTCCACTACAATATGCTTTCTCCCATTGGCTCATCTCTCTTCTATCAGTCATGTTATTGGTGATCATCAGACTCCCATCCATTCAGTAGTCTATAATAGTCCGGGTTTTCCCCAAAGAATGTAAGAAAGGCGCTGCGTCACCTTGTGGACTGGCTGCACCACTATGTCAAAATTGAAAGAAGGAAATGGCAGTTACAGGTGTTCAAAAATGCAAAAATCTCTGCGCTTTTAATTTATCTGCATTTCCAGCCATTATATTTAGCCTCAAAGTTTTTACATAAACAGTTACATTTATGAATTTTGACTGAAATAGGTCAGTCAAAGCAAAAACCTAATAAAAATGAATTTCAAGTCAAAGGTTTGGACACATCTAATCATTCAAGTGTTTTTCTTTATTTTTACTATTTTCTACATTGTAGAATAATAGTGAAGACATCAAAACTATGAAATTACACATATGGAATCATGTAGTATCCAAAAAGTGTTAAACAAATCAAAATATATTTTATATTTGAGATTCTTCAAAGTAGCCACCCTTTCCCCTGATGATAGCTTTGCAAACTGTTGGCATTATCTCAACCAGCTTCATGAGGTAGTCACCTGGAATTCCTTTCAATTAACAGGTGTTTCTTGTTAAAAGTTACATGTGCATGTTCGTGAGAGTCTGCTTTTCATTAATAGTTTGTAGCACAAACCATTTCGGACTCTACTGATGTTTTTTTTAAACTCAAACAGGATCGATGTGTCCTCAGCGGGATGGTTGAGCTAACGTAGGCTAATGCGATTAGCATGAGGTTGTAAGTAATACGAACATTTCCCAGGACATAGACATATCTGATATTGACAGAAAGCTTAAATTCTTGTTAATCTAACTGACTGTCCAATAAAGAGTAGCTATTATAGTGAAAGGATACCATGCTATTGTTTGAGGAGAGTGCACAGTTATGAACATAAAAAGTTATTAATTAACCAATTAGGTACATTTGGGCAGTTTTGATACAAACTTTTGAACATAAATGCAATGGTTCATTGGATCAGTCTAAAACGTTGCACATACACTGCTGCCATCTAGTGGGCAAAATCTAAATTGTGCCTGGTTTGGAATAATACATTATGGCCTTTTTCTTGTATTTCAAAGATGATGGTACAATTATTATTTTTTTTTACCAGATCTAATGTCTTATATTCTCCTACATTAATTTCACATTTCCACAAACTTCAAAGTGTTTCAATCAAATGGTTTCAGGAATATGCATATCTTTGCTTCAGGTCCTGAGCTACAGGCAGTTTGGGTATGTCATTTTCGGGATCCGTCATTTTCCTTGTCTCACAAACACCACTCTAGCTCAGCCCCCCTTAATCACACAGACTAATGGTTGGTACCAACGGATGCAGAATAAAAGATCCAATGGTATAAACCAGAAGTCTTTAGCTCAAACACACAAGGGTTAGATTTAGGGTTAGAAGTCCAAATCGCGCCGGCGTCGCGGTGGGACTGATTGTGTTTTAAAAAATCCTGTGGAGAACCCTGAAGTCATTAAAAAAATCATTAATATTATCCAGTACATGGAAAATAAATTATATCTGCCGATCTAATGACATGTTTGTGCTGCTCATGTCCCATGTTTCCTCTTTAACCCTTGTCCAGTTGTCGATCCATTTCTTCAAACCATACAGTATTTGCTAATACTCTTTTTCCTCTCCTTCCTCTCTCAGTGGTGGATTGTGGGACTCCTGGGGAGGTTGCCATGGGTGACGTCATCTTCGAGAGCTCTAGCAACAGCACCCTGTTCGGTTCTATAATCCAGTACATCTGCAGGGAGTCCATGTACCAGATTCACCCCAAGATCAACAGTATGTTCCCATCTTAGGACCCAAAGTGTTCTTGACCATGCAACCTGACCAGGAAAAACTCTGGTTCCTATAAGAGCCAGGGCCCGGTTTCCAAAAAGCATCTTAAGGCTAAATTCATCGATATAACCTTCATAAGGTAATCTTTAAATTTCCGAGCGGCTTCCCAAAATCGTCTTTATTAACGTTGCACTTGAAAACGCTCGTACTATAATGCCTGCCTCGGAGCACTCTTATCTAATTCAGAACTTCCGGCGCCGACAGAGATGGCCGCCTCGCTTCGCATTCCTAGGAAACTATGCAGTTTTGTTTTTTTCTGTGTTATTTCTTACATTGGTACCCCAGGTCATCTTAGGTTTCATTACATACAGTCGAGAAGAACTACTGAATATAAGAGCAGCGTCAACCATCAGTACGACCAAGAATATGACTTTCGCGAAGCGGATCCTGTGTTCTGCCTTTCACCCAGGACAACGGAATGGATCCCAGCCGGCGACCCAAAAAAACGACTTCGTAAAAGGGGGAAACAAAGCGGTCTTCTGGTCAGGCTCCGGAGACGGGCACATCGCGCGCCACTCCCTAGCATTCTACTCGCCAATGTCCAGTCTCTTGACAACAAGGTTGATGAAACCCGAGCAAGGGTAGCATTCCAGAGGGACATCAGAGACTGTAACGTTCTTTGCTTCACGGAAACATGGCTCCCTGGAGAGACGCTATCGGAGTCGGTGCAGCCAGCTGGTTTCTCCACGCATCGCGCCGACAGAAAGAAACATCTTTCTGGTAAGAAGAGGGGCGGGGGCGTATGCTTCATGGTTAACGAGACGTGGTGTGGCCACAACAACATACAGGAACTCAAGTCCTTCTGTTCACCTAATTTAGAATTCCTCACAATCAAATGTCGACCGCATTATCTACCAAGGGAATTCTCTTCGATTATAATCACAGCCGTATATATTCCCCCCCAAGCAGACACATCGATGGCTCTGAACGAACTTTATTTGACTCTTTGCAAACTGGAATCCATATATCCTGTGACTGCATTCATTGTAGCTGGGGATTTTAACAAGGCTAATCTGAAAACAAGACTCCCTAAATTGTATCAGCATATCGATTGCGCAACCAGGGCTGGAAAAACCTTGGATCATTGCTATTCTAACTTCCGCGACGCATATAAGGCCCTGCCCCGCCCTCCTTTCGGAAAAGCTGACCACGACTCCATTTTGTTGATCCCTGCCTACAGACAGAAACTAAAACAAGAAGCTCCCGCACTAAGGTATGTTCAACGCTGGTCCGACCAATCTGATTCCACACTCCAAGACTGCTTCCATCACGTGGACTGGGATATGTTTCGTATTGCATCAAACAACAACATTGACGAATACGCTAATTCGGTGAGCGAGTTCATTAGAACGTGCGTTGAAGATGCCCATAGCAACGATTAAAACATTCCCAAACCAGAAACCGTGGATTGATGGCAGCATTCGCGTGAAGCTGAAAGCGCAAACCACTGCTTTTAATCAGGGCAAGCTGACCGGAAACATGACCGAATACAAACAGTGTAGCTATTCCCTCCGCAAGGCAATCAAACAAGCTAAGCGTCAGTATAGAGACAAAGTAGAATCTCAATTCAACGGCTCAGACACAAGAGGTATGTGGCAGGGTCTACAGTCAATCACGGATTACAAAAAGAAAACCAGCCCCGTCACGGACCAGGATGTCTTGCTCCCAGGCAGACTAAATAACTTTTTTGCCCGCTTTGAGGACAATACAGTGCCACTGACACGGCCCGCAACTAAAACATGCGGACTCTCCTTCACTGCAGCCGACGTGAGGAAAACATTTAAACGTGTTAACCCTCGCAAGGCTGCAGGCCCAGACGGCATCCCCAGCCGCGACCTCAGAGCATGCGCAGACCAGCTGGCTGGTGTGTTTACGGACATATTCAATCAATCCCTATACCAGTCTGTTGTTCCCACGTGCTTCAAGAGGGCCACCATTGTTCCTGTTCCCAAGAAAGCTAAGGTAACTGAGCCAAACGACTACCACTCACTAGCACTCACTTCCGTCATCATGAAGTGCTTTGAGAGACTAGTCGAGGACCATATCACCTCCACCCTACCTGACACCCTAGACCCACTCCAATTTGCTTACCGCCCAAATAGGTCCACAGACGATGCAATCTCAACCACACTGCACACTGCCCTAACCCATCTGGACAAGAGGAATACCTATGTGAGAATGCTGTTCTTCGACTACAGCTCGGCATTTAACACCATAGTGCCCTCCAAGCTCGTCATCAAGCTCGAGACCCTGGGTCTCGACCCCGCCCTGTGCAACTGGGTACTGGACTTCCTGACGGGCCGCCCCCAGGTGGTGAGGGTAGGCAACAACATCTCCACCCCGCTGATCCTCAACACTGGGGCCCCACAAGGGTGCATTCTGAGCCCTCTCCTGTACTCCCTGTTCACCCACGACTGTGTGGCCACGCACGCCTCCAACTCAATCATCAAGTTTGCGGACGACACAACAGTGGTAGGCTTGATTACCAACAGCGACGAGACGGCCTACAGGGAGGAGGTGAGGGCCCTCGGAGTGAAAATAACCTCACACTCAACGTCAACAAAACTAAGGAGATGATTGTGGACTTCAGGAAACAGCAGAGGGAACACCCCCCTATCCACATCGATGGAAGAGTAGTGGAGAGGGTAGTAAGTTTTAAGTTCCTCGGCATACACATCACAGACAAACTGAATTGGTCCACCTACACAGACAGCATCGTGAAGAAGGCGCAGCAGCGCCTCTTCAACCTCAGGAGGCTGAAGAAATTTGGCTTGTCACCAAAAGCTCTCACAAACTTCTACAGATGCACAATCGAGAGCATCCTGTCGGGCTGTATCACCGCCTGGTACGGCAACTGCTCCGCCCACAACCGTAAGGTTCTCCAGAGGGTAGTGAGGTCTGCACAACGCATTACCGGGGGCAAACTACCTGCCCTCCAGGACACCTACACCACCCGATGTCACAGGAAGGCCATAAAGATCATCAAGAACAACAACCACCCGAGCCACTGCCTGTTCACCCCGCTATCATCCAGAAGGCGAGGTCAGTACAGGTGCATCAAAGCTGGGACCGAGAGACTGAAAAACAGCTTCCATCTCAAGGCCATCAGACTGTTAAACAGCCACCACTAACATTGAGTGGCTGCTGCCAACACACTGACTCAACTCCAGCCACTTTAATAATGGGAATTGATGGAAAATATGGAAAATATATCACTAGCCACTTTAAACAATGCTACCTAATATAATGTTTACATACCCTACATTATTCATCTCATATGTATATGTATATACTGTACTCTATCATCTACTGCATCTTTATGTAATACATGTATCACTAGCCACTTTAACTATGCCACTTTGTTTACATATTCATCTCATATGTATATTCGGCACTCAATACCATCTACTGTATCTTGCCTATGCCGCTCTGTACCATCACTCATTCATATATCTTATGTACATATTCTTTATCCCCTTACACTTGTGTCTATAAGGTAGTAGTTTTGGAATTGTTAGCTAGATTACTTGTTGGTTATTACTGCATTGTCGGAACTAGAAGCACAAGCATTTCGCTGCACTCGCATTAACATCTGCTAACCATGTGTATGTGACAAATAAAATTTGATTTGATTTAGAACAGCAAAGTGCGTCGTTAGATTTCCGCTAAACATAGAATGAAGATGTTTCTGTCTCTCTGTGAACGCTGAAAACGTAATTGTTAAATATAAATAGCCTAAAAAGTTTGCAATGTTGTATACAAGGGAAGCAAGGATTCAATTGTATTTTTATGAAAACGAGATGCACCAAATTGTAAAATGCACCAAATTATATGATAGCTAGATTGGGCTACATATTGACATTACTTTCATATGTATGTACAATCAATAAACCTACCGAGTATTAAACTATTGGGCTACACCTGAGCCGCTTCACTATTCGTATATTAGGCCTATAAGCCTGAAAGCTCATACATTTCACTGTAGCCTAACCAATAATCTAAAGGTCAACATAGAGGGTTGCCAGTTGATGTATGACACATCCTGATGGCCATGTTGGAAGCCCACCACATCAATTATATGGACAACTACAGCCAAGTGGCTACCCGATGCTGCATGTTAACAGTGCCTAAAATAAGTTGATTCATTATCACGGTCAATTTCTGTGCAGTATTTAGCTGCTCTAACAAAGCAGGAAAGACAACAGGATTTTTTTTTTTACAGATGACCTGCAATCATGAAACACCAACGAGACAAGACTCAAGAACTGTCAGAAAAGCAAAGAAACCTTTTTGCTCGTGAAGACCTGAACCCACTGGTAAGTATGATAGTTTTTTTTTATTTTTAGTTTGGCTGTTTTGCTAAACAGGCGTTAAGAACAAGACTAAGTTAGCCAACATTAGCTAGCTATATAGCTTTTAGCCTAGCTATTACCATGTCTCTTACATAGGCGGCAAGTGAGTTTCAAGTATTTCAGGAAGCAATTTTTTTTTACCATAAAAATGCAGTATTATAACGAAGGATTGTATGCATCTATCATCGCATTTGCAGACTAATGTAAGCCTACTATTCCTAATGTGATGAGTAGATTGGATAGGCATAATTTAGGCTATTAATGAGTGTGTAGTGGAATAGGCCTACAGGTTTATTTCCTTTGCAACAGGAAAAATGTGGCCTTTGATAAACATTTAATGACATTCTACTACACTTTATATGACTGGAGACATTAGCAGAATCTTTTTTAAGATGACGGTAGCCTAAGCCTACTCCTACTCTTTTCTTAGATGCAACCATGTAATCTAGACTTATGAGAAGGGGTAATGGCTAGAAGGGATCCAGCTTTTGTCAAATTAATGTTCTAAGTATATATTTTTTTGCATTTTAGCTGAACCTTTTCCTAACCTTAACCTAATTATCGTAACCTGCTGTGTAATTACTACTAACCTGCTAAAAAAGTCAAATTTGATGTTAATTTGACAAAAGCTGGATCCTTCTAGCCATGACCATGAAAAGGGGATAAACAAATTCTACAATATGACATCCAAATAGCCTAGAAGAGGATATTATTGTCTAGAAAGACTACAGTGGTACTGACCCAATGATAATTTGTTGAGCACTTTATTCATAAGAGGGGAAATGTATGGACATTACAGTCATAGGAAAAAAACCTCAATGGGGTAGGACAACCTGCTGTGTTGACTAATGGTTGTTCCAACAATAGATTGAATCTTTATATAACACTAAAACACCTGAATGAATTAAACACAACCAAACAATCAAGAGCCCTGATGATATAGATTACCTAATGAATTTACAGGATATTCTAACATCAGGTGTGCTTTTCATTTGTTTATGTACTGTAGGTTCACCAGCTGACCTCTATCAAGACACCCATCGACTTGATTCCCACTGTGAAGCTGAGCAATGCTGCAGCAGTTTACTACTTTGTCCTTTTCCAGATATGAAAGGAGACATCCCTCAATACAATACAAGATGGTACAAGATGGTTGTATTATGCTGTGCTTTGGTCAATCTAAATGATTCTGTTGTGCCATTTGAGTACAAAGTACCTTCACCTTGTCCTCATGCCCCTTATACTGTATGACTATATAACATGTCATTTGGATATATGTATGTAAAATACTATTGTTTATGAGTTTGTGAACATACTTTATTTCAATAATAGGCTATATTGTTGTATGGGTGAAATGAAAAGTATTTTGTGTGTCATCTCTGCTTTTTCTTGCCCCATTGAATAAAATATATTTCTTATAGCCTAACTATTCTTTCTTTACAGTTTAAACACATTAGGCAAACCATATTCATTATCATAGTGGCAACTCCAAGTGCCACTGAGAACTTCTAGGAGAAAAGTATATGTCATTGAACTTGGTGGTAGTAGTAGTTGTGTGTATGTTTTAAACTAAACAGCCTATCATCTGATTCCAGACATTTCACTACCTAGGGGTTGGATTTGCACTAAACAATTTCATGTCAGCACAATGCATGTACAAAAACGAGTATAGTGATTAGCCTCATATGCATTGTTTACTGGTATCATTTTTAAATTGAGAACATATAGCTCAAAACTATGTAAACAATGTGTGAGTTAAGCTATTCTTTGCTTCAGATGCACAATGTCAATGGGTGCATTGCAAATGGCCATAAGGCAAATGCCATCATACTGTAGGCCAGTTGTTCCAAACTCCGATCCATGAGTATCCCTGACAGTACACATTTTTATTGTACCCCCAGACATGCACACCTGATTCAACTTGTCAACTACTCATCAGCCCCTCAATGAGTTGAATCAGGTATGTTTGTCCGGGGCTACAACAAAAATGTGTGCTGTTGGGGTTACTCAAGGACTGGTGTTGGTAACCACTGCTGTAGGCCTATAGCTGAATTGCCGTTGCATGCCAATATCATTTGCTTAATGGGTTGACATGGCTGATATTCTGAAAAAAAGAGTGATAATCAAATTAAACTAATTGGAGAGCTTACAACTGAACAAAAAGGTAGTGTTCATTTGAGAATAAAACACAGAAAAATAAAAAATTAGAGACAGATTCCCTTCTGCTCTTTATTGCAGGATTGTGACCTGTGATTAATCAACATTGACACTAGTTCATCATGAATAATAGTTAAGTTAACAATTAAAACGAGTTTAAAAACTTCACTTCAAATAATTAACACTTTCATATAAAGCACTGCTCTGCACTTTTAACAACACTAACAACAAGGCTGGTCCTACAGGCTCTAGTTTTGTCGCACCTGGACTACTGTTCAGTTGTGTGGTCAGGTAGCACAAAGAGGGACCTCGGAAAATTACAATTGGCTCAGAACAGGTCAGCATGGCTGGCCCTTAAATGCACATGGAGAGCTAACATTATTAATATGCATGTAAATCTCTCATTGCTCAAAGTGGAGGAGAGCTTGACTTCAGTGTTTGTTTTTGTAAGAAGTGTTGACATGCTGAATGCACCAAGGGGTTTAAACAACTAGCACATAGTACGGACACCCATGCATACCCCACAGGACATGCGACCAAAGTTCTCTTAACAATCACCAAGTCAAGGACAGACTATGGGAGGTTCTCAGTACTACATAGAGCCATGGCTACATGGAACTCTATTCCACATCAGGTAACTGATGCAAGCAGTAGAATCAGATAAAAAACTGATAAAAATACACCTTATGGGACTGTGAAGAGACACACACACAGGCACACATGATAAGACCTGCACTCTACACACGTACACATGTATGTTGTATTGTAAATATGTGATCGTTGAGTAGTGGCCTGAGGGAACACACTTAATGTATTGGGTATAGTGTTATGAAATGTATTATTTTAAACGGTATATAACTGTGTTAATGTTGCTGGACCGCAAGAAGAGTAGCTGCTGCCTCGGTAGCAGCTAATGGGGATCCTTAATAAATACAAATACAAATTGTGGAATATCTGTAGGCCTACTTGGAACTCAATTCCTGCCTGCCATTAGGCTACATTGATTTGTTGAGCAATTACAAAAATCATTATCATCATATGCTATTTTTAGGTCACGTTGATATTTTCTAAATGGCAATTGAGGGAACGAGCAGCTTTGACTTTATTTATTCTTGCTCACAGTTTACACAAATTGAAGAAATGTAGAATTTACATAATCGAACATTGCATACAAAAACCATGAGAAACCACTTACAGGCTGACCACACAGCTCGCGTCGTGTGAGCGAGCGTTGCAAAATACATTTAGAAATCTATGTTATTCAATTATTGCACCCACACTGCTCGCAGGCGCCAACAAGCTTACTTATTGTGTACATAATGTTGCTACTACCGTCTCTTATGACCGAAAATAACTTCTGGACATCAGAAAAGAGATTACTCACCACGGACTGGAAGAAACTTTTTCCTTTAACGAGTCCGATGAGAAGGATATCCTGCTTTCACTGGAACAGGCCCAGATCCACGCCTTTTGCGTGAAGAAAATATGCTGGGAAAAGGGGACGCAGATCGGGGATCCTTCTGAGAAGCTGGAGGCGAGCGAGTAAACTCCCAATTCCTTCCATTCTCCTTGCTAACGTGCAATCGTGAGAAATCAAAATTGATGACCTATTATTAAGATTATCCTACCAAAGGGACATTAAAAACTGTAGTATCTCATGTTTCACTGAGACGTGGCTGAACGAATAACCAGACAATATAGAGCTGGAGGGATTTTCCATGCACCGGCAGAACAGGGACGCTACCTCTGGTAAGACGAGGGGAGGGGGTGTGTGTCTTTTTGTCAATAACAGCTGGTGTGCGATGTCTAATATTAAAGAAGTGTCGAGGTATTGCTCGCCTGAGGTAGAGTACCTTATGATAAGTTGTCGTCCACACTATCAACCAAGAGTTCTCATCTGTATTACTCGTTGCAATCTATTTACCACCACAAAGCGAAGATGGCGCTAAGACCTCTCTCAACCAACTCTATAAGGCCATTAGCAAAGAAGAAAAGGCTCACCCAGAAGTGGAGCTCCTAGTGACCGGGGACTTTAATGCAGGCAAACTTAAATCAGTTTTACCAAATTTTTACCAGCATGTCACATATGCAACTAGGGGAAAAAAAATCCTAGACCACCTTTACTCCACACACAGAGATGCATACAAAACTCTCCCCCACCCTCCATTTGGCAAATCTGATCACAATTCTATCCTCCTGATTCCTGCTTACAAGCTAAACTAAAGCAGGAAGTACCGGTACTCAATACGGAAGTGGTCAGATGACGCGGATGCTACACTACAGGACTGTTTTGCTATCACAGACTGGAATATGTTCCGGGATTAATCCAATGGCATTCAGGAATACACCAACTCAGTCATTGGCTTCATCAATAAGTGCATGGATGACATCATCCCCACCGTGACTGTACATACAACGTACATATCCCAAGCAGAATCCATGGATTACAGGCAACATCCGCATCAAGCTAAAGGCTAGAGCTGCCGCTTTCAAGGAGCGGGAGACTAATCAGGGTGCTTATAGGAAATCCCACTATGTCCTCAGACGAACCATCAAACAAGCAAAACGTCAATACAGATTAAGATTAAATCGAAGCAACATCTCAAGACATCAGTCCGGAAGTTAAAGCTTGGTCGCAAGTGGGTCTTCCAAATGGACAATGACCCCAAGCATACTTCCAATGTTGTGGCAAAATTATTTAAGGACAACAAAGTCAAGGTATTGGAGTGGCCATCACAAAGCCCTGACCTCAATCCTTTAGAAAATGTGTTGTCAGAACTGAAAAAGCGTGTGCGAGCAAGGAAGCCTACAAACCTGACTCAGTTACACCAGCTCTTTCAGGAGGAATGGGCCAAAATTCACCCAACTTATTGTGGGAAGCTTGTGGAAGGCTTTCCAAAACGTTTGACCCAAGATAAATATTTAAAATGCAATGCTACCAAATACTAATTGAGTGTATGTAAACTTCTGACCCACTGGGAATGTGGGTCAGAAGAAATAAAAGCTGTGAAATGTTATTCTGACATTTCACTTCTTAAAATAAAGTGGTGATCCTAACTGACCTAAGACAGGGAATGTTTACTAGGATTAAAGGTCAGGAATTGTGAAAAACTGAGTTTAAATGTATTTGGCTAAGGTGTATGTAAACTTCCGACTTCAACTGTATGTAATTTATTGACTGTCTGTGCAGGTATGTACACCTGTGGAGAGAAGGGAGAGTGGACCAACTCAGAACATGGGACTAAAACTCCTACCTGTTTGCCAGGTAAGCTTCACAACTGCAGGCCTAACTGTTGAATTTGTACAGTAAGCGTATATGGATCCGATCTGTAGGGATCCGAGTTCCGGTCTCCTGTTCAGGAAACCATTGTCTAAACTATTTCAAAATTCTTTCTTGGACCGAGCGTGCCACTGGTTTTAAGTTGCAAACAGGGCTACCTCATCACGAGAGCATGAGTCCAAATCACACACTGTGTGTCTATGTCTGTGTGTTTCAGCATGTGGGGAGCCGTCCCAGCCCTTCCCAGCACAGATTAAGCGTATCGTCGGGGGGCGTAGCACTGTGCCAGGTCTCTTCCCCTGGCAGGTTCTCCTCACCGTGGAAGACATGTCCCGTGTCCCGGAGGACCGCTGGTTCGGGAGCGGTGCCCTGCTCTCTGAGTCTTGGGTCCTCACCGCTGCTCACGTCCTGCGCTCCCAACGCCGCGGCGCCACCGTAGTGCCTGTGGCGCCCGAACATGTCCGAGTCTACCTAGGCCTGCACGACGTCCGTGCTAAGCAAAACGCCACCAACCGCTCTGTGGAACAAGTCATCCTCCACCCTCACTTCGACCCTCGCAACTACAACAACGACATCGCCTTGGTCAAGCTGAGTCAGGCGGTGCCAGTGGGGGAGCTGGTGCGGCCCGTCTGCCTGCCCCCTCCCCAGGGCAAAGACAGGCCCCAGAGCCCCCAGCTCAACACCCTGGGCCTGGTGGCCGGCTGGGGCATCTCCAACCCCAATGCCTCTGTGGCCGCCGACATCACCGCGCTCTCCTCTGACCTGGGCATGGTGTCGGACGTGCTGCAGTATGTCAAGCTGCCTGTGGTGGCACAGGAGGAGTGTAAGGCCAGCTATGCATCACGCTCCATCAACTACAACATCACTGACAACATGTTCTGTGCCGGCTTCTACGAGGGTGGGCGCGACACGTGCCTGGGGGACAGCGGGGGGGCGTTCGTGATGGAGGAGCCCGGAAGCGGGCGCTGGGTGGCCCAAGGTCTGGTGTCATGGGGGGGCCCGGAGGAGTGTGGGAGCCAGAGGGTTTATGGAGTTTACACCCGGGTGGCCAACTACGCCGATTGGTTGCAGAGCCAACTGGGGACGGGGCCGTGGTGGTGAGAGGGAATAAGGGGGCTCAGTTACATCCCGATGACAAGCAATTTCCATGTCAAACTCGACTTGAAATCCTTGTGCATTCTTATATGATGAACTCCAATGTATCATTCCCCTCTGTTCAACCTGTCCCCTATCCACGTCTCATGTCCTCGGTCTCCTGTGCACCCTCGTCCCCTTTCCCCTTCATAACTCCTCTCTTCAGGGTTGGGGATCAAGTTAATTTAAATTCAGCTTTATTTAGGAGATGAGTTGGATGATGAAATAATATAATTCTTTAAAACCTTTTAATTGACACCACCCAACGTTATATTTTTATTTTCTATTATGAATTCAAAAGATTATCTCCAATTATCTCCACACATGATACCTGAAAAGCTGATCATGAATTATTGTACTCCAACAATACACTCCAACCTCATCTTATCACACTCATAAGCCCTTATATTTTATATGATCGTGTCAATTACGTCCCGATGACAAGCAATTCCATGTCAAACTCGACTTGAAATCCTTGTGCATTCTTATATGATAAACTCCAATGTATCATTCATGTGCTCTCAGATACAAACTGTACTCCTAAACCCATATAATGCTGTAGCCATTTATATCTGACAAGTTACCCCTAACATATAAGAGTAGGGACATACTGCACATGTCATCTAATGATGTTTTATAATTTGCACATGGCATTGACCAGTATTATTTTGTATTTCCTTGACATTATCATGGATGGTAAAATTGATAATGAAATAACCACATTTTTTGAGAAGGCATTGAAATGCTGTTGTGTTACTGAGGTTCTGTTCTTCTTGATCCCTCTCAGACCATAGCTACCAGCATTGGTGTCAGATTAAATGTTTCTGCAGGGGAATTGACAATTTAACCATGTCCATGTGCTTTCGACATTGTGGATTAAAATCTAGTCAATTGTGAATTAAAATATAATCAATTCAACTTTACTCTTAGTCTTCTGTAAGTATGTGTGTAAACTGTATTGTCAGCAGTTAGCAATCACAACACCAATGCAGGCCTATACCATGAGAGGAAAACATTTAAGTCAGTTGTTGTCTTATCAGTTTTTAATGTCAAGGCCATTACCAGTGGGGAGGAAGGGGGGGTAGCTTACATTACATCAGAACTATAATGAGGAAGTGATTTGTGCCATAGTGTATGTATGGGGGTGAGGTGGGGGTTGGTAGGGCAAGAGGGGTGGTCGTGGGGTGTTGATGTGCTTGCCATGCATCTTCTACCTGTGGTGGGATCCCCTGCGGATTTAGAAAAAAAAATAGACATAGATTACATTAATTGGTATTCAATTTCATGTCTTCTAAACATTGTTGTGGGAATAAGTTATTTCTGGCCTGATCCACTGTGGAGTTATTTGTAGCTACACTATTTATAAGAATTAACATGTTTTTCCTGACCTTGTAACCTGCTCCTCCTTATAGCCCATCATTAGGGCCCAGAGTTGTTCCTGGTCAGGTCACATGGCCCAATGTTATAAGTTAACAGCTGCTAGATAGACGGCCCACTCCGAGCCAGTCAATAGGAACACTCACTCGCCTACATGGCAGTTCAACAACTTTCCTGAACTTTCCTGTTCGAGGTGATGGCTTGTGCGAGCAAGGAGGCCTACAAACCTGACTCAGTTACACCAGCTCTGTCAGGAGGAATGGGTCAAAATTCACCCAACTTATTGTGGGAATCTTGTGGATTCTTTCATTCTCTCTACCATTATTCTGACATTTCACATTCTTAAAATAAAGTGGTTATCCTAACTGACCTAAGACAGGGACATTTTACTCTGATTAAATGTCAGGAATTGTGAAAAACTGAATTTAAATGTATTTCGCTAAGGTATATGTCAACTTCTGACTTCAACTGTACATGTCTTCCTGGCATATTACATCATTTATGCAGCAGAATTCAAGACATTTTTGGACTCACCTTGTTATGCTGTGCTCACTTGAACTGGAAGGCGGCGTGGCAGTCTTTCGTGGCCCTACACTCTGTATTTTCCGCCTGCTGCCCCACCACCACAGAAAGCACTGAGCTAACCTGAAACACCTGCATTTTTGAGATGCCTTACTCAAGATAGCAAAAAGAGAGATTTTGTTAACTCAATTAAAAAAAATGTATACATTGGTTGGTACTTTGCCTCCTGCCTACTTTACGGTTTTACTTTTTCATTTTTAATAACCATTTAATCTAAATCTTTATTTTACACATTTTACCAATGTCTTAAGTTTTTTTTTCCCCTCGCTCAACTTTTTTCATACAACTTTTGAACGCTTCATCTGGACATGGTTCTACCTCCAACAGCCGAAGCTAAGTAGTAACGTGAACATTAACACTATGCCATCTAGTTGCAGTCGCTGTACTCATAATACACAGGAAACCTATTTCCTTATGGTGAGGATAGCCGTGCTGCAAGCCCAGCTTCAGACGCAATTGTTAGGCAGTGGTGATTTAAGAGTAGGAAAGGATGAAACAGCATCGTTGCCACCAGTAAGTACAGATAGTAGTATAAATCCCGTCGCACAGTCCCCGCAGCTGGACAATTTTCTCAAGGCTTCTGGAAGGAAATGCTGTCGGATTGCTCAACCGGTGTCGCTCATTCAGCTGACAGAAACATTCAACCGGTTCCGAGCCTTCTCCAGTCTCTCCTCCACCCGTTACGGGGTCTGAGCCGCCGAAGCCTCCCACCATTAGCTCTGACAAATTGAAAACCCTAGTCATTGGCGACTCCAATACCGCCAGTATTAGACTTTTAAAAATTAATCCAGCGATCATACACTGTTTATCAGGGGGCAGGGCTACCAACGTAAAGGCTAATCTAAAGAGGGTGCTGGCTAAGGCTAAAACTGGCAAATGTAGAGAGAATAGGGATATTGTTATCCACGTCGGCACCAACAATGTTCGGATGAAACAGTCAGAGGTCACCAAGCACAACATAGCTTCAGTGTGTAAATTAACTAGACAGATGTGTCAGCATCGAGTAATTGTCTCTGGCCTCCTCCCAGTTACGGGGAGTGATGAGCTCTACAGCAGAGTCTCACAACTTAATTGTTGGTTGAAGACTGTTTCCTGCCCTCCCGAAATATGACTCATCTACAAGCAGGACCAAGCCTGGCCTGCTGAGGAGTGGTGGACTCCATCCTAACTGGGAGGGGGTGATCTCATCTTATAATAAGATACGGTGCAGGCCAGGCTGACAGCTTAGTGGAGTCTGCCTAAAACGTAATCAGCTCAGATATCGCCATTTAGACCGTGTATGTGCCTCGATCTAGGTTTGGCAAAACTTAACATGGCGGTGTTAGCTTAAGCAATCTCACTGGAATAAAGACCTCTCCATTCCTGACATTATTGAAAAAGATTGTGATATCTCACATCTCAAAATAGGGCTACTTCATGTTAGATCCCTCACTTCCAAGGCAGTTATAGTCAATGAACTAATCACTAATCATAATCTTGATTTGATTGGCCTGACTGAAACATGGCTTAAGCCTGATGAATTTACTTTGTTAAATGAGGCCCCTCCTCCTGGTCACACTAGTGACCATATCACCCGCGCATACCTCAAAGGCAGAGGTGTTGCTAACATTTGCATATAGCATAATTCAATTTACAAAAAAACGTATAGTCATGAAATCTCTGCAACCTACTCAATCACATTTTATAGCTACTGTTTACAGGCCTCCTGGGCCGTATACAGCGTTCTTCACTGAGTTACATGAATTTCTAATCTGACCTTGTAGTCAGATAATATTCAAAAAAATTTTTTTCACGTTTTTGACTTTAAAAAAACATTTGACATGTTTATGTGGACATTATGAAGACTATTTGGAATTTCCGTCTACATTGTCGTGACCGCTCTTTCCTGTGGATTTCTGAACATAACGCGACAAACAAACATCGGTATTTTGGGGTATAAAAATAATCTTTATGGAACAAAAGGAACATTTGTTGAGTAACTGGGAGTCTCGTGAGTGAAAATATCTGAATATCATCAAAGGTAAACGGTTCATTTGATTGCTTTTCTGATTTTCGTGACCAAGCTTCCTGATGCTAAGTGTACATAATGCTATGCTAGGCTATCGATAAACTTACTCAAATGCTTGGATTGCTTTCGCTGTAAACATAATTTCAAAATCTGAGACGACAGGTGGATTAACAAAAGGCTAAGCTGTGTTTTGCAATATTGCACTTGTGATTTCATGAATATGAATAATTTTTAGTAATATTATTTGACTGTTGCGCTATGCTATTCAGTGGTTGCTGACGAAAATGATCCCGCGACAGGGATGACCGCGTCAAGAAGGGATCACCGCGTCAAGAAGTTAATATTCACATGGAAAACCCACTCCAAAAGGCTTTCGGAGCCATCCTTGACTCAGTGGGTTTTGTCCAACATGTCTCAGGACCTACTCACTGCCACAGTCATATCCTGGACCTAGTTTTGTCCCGTGGAATAAATATTGTGGATCTTAACATTTTTCCTCATAATCCTGGACTCGCAGACCACCATTTTATTACGTTTGCAATTACAACAAATAATCTGCTTCGACCCCAACCAAGGATCATCAAAAGCTGTGTTATAAATTCTCGGGCAACCCAAAGATTCCTAGATGCACTTCTAGACTCCATCCACCTACCCAAAAATAGGTTAAGTGTATGCAAACTTCCGACTTCAACTATATTCTAAGCTTATCCCCTTTGAGGGGCTTGTCGGCTCCTCTCCGATCTCGTGGGGACATTTACAACTTGATTTGTTTCCTTATCAGGCGGCCTTAGTGTTGCACGTAGTCTAGAACCCCCCCCCCCCCCCCCCCCCCCCTCCCACTGGCTCATCATGTGTCTCGGGACTCCCCCACCAGCAGTTGGTGTCCAAGGCACAAGCGAAAAGGTCGGACACTTTGTGTGAGTTGTCAGCAGCCGCTAACCTTTCTGACTGTAACATTTTAACCAAATCTCCAGGTGTTTGTGCTTCAAAACTCTGTGGCTGTCGTGGCCTGCCAGTCACCACAGCGTCCACATATGGCAACCATTCCAGGCCCTGCGAACTGAGATGAGGATATCTTTCTGCAATATTGCACAGTGTTTCACCAGTGGGAGTCATCGGGTCAGTGGTGGAATTGACTCCGTTAGTTTCGGTGTAAGGGGTTTCAGTCCCTCTCAAAGCGGAAAATGTATCATCGGAAGTAGAGTCCACTCTGCACATAGATGCTTTCGTTTTGAGAAGGACAAGAGAAGTTAATCTTAGCTACAGTATCACATGACTCCAAAAGAGGGAAGTTTCTCACTCACAGAGACAGCTGGCTAGAAATCATGAAAAAAATAGTCAATCAGGTTTACTGATTGAATGTAACAAGATATCGTAATATCTGCTTGAGTCAGATTCTGCACCAAGAGGTGTCGAAACGTGTTTTTCCCAAGGGGTCCTTTCAACAGATACTCCTTGTGGATGACTGTGTTGCAGCCAGCGTTATAGAAGACAGTGTGGTCAATGGAGACAGCAAAGTTGCAGTATTTTTTTTGTAAAAACGGTAGGCCTTAGCTCAGTGGGATAACAGTCTTAAATCACTCCAGACAACGCGGGTTCAATACCCAGTTGGTCACAAATAGATCAGCCCACACGCAAGGTGTTAGTGGGCCATAAACTGATATGGAAATTGTATTAAAATTATATTTTCATGAGGGGTGTTACAGCAATGTAAACAAAGCAAGTATGGGGTGTATAAGAGTGGGCAGAACAACTTATAAAGATGAGAATGATCGGATTAGTAAGACAACTCTGTTTTTACCTCCTGTTTTACCTGTCGTCAAGTGTCTATCTCCAGTCCATTGCTACATCCCTAATGGCACCCTATTCCCTACATTGTGCACTTACTTTGACCCTGGTCAAAAGTAGTGCATTATATTTAAGAATGAATGTGCCATTTGGATGCAGAAAATGTCACCTGTGTTTTATGTTCTCCTTTAATGTTCACTGTGTAACTGTGAAGCGCTTATCAAAGATATCAATTATGCGATTACACTTTGCGATTATGTGATTACACTTTGTTTGTAACTGGAGGTCCATTCAGTTGGTACCCCTTTGACATATTATCCCTTCGTCAGTAGATTAAATGATACATTTTTCAATAGAGTTTCTAGTGACAGTGATTTCTAATCTGTAAACACTGTCAGTCAGTCAGTCAGTCTCCTAGCTTGACGTTTTGAAGACCTTGAGGCATGCGGTGGTGAGCTAATCCTTGTAATACCTGGATCCAGCTGGATGTGTCCCAAATTGCACCCTATTCCCTATAATATAGGGTGCCATTTAGACACAACATTGTTGATACCAGTCTGTCCTTGCTCTTGCCTGACTATTTGTATTTATTATGGATCCCCATTAGTTGCTGCCAAGGCAGAAGCTACTCTTCCTGGGGTCCATAAAAATTAAGGCAGTTATACAATTTTAAAAACATTACAATGCATTCACAACAGATTTCGCAAGATTTAGTCGAACTCCCGAGGTATGCAGTGGTCTAAGACACTGCATCTCAGTGCTAGAGGCATCACCACAGACCCCGGTTTGATTCCAGGCTGTATCACGACCAGCCATGATTGGGAGTCCCATAGGGCAGCACAAAATTGGCCCAGTTTCGTCCAGGGTTTGGCTTGGGTAGTCATTGTAAATTAGAATTTATTCTTAACTGACTTGCCTAGTTAAATAAACGTTAAATAAGATAAAATAAACTCTGCCCTTGACCCTGTTCTGAACACCTGCAAAACAAAGGTCATGTGGTTTGGCATGATTACTACCTCTGAGGGTTTAGAGCTTGAGGTAGTCACCTCATACAAGTACTTGGGAGTATGGCTAGACGGACACTGTCCTCCTCTCAGCACATATCAAACCTGTTAAATCTAGACTTGGTTTCCTCTATCATAATAGCTCCTCTTTCACCCAAGCTGCCAAACTAACCCTGATTAAGATGACCATGCTACCCATGCTAGATTACGGAGACGTAATTTATAGATCGGCAGGTAAGGGTGCTCTCAAACTGCAAGATGTTCTTTACAATTCGGCCATCAGATTTGCCACCAATTCTTCTTATAGGACACATCACCATACTCATCTGTAAACTGTTCATCTCTGTATAGCCGTTGCAAGACCCACTGATTGATGCTTATTTGTGACCCATTTCAGGAAACTAGGCGTACATCGCGGGTCACTACTTCACAGGAGAGCCGTTTAAACGTAAGCTTTAAAAAAAAAATAATCAGAATGCGTGTTTTGGCAGAAATGCCTTCAAAAAACATGTGTACTTTCATGTGCCTTAATAACAAACTTGTATGCCATCGATGAATACAATTGTTAGCACCTCTATGGGATCGGTGTCCCCCCCTGCGGGAAGGTTGAGCTAACGTGCGCTAATGTGATTAGCATGACGTTGTAAGTAACAAGAACATTTCCCAGGACATAGACATGTCTTATATGGGCAGAAAGCTCAAATTATTGTTAATCTAACTGCACTGTCCAATTTACTGCACTGTCCAAAAATACCATGCTATTGTTTGAGGAGAGTGCACACCAACAAAAACGTATAATGGCAACTGGTTTGATACATTCACCTCTGAAGGTAAATAACGTACTTACATTCAGTAATCTTGCTCTGATGTGTCCTCCTGAGGGTCCCAGAGAAAAAATGAAGCATAGTTTTGTTTGATAAATAATTTTTTATATTCAGATCTAGGAACTGGGTTCTACAGTTTGAACCCCTGCTGTGTCTGGCTAGAAGGTTAGTGTGTTTTCTGAAGGAAAGCTAATTATTCATAATTTATGACATTCCTGGGAGTGTGTAAACTTAAATGTTTTATTACCATATCATTTTTGTATGTTCTCTGCAGTTATCTACTGGAAAATGTATCAATTGACCAATTCGGCACATTTGGGCAGACTTGATACAACATTTTGAACAGTAATGCAATGGTTCATTGGATCAGTCTAAACCTTTGCATATATACTGCTGCCATCTAGTGACCAAAATCTAAATTGTGCCTAGACTCCTAAGTCATATAATGGCATTTCTCTTGCATTTCCAAGATGATGGAACAAATGTTTTTTTGAAATGTATGTTTTTTTCTTTGTATTATCTTTTGCCAGATCTCATGTGTTATATTCCCCTACATTTATTTCACATTTCCACACACTTCAAAGTGTTTCCTTTCAAATGGTACCAAGAATATGCATATCCTTGCTTCAGGTCCTCAGCTACAGGTAGTTAGATTTGGGTATGTCATTTTAGGTGAAAATTGAAAAAAAAAAAGGGTATGATCCTTAAGAGGTAAATTACAAGCCTAGTTGGTTTAGCCTCAGAAAAAGTCAGCAACCTTCCCGCTAGCCATGATTGGCTGAGAGATGAGTTTGGATTTGTCTGCCATATATCATGCTTCTGTCTATTTGAGCTGGTCAGAATGTCTAGGTAATCCTGTTAATGCAGCTTTAATTTTTTTTATTGGGTAAAAAAACTGCATAGATGTTGCTCTCCACTTTCTGGAGGACCTAGTTTTGAAATCAACTGAATTCGAGTATGATGTCTAAGGAGATGGAGAAAACACCTGTCTCCGGATAAAATCTTCTAACTAAGGGCAACAATGGCATCTGACAGGAGATGCGTCCATCCATGATGTATATGGGTAAGATAGTCTAGCTAGCTACATTTTCAGATATTACAAGTTTCTAATTTTGACAGAAAATTCATTCATTAATTTCAAGTTAGTGTATTGCTGGCTAGCTAACGTTTTGTGTATGACTTTATTATTCGTATCTCAGAGCCATTTGCTTTGCAAGTTATAGCCTAATGTTAGCTAGCTAACATTGAACCTGGTTGGTTAAATACCTGCAGATTCATGCAGGGTAGTAACTGGGATTATGGTTAATTGTTTAGCTAGCTAGCTACATGTGTTAACAAAAGACTCCACAATGCAAGTAGCCATTTTGGTTACGTTCGTAAATTCAGTCTGGCCATCTACTCCGATTTCAGAGCGGAGGGGACGGCAGCAGTGGGGTAGTCTATGGCGATACGGATATCACTGATATCTACATAGCGCATTGATGTGAATCACACTGCTGCTCTTTCATTTAGAAATTTGCGCCTTACAGATTGTGGTTGTTGTGGATGGCTGTTCACAAATCTAAATATATATTTGAACCCAATAATGGTTGAATCCAAGAAGTGTAAGCTTCCTATCAATCATTGTTTTTGAAACCAGTGGACAGCCAGTGTAAAGAAAATGCGCTCTTGCAACAGCTGCATAGTGCAGATCCCAGCCTATGGAATAAAAGTGGGGCTTTTATTGCTCAATCTAATTCCCGCTGGTTATAATGATAAAAATACATAGGCCTAATGGACTCAAACTTGCACACTTTTGATTTTCCCATGAAGTCTATCTGTAGTTACTACATTAATTTTTGGACTTATAAATTATATTTTACACTACCGTTCAAACGTTTGGGGTCACTTAGAAATGTCCTTGTTTTTGAAAGAGAAACACATTTTATTGTCCAGTAAAATAACATCAAATTGATCAAAAATACAGTGTAGACATGGTTAATGTTGTAAATGACTATTGTAGCTGGAAACAGCAGATTTTTAATGGAATATCTACATAGGCGTACAGAGTCCCATTATCAGCAACCATCACTCCTGTGTTGCAATGGCACATTGTGTTAGCTAATCCAAGTTTATCATTTTAAAAGGCTAATTGATCATTACAAAACCCTTTTGCAATTATGTTAGCACAGCTGGAAACTGTTGTGCGATTAATGAAGCAATGAAACTGGCCTTCTTAAGACTAGTTGAGTATCTGGAGCATCAGCATTTGTGGGTTCGATTTTACAGGCTAAATTTTTCTTCTGAAAATCGTCAGTATATTCTTCTGAGAAATTAAGGCTATTCCATGTGAGAAATTGCCAAGAAAGTGAAGATCTCATACAACGCTGTGTACTACTCCCTTCCCCAAACAGCACAAATTGGCCCTAACCAGAATAGAAAGAGGAGTGGGAGGCCCCGGTGCACAACTGAGCAAGTAAATTAGAATGTCTAGTTTGAGAAACAGACTCCTCGCAAGTCCTCAACTGGCAGCTTCATTAAATAGTATCCGCAAAACACCAATCTCAACGTCAACAGTGAAGAGGTGATTCCGGGAAGCCCATTCTCACACTTAGGGCTTCCCTCCCTAAGTGTGAGAACGGGGTGGACGTGGACTCGGACACACTTCGTCCCTTCCCTTTACACAAATGCATGACCACAGGATGTAACAGCCAGCTACAGTCTCCTGGATCAGTGAATGGGCTAGTCTACTGCTGTCCCTCAGCTGACTAAGCTGTAGAAAGAAGCACATCTTGCTGGGACTATAGCGGAGAGCGGGGACACAAGTAACAAAGGACCTCAGTAAGATATTGCTGCATTATCGGAACTTGAAGCACAAGCATTTCGCTACGCTCACAATAACATCTGCTAGCCATGTGTACGTGACCAATCAAATTTGATTTGATTTGTTGTTCCTTCTCTCTTTCTAGAAGCAATCAGTTTCAGGGCAAAAATACCAATTTGAGGTCTTCAATCAAACTGAGGATTGAGAAATGAGTGTGCACAAGACAGGTCATGGCTTCTTGCATGCATGGCTGTGAGATGTAAGTTACACTACAGAACATGCTGGGTTGTTTGAATGACCCAAATGCTGGGTTGCAGGCAATGAGTCAATAGTTGGGTTGTTTTCTATAAATACAGCAAGGTTGGGTTGTTGGTGCTAGGTTATTAAGGTTGGGCTATGGACATTTAACCCAGCTAGTGGGTTAATTCTCCCGCCACCAGCGCGTGAAGTCCGCCAGAATAGTATTCTAGTTTTATTGCAACTGAGTGGCTGACGAACGGCTAACGTTATTTTGACAGACTACAGGTGTTTTGGCTGACTGAAAACCATGAGAATTGTAAGTAACAAATGTTATGAATTATTAATTTGATGGTCAATCAGGTTAAATAGGTTGTACTATCATAATTAAGTAGCTAGCTAATGTTAGCTTGAACATGAGCTATCTAGCCATTGTTTGCTAATATCTCTGGCTGTGGTAACGTTAGCTAGCTAGCGTTAGCTTCGCGACCATGCTCGTGACGCCAGCTGACTGAATCAGGACAGAGCTTTGGGGGTAAAAAACACAGATTTTGATTGACAGCATCTACGTCTTACACATTTTCATCAATAACCATTAGTACAACCTTAATGGAAACTTGAAAGACTTAGCTTCACCAGAGCCTCTTAGAACCATGCAGCCACTTTGGGACTAGATACATTACATACACTGCCACCAGAGATAGGCCTTAATTTTACCTTACATGTTGACCACACCGCTCACTTTACGTGCTCGAGTGTTGCAAAATAAATGTACACGTACGTGTTATTCAATAATTTCATTGAAACTGCTCTCGCGCGTCTGTGTAGCCAAACGCTAAAATAGAATTTGGTTCTATTTTTGACACTTGACGCATTGCAAGACTCTCATGTCCTCATTGGTTTTTAGGAGCATATAACCATGTGGGTGATTGAAAGATGAATTGAGGTCCACACTCCAGTCTAGTTGGTGTTAGTAATACATCTTAAAGTTGGTTGAGATATAAAGTCCACAGAAGAAGAACTGCTACTGAAGGAGGAGAGATTACTAGAAACTATTAGTTTTCCCTTTTATCTGTGGATTAAATGTCGGAGTAGAGAAAACACGATTTTGTGTGACTCAAAATGGGTCAAAATGACATAAAGATCAATAAAAAAAAGGCCTTGTGCATTTCAGGTAAAATAACAACCCACTGTTTATATCCCAGGACAAATTATTTAGCAACAGCGAGCTAGCTAGCTAAATGTCCATGAATCTTTCATGTGTTACAATCTGTCCCCAAGTTAATATAGTTGGTTCAGAGTTTGTTTTGATATTTCAACCTGCATGTCAGATGCGAATCTGGTGTGGATGTACAAAATCAACATGCACACAATGGTGCACTTGTGTGCCCAGTCTTGACAGCATGTTACTTGCTTTATTGGTTATTTGCACAGATATTCTGTCATGGTGACCAACCTGACACACAACACACACATCACAGGCAGGGAACAGTTCATGGACACTCAGGGGTAAAGTGCCATGCTCAAGGACACAACAGCAGTAGGGTGGTTCACTCCCTCTTCTGGCTGACGGATCACTCCCTGTAAATTTCCCCGGAGGCAGCTTAAATAGTTTAAATATTAGCCGGCCTTTCTAACCTTGAAGTCACTGCCGCCCCTATTCATTTTCACTCCCTTGCCTTTGTTCAACCATTTGGCCGAGTGTTACAACCCTCTCTCAAAGAATTGTGGCAAACCTCTTCAAGGTTAGGAGCGTTTGTCACAAATTAAGTGGTAAACTGTCACCAAATCACCCAAGAATGAGAGTTCTTTCGAACAGGACAGTACCTGTGTGTTTGTTTCTCCGTCCTGGTCCACCCAGGCCATAGGCGAGGTCAAGGATAGCAGGGTTCGGTACACGAATCGGGTTCTCGGTAGGTCCAGTTCCAAACTCCAACAGGTAAGTCCAAAACAATCCAGCTCATACACGGTACATCCAGCCAATCTCTATTGTCTCTTTCTCTATTGTTCATAGATCCTTCCAGCACTCTCTCTCTCTCTTCCTGGTTTTTCTTGACCGTTTATCTGTGGGTCGGCTCCACCTTCTGAGGGTTCCCCTTGCTTCTGGGACTTGTAGTTTTGGCGGTCGGCCAATTTGTGATCTGTAGTTCTGACAGGGGTGGCCATTTTAGTGATCGGGCAGAGCCCGTTTATTAGTTCTGCTCTCACATATCTGCCATTTATCACTTGACCCCCTTCTTTGCCACAGTATTTAATTTGGAAATGTGGGTGAAACTATCCCTTAAAACCTTACCCCTACTGTTTAGGCCTAGCTGTTAAGAGCATTGGGCCAGTAACTGATAGGTCGCTTGTTCGAATCCCTGATCCGGCAAGATGGAAAAATCAGCCATTCTGCCCTTGAGCAAAGCAGTTAACCCCCAAAAACAACTGCTCCCCGGGTACTGAAGATGTCGATTTAAGACAGCCCCCTGCACATCAGATTCAGAGCATTTGGGTTAAATCGGAAGACACATTTCAGTTTAATGCATTCAGTTGTGCATCTGATTAGGTACACCCTTTCCCTTTTACCCTTTCTTTTGCAGCGGAAGAGATGGACCAGGAAACACTCTTGCTTTTGGTCGACTCGACTAAAGCCTGAAGTTAAAGAAGAACATAAAAGCCTTACGAGCAGAAGTGTTTTCTGTAAACTGCACCTTTTTTACACATTTGGGAAGGAAAGACTTAGACCTGGCAATAGTATATAAGGTCCCACAGTTGGCAGAGCAAAAACCAAACCATGAAGTTGAAGGATTTTTCTGTAGAGCTCCGAGACATGATTGTGTCGAGGCACATATCTGGGGAAGGGTACAAACAATTTCTGCAGATTGAAGGTCCCTGGTTGCCTCCATCATTCTTAAATGGAAGAAGGAACCACTAAGACTCTTCCGAGAGCTGGCCGCCCGGCCAAACTGAGCTGTCAGGGGAGAAGGGACCTGGTCAGGGAGGTGACCAAGAACCCGATGGTCACTCTGACAGAGCTCCAAAATTCCTCTGTGGAAATGGGAGAACGTTCCAGAAGAACAACCATCTCTGCCACTCCTTAGTAAAAGGCACATGACAGCCTGCTTGGAGTTTGCGAAAAGGCAAATTAAGACTCTCAGACCATGACAAACAAGATTCTCTGGTCTGATGAAACCAAAATTGAACTCTTTGGCCTGAATGCCAAGCGTCACATCCGGAGGAAACGTGGCACCATGCTTACGGTGAAGCATTGGGCTCCCGAGTGGCGCAGCGGTCTAAGGCGTTACTATAGACCCTGGTTCAATTCCAGGCTGTGATTGGGAGTCCCATAGGGCAGCGCACAAATGTCCCTGAGCCGTCCGGGTTTGGCCGGTGTAGGCCATCATTGTAAATAATAATTTGTTCTTAACGAACTTGCCTAGTTAAATAAAGGTTCAATTGTAAATAAATTAAAGGATGGTGGCAGCATCATGCTGTGGGGATGTTTTTCTGCGACAGGGACTGGGTGACTAGTCAGGATGAGGCAAAGAGGAATGGCGCAAAGTACAGAAAGATACTTGATAAAAACCTGCTTCCGAGCACTCATGACCTCCGACTGGGGCAAAGGTTCACCTTCCAACAGGACAACGACCATAAGCACACAGCCAAGACAACACAGGAGTGGCTTCAGAACAAGTCTCTGAATGTCCTTGAGTGGCCCGGCAAGAGCCCGGACTTGAACCCAATCGAACATCTCTGGAGAGCCCTGAAATTGTGACATTTCTGGTTTTTATTTGTAATAAATTTGCTAAAATTGATTAACAGTTTTTGCTTTGTCATTGTGGGTTAATGTGTGTAGATTGATGAGGGGGGAAAAACAATTGAATAAATGTTATAATACAGCTAACAAAATGTGGAAAAAGTCAAGGGGTCTGAATACTTTCCGAAGGCACTGTATACTTAACAATGTTTCATGAGCTGAAATAAAAGATCCCAGAAATATTACATATGCACAACAAGCTAATTTCTCTCAAATTTTGTAAACAAGATAATCCATCCACCTGACAGGTGTGGCATATCAAGAAGCTGATTAAACAGCATGGTCAGGGGCGCCGTATGGGGGGAAAGTTAGGATGATTCTAAGGGCCTGTGACTGACAGGGGCCCTAAAATATTATTAGAACATTAGGTACATTTTTTTAAATATTAAATGATTAACCTATCATCATTATTATAATATTTAAATCACAATGTACTAATAAAACTAACGTTTCATTTTATTTTCTTGTTTTTGGCCAAAAGTTGAAATCCAGTGAGCCTCTGTATTGCTAGCAGTGAATTGCGAGTGAGGAGTGCCGGTGAAGCATCATGTCTCAGCTTCCTATTGAAAAACCTGGCTTCCAAAAATGAAAAGAAAGAAAAGAAAGACATGAGAGAGAAAAGAAAGGGCGACAGTATGTCACACAATTTTTCACAAAGGAAGGTGGGTGTAGTCCGTGAGTGGTGGAAATTAACCTGTTAGCTTAGTCCATAGTGAAATAGGCATTAGTTACTGAATATCTTCACAGAATATTCTGTGTTTACATTTCACTCCTCTTTTAGCTGACATTTAATCAATGCAGGCAAACTTTTAGCAAGCTTTTCATACTAAATCCGTTGTCCCTGCCCCTGCCTGGTGCCATGCCCAACAGTCGCAGCTTCAGGCTCAGCAGCCCCGTCTCCCCATCCTCATGCCCCTGAACCAGCCCTACTCCCAACTGAAGAAGGAGGTGAGCAGCATTGTGTTGAATTACATGCCAGTTGCCATAATTGCAGGTACTGCAATGCATTGAGGACAGGAATGTGATTCTCCAGACAGGAAAAATCTCACTTGACACAGAGACTGCCAATATCAGAGCCTTAAAGGAAAAGATGCACGCTCTTAGAGATGAACTTTATATCCCATGTCAAATTATTTAGCAACAGCGAGCTAGCTTTTGTGTCCAGTGTCCAGTGTGTGTGTGTGTGTGTGTGTGTGTGTGTGTGTGTGTGTGTGTGTGTGTGTGTGTGTGTGTGTGTGTGTGTGTGTGTGTGTGTGTGCGCATGGACGTAGGAGGGGAGCCCCCCAATGTTAGAAGCAGGTAAAATACCCTCCCCCCTGCCACAATAATAATATTTTTATTTTTATTTCACTAGACTCTTTTTTTTTTAAACGAGTCCTCAGACTCATTGAGGAACTTTTGTTTTGTAAAGGTTTCTGCTGCTGGAATGTGAGTCACTACCCCCACCTCCATTGACTGCTTCATTCTCACTCTCGGTTGTTACAAGCAGTGTGTGAGTGAGAGAAAAAGTACTGTGCAGCATCACCATCATTTCGCACCACACCGAGGAAAGTTGGCAAGAACAAAGTAAGTTAAAATAAAAAATGTATGAATGTGAATAAACTTTGATATGTTAGAACGGACGTGAGTTTTCTCCGGACTAGTAGCTTTACGGTTTAAGTTATTTGTAGCTGTGTCAGTTTTTATCTAACTAGTTAACGCTATGTTTTATATAACTAGCTACTTTCTGGCTGTGTGAAAACTGATAGTGAATGTTTAAGCGTCAGTACAGAGACAAAGTAGAATCTCAATTCAACGGCTCAGACACAAGAGGCATGTGGCAGGGTCTACAGTCAATCAAGGATTACAGGAAGAAATCCAGCCCAGTCACGGACCAGGATGTCCTGCTCCCAGGCAGACTAAATAACTTTTTTGCCCGCTTTGAGGACAATACAGTGCCACTGACACGGCCTGCAACGAAAACATGCGGTCTCTCCTTCACTGCAGCCGAGGTGAGTAAGACATTTAAACGTGTTAACCCTCGCAAGGCTGCAGGCCCAGACGGCATCCCCAGCCGCGCCCTCAGAGCATGCGCAGACCAGCTGGCCGGTGTGTTTACGGACATATTCAATCAATCCCTATACCAGTCTGCTGTTCCCACATGCTTCAAGAGGGCCACCATTGTTCCTGTTCCCAAGAAAGCTAAGGTAACTGAGCTAAACGACTACCGCCCCGTAGCACTCACTTCCGTCATCATGAAGTGCTTTGAGAGACTAGTCAAGGACCATATCACCTCCACCCTACCTGACACCCTAGACCCACTCCAATTTGCTTACCGCCCAAATAGGTCCACAGACGATGCAATCTCAACCACACTGCACACTGCCCTAACCCATCTGGACAAGAGGAATACCTATGTGAGAATGCTGTTCATTGACTACAGCTCGGCATTCAACACCATAGTACCCTCCAAGCTCGTCATCAAGCTCGAGACCCTGGGTCTCGACCCCGCCCTGTGCAACTGGGTACTGGACTTCCTGACGGGCCGCCCCCAGGTGGTGAGGGTAGGCAACAACATCTCCTCCCCGCTGATCCTCAACACTGGGGCCCCACAAGGGTGCGTTCTGAGCCCTCTCCTGTACTCCCTGTTCACCCACGACTGCGTGGCCACGCACGCCTCCAACTCAATCATCAAGTTTGCGGACGACACAACAGTGGTAGGCTTGATTACCAACAACGACGAGACGGCCTACATGGAGGAGGTGAGGGCCCTCGGAGTGTGGTGTCAGGAAAATAACCTCACACTCAACGTCAACAAAACTAAGGAGATGATTGTGGACTTCAGTAAACAGCAGAGGGAACACCCCCCTATCCACATCGATGGAACAGTAGTGGAGAGGGTAGCAAGTTTTAAGTTCCTCGGCATACACATCACAGGCAAAGTTAATTGGTCCACTCACACAGACAGCATCGTGAAGAAGGCGCAGCAGCGCCTCTTCTACCTCAGGAGGCTGAAGAAATTTGGCTTGTCACCAAAAGCACTCACAAACTTCTACAGATGCACAATCGAGAGCATCCTGTCGGGCTGTATCACCGCCTGGTACGGCAACTGCTCCGCCCTCAACCGTAAGGCTCTCCAGAGGGTAGTGAGGTCTGCACAACGCATCACCGGGGGCAAACTACCTGCACTCCTGGATACCTACACCACCCGATGTCACAGGAAGGCCATAAAGATCATCAAGGACATCAACCACCCGAGCCACTGCCTGTTCAGCCCGCTATCATCCAGAAGGCGAGGTCAGTACAGGTGCATCAAAGCTGGGACCGAGAGACTGAAAAACAGCTTCTATCTCAAGGCCATCAGACTGTTAAACAGCCACCACTAACATTGAGTGGCTGCTGCCAACACACTGACACTGACTCAACTCCAGCCACTTTAATAATGGGAATTGATGGGAAATGATGTAAATATATCACTAGCCACTTTAAACAATGCTACCTTATATAATGTTACATACCCTACATTATTCATCTCATATGCATACGTATATACTGTACTCGATACCATCTACTGTATCTTGCCTATGCTGCTCTGTACCATCACTCATTCATATATCCTTATGTACATATTCTTTATCCCCTTACACTGTGTACAAGACAGTAGTTTTGGAATTGTTAGTTAGATTACTTGTTGATTATTACTGCATTGTCGGAACTTGAAGCACAAGCATTTCGCTACACTCGCATTAACATCTGCTAACCATGTGTATGTGACAAATAAAATTTGATTTGATTTGATTTTGAAGCCCAGAATACTTGCTAGCTACAGAATAACTGGCATAGTGACAATCACTGACACAGCTACATAACCTTAACAACACTATCAACAAGGCAGGTGCTACAGGCCCTAGTTTTGTCACACCTAGACTACTGTTCAGTATTGTGGTCAGGTGCCACAAAGAGGGATTTAGGAAAATTGCAGTTGGCTCAGAACAGGGCAGCAAGGCTGGCCCTGAAAAGTGCATAGAGAGATAACATTAATGACATGCATGTCAATCTCTCATGGCTCACAGTGGAAGAGAGGTTGACTACATCACTACTTCTTTTTGTAAGCGGTGTTGACAAGTTGAATGTACCGAGCTGTCTGTTTAAAATACTTGCACACAGCTCAGACACCCATGCATACGCCACAAGACAAGCCACCAGAGGTCTCTTCACCGTCCCCAAGTCCAGAACAGACTATGGGAGGTGCACAGTACTACATAGAGCCATGACTACATGAAACTCTATTCCACATCAGGTAACTGATTGAAACAGTAGAATCCGATTATGTGCCACGCAATGGATGTGCCACCATTCAAGAAAAAAAGAGGACATAAGAGTTATTTTCAAAGGAGTGCAAAGGACTGTGAATAAGGTTAGTAGCAAGCAGGCAAAGTAGCAGGCAAATTTGAGTAATTTCATCTTAGATGTCTTTAATTAATCACATGATTATGAGTCATGAAGGTGTGTTCCATGTGTTAAGACTTTGGTGCTATCATGTCACGCAGGTGCGTGACAGCCATGAACAGACATACAGGCAGAGAGGGAGAGAACACAAACCAACAGGTAAGATAGTGAGAAGTGCCTCTCCAAGCTCATAGAGTTCATAGACTGAGGATCTGTCATAGTGTGAATCATTCTGAATGATCATATATGATCTCTGAAATGGAAATGGAAATGATAGCAGTTTAAGTCTAGAGGGTGTATTGCGTGTGTTAACTTCATGCAGGGGAGAGGCAGCCAAGATGATATTTAATTTTTGATAATTGTGTAGAGTTTGACCTTTCATGCCTACATTTTTTTATTAAAGCAGTTTTTAACTTTGTATGTTAGCTCTGGTGAATTGGTTTATATTTCAATCTCGTATGACACGGGCAATATTGGATTACTGCATTCAGCAATAACCGACTGAGATTAATTTCAAAGAGGAGTCATGATAGAAAATGCAACGTTTTGCAGCGACTGGAGCAGATTGAAGCAGCAACGTCGACGAATGTCATAACAACGGGGAAATGGACAGCCAAATATAGGAATTTTGGAATGACTGAAAACATCCGTGGTTGACCACATTGCAAATGCTCAAAGGGAATTGAGGAGCCTGAGTGTCTACATTGCCACAGGACGTACCTCAAGCACAATTAGAAATAAAAGCCAATTCAGAAAGGAAAGCCATATTATAACCTATGTGTTGTGATAATTGCGTTGTTTGCTCTATAACCTGTTCGTGTATATTCCTTGACACCGCGATATGTAGAACTAAGGCCGAGACAATAAGAAGACAAGGTGGCAGAATAAATTCAACCACACATTTGTTTCATTGCAAAACTGGAGAGCAACATCTGTCCAGTGAAGTCCACAAAACATGTTGCATGTAACAAACAGTTACATAACCTACAGAATGGTTAAGCATTGTAATCTTTCTGACATTTTTGGACTAATAAATTGATTTAGATCCAAGGAGATTTACCGCAAGTAGCAAAGAAAACAGGAGCTGCCACATCATATTCCAAAACAGTTTTAACTTCAACATTTCAACATCTCATCACCTATGCTTAGTCTAATACAGTGACAACAAAAATAAACAAAAAAAACGATTTAGTTGTGACAGTGTTTCCTTGCAAAGTTTGGATTTTGGATCCCGCAATGCGATTAGCCTCAGTTGCTGTGACCGCTACTATCTGTCCTGGGATCCTACCAGACCAAAACCTCTGAAGTATTTTGCCGTACCTAGCTACTAGCCTAGCTGGTAGCTATCAGTACCAAGCTAGCAGGGAAGCAATTAGCCCATGTGGTTGGGACCGCGGCGGTGTCCCACGCTAATTGTGTCTGTATTCAATGCTGCTTTTCCCCCTGCAACCTGACCTGGCTGGAACTGCATTTTATAGCTACCAATGTTAGCCGACGCTGCTACAAACAGGATGTGCAAAGACTGCTTTCGTGCTCACCGCTGTGAGAGGATTTAAAGGAGGACACATATTTCTGCTTTTCAGATTTTACAATTTGTGTGAGCTCTTTTTATTCACTTAGTTCAGAATTATATGGAAGGAGAGAGACAAGGAAGCCTAGCTAACCTAGATGGCTGGCAGCCTTAAATGGAGGTCGCTATTGAACGTTTTCAATGCTGCTGCAGCTGTGTTTATTTTGGTTTATTCCGGGACAGAGTGGACCGCCTAGACTTTCAATGTAACAACTGTTTGCTTGCAGAGGACTACAGGGGCAAAGTGGCTACTCTTATCAAACAAGTAGCGAACCTACACAAGCTACTGGGGAATCCATGCTCACCTAGTTTTTCTTCTTGTCTACCCCAGATGCCACTCTGGCCTCGAAAACACTGTCCTCTGGCAACGGGCGACAGCTTAGTGCAGCACAATCTTTTTATTATCAATGTCTCTCCGCCAATCATCAGTTCTTTGTGTAAGTGTTGTGCTTGTTATATGTCCTTCCCTATAAGCATGCTGAAAGTCTGTTGTTAATTTGTTTACTGTAAAATAACATTGTATCTGGTCAAACACCATTATTTCCAAAAGTTTACTAAGGGTTGGTAACAAGCTGATTGGTTGGCTGTTTGCATTTGTATTTATTAAGGACACCCCTTAACAGCGGGGACTGTGAATAGACACGGTCACAGAAACACATATGCATTATAAGACACGCACTCTACACACACATACACATGGATTTTGCATTATAGATATGTGATAGTAGATAAGTGGCCTGAGGGAACACACTTCATGTGCTGTGACTCTTTCTGGGGTCCAGCAACATTAAGACAGATATATACAATTTAAGATATTATGTAACATTTCATCACACTTTTCACAACACATTAAGTGTGTTCCCTCAGGCCACTTCTCTACTATCACATATCCATAATGCAAAATCCATGTGTACGTGTGTGCCTGTGTGTGTGTCTCTTCACAGTCCCCGCTGTTCCATAAGGTGTATTTTTATCTGGTTTTTAAATCTGATTTTACTGCTTGCATTAGTAACCTGATGTGGAATAGAGTTCCATGTAGCCATAGCTCTATGTAGTACTGTGCAATATTTTGTGTGAGCGGAATTACTTTTTCCTGCCTCCAGGACTGAAGGCACACACTTTCTAGTAGGCTTAGATTGAACATATTGCAAATAGGAGTGGCAATATCGCCCGCTATTATCCTCAGTAATTTTCCACCAAAGTTGTCAGACCCCGGTGGCTTGTCATTGTTTATAGACAACAAAAATTTTTTTGCCTCTTCCACACACACTACGGATTTCAAAATGTCAATGCTTGTGTTTCATAATTTGGTCAGTTATCCTAGGATGTGCAGTGTCTGCATTTGTTGCTGACATGTCTTGCCAATGAAAAAATCATTAAAGTAGATGGCAATATGACATGGTTTTGTGATGAATGAGCCATCTGATTCAATGAATGATGGAGCTGAGTTTTACTTTTTGCCCAAAAATCAGAGCTTGGAGAAGCCTAATATCCATGACTAAACGGTCACATGGAATTTGACCACCTTCATGACTCATTACCGCCACACCGGCAGTCACAAGGTCACCGCAACAGCCCTAGGTGTTCCTAATGTTTGGTATACTCAGTGAATACAGTTGATGTCGGAAGTTTACATACACAGGTTGGAGTCATTAAATCTAGTTTTTCAACCACTCCACAAATTTCTTGTTAACAAACTATTGTTTTGGCAAGTCGGTTAGGACATTTATTTTGTGCATGACACAAGTCATTTTTCCAACAACTGTTAACAGACAGATTATTTTACTTATAAATCATTGTATCACAATTCCAGTGCGTCAGAGGTTTACATACACTATGTGCCTGTGTGACTGTGTGACTATGTGACTGTGCCTTTTAGAAGCCTCTGATAGGCTAATTGACATAATTTGAGTCAATTGGAACAGTAAAACAAGTCCTATATCAACATAACCTCAAAAGCCGCTCAGCAAGGAAGAAGCCACTGCTCCAAAACCGCCATAAAAAAAAGCCATGCTACAGATTGCAACTGCACATTGGGACAGAGATCGTACTATTTGGAAAAATGTCCTCTGGTCTGATGAAACATAAATAGAACTGTTTGGCCGTAATGACCATCATTATATTTGGAGGAAAAAGGGGGAGTCTCGCAAGCCGAAGAACACCATCCCAACCGTGAAGCACGGGGGGGTGGCAACATCATGTTGTGGGGGTGCTTTGCTGCAGGAGGGACTGGTGCACTTCACAAAATAGATAGCATCATGAGGCATAAAAATTATGTGGATATATTGAAGCAACACTCAAAACATCAGTCAGGAAGTTAAAGCTTAGTCGCAAATGGGTCTTCCAAATGGACAATGACCCCAAGAATACTTCCAAAGTTATGTTAAAATGGCTTAAGGACAACAAAGTCAAGGTATTGGAGTGGTCATCACAAAGCCCTGACCTCATTGTTTCCCACAATAAGTTGGGTGAATTGTGGCCCATTCCTCCTGACAGAGCTGGTGTAACTGAGTCAGGTTTGTAGGCATTCTTGCTCGCACACGCTTTTTCAGTTTTGCCCACAAACTTTTTGTGGAAGGCTACCTGAAATGTTTGACCCAAGTTTAAAAAAAAAAAAAAATTAAAGGCAATACTACCAAATACTAATTGAGTGTATGTGAACTTCTGACCCACTGGGAATGTGATGAAAGAAATAAGAACTGAAAGAAATCATTCTACTATTATTCTGACAATTCACATTCTTAAAATAAAGTGGTGATCCTACTTGACCTAAGACAGGGAATTTTTACTTGAATTAAATGTCAGGAATTGTGAAAAAACTGAGTTTAAATGTAGTTGGCTAAGGTGTATGTAAACTTCCGACTTCAACTGTATATCACAGAAACGTCCACCAAAAGGAAATATAAGAATCAAGATCAAACCTCAAAAGACCACTGGCCCATATGAATGTATGTAACCTTAGAAATAAGGTTCATGAAATCAATAACTTGCTAACATCAGATAGCATTCATATATTAGCCATTTTTGACACTCACTTAGATAATTAATTTGATGATACAGCAGTAGCAATACAAGGATATAACATCTATAGAAGTGACAGAAATGCTTATGGGGGATGTGTTGCTGCATATATTTAGAGCCATATCCCTGTAATGCTTAGAGAAGATCTTATGTCAAGTGTTATTGAAGTGTTGTGGTTGCAGGTTCACTTGGCACATCTAAAGCCTTTTCTTTGGGTGTGTTGCTATAGGCCACCAAGTGCTAACAGTCAGTATCTAAATAATATGTGTGAAATGCTTGATGGTATATGTGATGGAAACAGAGAGGTCTACTTTCTTGGGTACCCGAATATTGACTGGTTTTCATCAAGCTGTCCGCTCAAGAGGAAGCTTCTTAATGTAACCAGTGCCTGTAATCTGGCTCAGGTTATTAATCAACCTACCAGGGTGTTTCTAAACACTACAGGAACAAGATTGTGCTGCCATCCTGTTAGAAGGTAACAGATTATTTTATTACAATGGTTCAATTGGATTTTCATTGTGTGCAATGGTGTTATTTGCCCCCTAGTGGATGTTTCTGGTACTTAGAAAGACAACGCAAACAGGAAGTAGAGAATTTGTTCTGCACGCATAGAAGCAGCTACAAACAACGCTACGGTGCAGGTCTTTCAATGTAGTTATTTCTTGTCACGCTTCAGCCTTGGAAAATATTTGTTTTTTCACAACATAAACGTTTTCAATATATTCATTCAAGAAAAGTCACGCCTTGGGAGTTTTATTGAAGACTTAGTTGTTAGCTATCTGTCTAGTTTTGCATGGGAATGCAACTCAAGGGCAGAATAGTGAAAAAACATCATCACAGCGGGCTCAAGCACAATAATAACTGCACACGGTGGTTATGTTTCTACGTTCATCAGCCAACAAAGCCTCTTATCCTAGGGAAGACCAGCAGTCTACGATGCAACAACCAGAGTCAGGTGTTCAACAGAGAGAGATGGAAGAGCCTCTTCAGCACATTGGGACCAAGTCTCATTCTACAAGATCAAGGTCATCAAAACAGTCAAGCAGATCCTCAACAGCGAGTTCTGCAGCCGTCAAAGCACGCGCCAAGGCAGACGCAGCGCGTGCACAAGTCCCCTATGCTGAGAAGGAAGCTGCTGTGATGAAGCAAAAAGCTGACCTCGAGGCAACTTTATATGTTCTCCAAGTTGAGAGAGCAGCTGCTGCTGCATTGGCTGAAGCTGCAGCCTTTGAAGAAGCTGTAGAAGCAGAACGCAGAGAGCTTCGCAAAGAACTAGACACAGGGACACAGCCCTTAAGTCCAGTCCAACGTACATGTGAGTATGTGCAACAACATGCTAGGCCCTACTTTGCTGAACTTCCATTTGAAGTGGAGAAACAAGAGCTTAGTGTTGACCCAGCTACATGCCACAATCTAGAAAGTAGCAAACAACGGAGCATAAGCAGAGACTCTCCGTTCAAAAGGAATGAACAGCAGCATGGTGGAAATGGAAAACAAGCCCACTTCCAGTCACACACACAAAACTTCCCTGAGTCACAAGTGGCACCAGACCTCATCAAGTACCTCCTACGCCGTGAGATGGTGAGTTCCGGACTCCTGAAGTTTGATGATTGTCCTGAAAATTATTGGGCATGGAAAGCATCCTTTCTCAATGCGACCAGAGACTTGAATTTATCAGCCGGGGAAGAGTTAGATCTAATTACCAAGTGGCTAGGGGCAGAGTCGTCTGAGCAAGCAAACAGAATTAGATCTGTCCATATTTTCAACGCAACAGCAGGACTTAACATGGTCTGGCAACGACTAGAAGAGTGCTATGGTACACCCGAAGTGATCGAGAATGCACTGTTGAAGAAAATTGAGGATTTTCCAAAACTGGCTAACAAAGACAATCACAAACTAAGAGAACTAGGTGACATTCTTCTCGAACTGGAGTGTGGTAAAGTAGAAGGGTACCTTCCAGGCCTCGCTTATCTGGACACATCTCGGGGGGTAAACCCTATTGTAGAGAAACTTCCATTCAGTTTACAAGAAAAATGGATAGCACAGGGATCCAAATATAAGGAGGACTATCGGGTAGCATTCCCACCATTCTCGTTCTTCTCGAGATTCATCAGGAATCAGGCGAAAATTAGAAATGACCCCAGCTTCACCCTCTACACCTCAACTAACCAGGTGCCCATGAAAAGTGAGAAACCTGCCAGGTACAGCAGCAAGACACCTGTGACTGTATACAAGACAGATGTGTCATCTGAGGCCTCAGACCACCAAACCAAACCCAGTAAGACAAAGGTTGAAAACCCTGACCATCACTGTCCAATACATAACAAGCCTCATCCTCTTAAAAAGTGTTGTGGGTTTAGATACAAAACTCTAGATGAGCGCAAATCATATCTCAAAGACAATGGCATTTGTTTCCGATGTTGTGGGTCAACTCAGCACAGAGTTAAAGACTGTAAGGTTTCAATCAAGTGCTCTGAGTGCGACAGCGACAGGCATCTTGCTGCTCTGCATCCAGGCCCAGCCCCTTCATATACAGACACCGCTACAGCAGAGAAAGAGCATGGTGGGGAGCAAGGTGACGATGCTCTTCTATCTGTCACCTCAAAGTGTACAGAGATCTGTGGTGAGGCAGTCAATCCAAGATCATGTTCAAAAATATGCCTAGTCAAAGCTTATCCGGCTGGGAAAAGAGAGAAAGCTGTCAAAATGTATGTAGTGCTTGATGAACAGAGTAACAAATCTCTGGCCAAGACAGAGTTTTTCAGTCTCTTCAACATCAATGACAACTCTGCTCCATACACCATGAAGACGTGTTCTGGGGTAACAGAGACTTCGGGCAGGAGAGCCGTCAACTTCATGGTGGAGTCTATAGATGGACACATGCAGCTCACTCTCCCTACTCTGATAGAGTGTGATATGATGCCAGACGATAGGATGGAGATTCCCTCCCCCGACATTGCGTATCATCATCCCCATCTGCAACCAGTTATGGACAAAATTCCAGCAGTGGACCCAGACACTCCCATCCTCCTGCTCTTAGGACGAGACATCTTAAGGGTACACAAGGTACGAGAGCAAATCAATGGCCCCCACGACACTCCTTATGCACAGCGACTCGACCTCGGGTGGGTCATCGTGGGTGAGGTCTGTCTGGGAACGGCTCACCGACCAGCCAATGTTAACGTGTTCAGGACAAACATACTTCAAAATGGTCGCACATCCTATCTGAGCCCTTGCCCTGACATCATCCAGGTAAAAGAGAACTACAACAGCGTAGCTCAGAAACACATCTCTCCCTCTACAGTGCACTCGAGAGATCCAATCACAACTGTGAACACAGACAGCCTGGGATGTTCCGTGTTCGACAAAACACAAGACGATGATAAACCAGCACCATCAGTGGAGGACAAAGCCTTCTTGGACATTATGGACAAACAGGTTTTCCAGGATGATGGAAACAACTGGGTGGCTCCACTACCCTTTCGCCCCACTAGACGTCGCCTCCCTAATAACAGGGAGCAGGCCATGAACCGTCTCACATCACTTCGCAGGACTTTAGACAGAAAGCCTGACATGAAGCGTCATTTTATTGACTTCATGCAAAATATGCTGGATAACGACCAAGCCGAACCTTCACAGCCACTAGAGGGAGACAAAGAACGTTGGTATCTGCCCATATTTGGTGTTTACCATCCACAAAAGCCTGAACAAATAGGAGTAGTATTTGACTCCAGTGCTAAGTGTCAAGGAGTGTCACTTAACAATGTTCTGCTCAGTGGTCCAGACTTAAACAACACACTCTTGGGTGTCCTAATGCGTTTCCGCAAGGATTGCATTGCACTAACAGCAGATGTGCAACAAATGTTTTACTGTTTGGTGTACGTGAGGATCACAGAGATTACTTAAGGTTTCTCTGGTATGAAGACAACAACCCAGATAGAAACATAACCGAGTACAGGATGAAAGTGCATGTATTTGGGAACAGCCCTTCACCAGCCGTAGCCATCTACTGCATGAGACGAGCAGCGCTACAGGGTGAGAAGGAACACGGGTCAGAACCCAAGCAATATGTAGTGAGGAACTTCTACGTCGATGATGGTCTGACATCAGTAGCTACTACAGAAGAAGCTATCAACATTCTAAGAAAAACACAAGCAATGTTGGCGGAGTCCAACATGAAACTACACAAGATTGCATCCAATAGCAAAACAGTTATGGAAGCCTTCCCTATGGAGGACCGTGCGAAAGACTTAAAAGATCTGGACCTAGGAGTGGATCCTCTCCCCTTTCAACTGAGTCTGGGACTTTCCTGGAACCTGGAAACAGACAGCTTCTCATTCCAGGTGTCTCACAATGAGAAGCCTTTTACGCGGAGAGGCATCCTGTCCACAGTGAATAGTCTTTATGACCCCCTTGGGTTCGTGGCTCTAATAACAATGCAAGGTAAAGTCTTAATCAGAGAACTCTCTTCTGATCAGAGTGAGTGGGATGCCCCTCTTCCCACAGAAAAAGAAGAGAAATGGAAAAAGTGGAAGCAAGTCCAGTGTCTCGCTGACACCTTTTGGAAAAGGTGGAGACAGGAGTACCTGACAACGCTGCAGAGACGCAGAAAATGGACAGCAGAAAAGCCAAATGTAAAAGTGGGAGATGTTGTCTTATTGAAAGACAGTCAGGCACACAGAAATGACTGGCCAGTCGGGCTTGTGGTAAAAACCTTTCCCAGTACTGACAAAAAGGTTAGGAAAGTAGAACTAAAAATTGTCAAGCAAGGAGCTGCTAAGGTGTTTCTGAGACCAATCTCAGAGATTGTTGTTCTTCTTTCTGAAGCATCCTAGAGACAAAAGATAAAAATAGAAAGGGCATTATTTGTTTCTTGATATGTTTTATTTCATAGTGGCACAATTTCATTATACCAGGCGGGGAGTGTGCTGCCATCCTGTTAGAAGGTAACAGATTATTTTATTACAATGGTTCAATTGGATTTTCATTGTGTGCAATGGTGTTATTTGCCCCCTAGTGGATGTTTCTGGTACTTAGAAAGACAACGCAAACAGGAAGTAGAGAATTTGTTCTGCACGCATAGAAGCAGCTACAAACAACGCTACGGTGCAGGTCTTTCAATGTAGTTATTTCTTGTCACGCTTCAGCCTTGGAAAATATTTGTTTTTTCACAACATAAACGTTTTCAATATATTCATTCAAGAAAAGTCACGCCTTGGGAGTTTTATTGAAGACTTAGTTGTTAGCTATCTGTCTAGTTTTGCATGGGAACGCAACTCAAGGGCAGAATAAAGATCATTGACATGTATCGATCCCATTTTTACTAATACTGTAGATTACTGCACCCATTGGATGCAGTAATCACAATATAGTGGCTATATCCAGGAAAGTCAAAGTTCCAACAGCTGGGCCTAAAATAATGTTTAAGAGATCATAAAAAAGATTTTGCTGTGACTCTTATGTGGATGATGTTAAAAATATTTGTTGGTCTGATGTGATTAATGAGGAGCATCCAAACACTGCACTTGATTAATTTATGAAATTTCTTTGTCCAATTATTTATAAACATGCACCAGTTAAGAAACTGACTGTTCGAACTGTTCAGGCTCTATGGATTGATGAGGAATAAAAAATTGTATGATTGAATTTGGGGCAAAATGAGTGGCTATAAGTCTGGCTGCACATCTGACTGGCTTACTTACTGCAAATTGAGAAATTATGTGAATAACTCAACAAAAAGAAGAATAAACTGTATTATTAAGCCAAGAACGATGATTTAAACAATTATGGAAGAACAACTTGAGCACTTTAAATTAAATTATGGGCAGAAAGACAAATTCAACTCTGTCTTTCATCGAATCAGATGGCTTATTCATCACAAAACCATTTGATTTTGCCATTTATTTTACTGAATACTTCATTGGCAAACTGGGCAAACTTAGGCAGGACATGCCAACAACGAACAGTGACAATTGTATTCATGCATAAAGAAAAATTAAATAAAAGCATTGCAGTCTGAATTTTGTAAAGTTTTCTATTTATTTATTTAATCAGGCAAGTCTGTTAAGAACAAATTCTTATTTACAATGACGGCCTACCAAAAGCCAAAAGGCCTCCTGCAGGGACGGGGGTTTTGGGATTAAAAAATAAAAAAAATAAAAATATAAATATAGGACAAAACACACATCACAACAAGCGAGACAACTCTGCATAAAGAGAGACATCATAAGACAACATAACAAGCAGCAACACATGACAACACAACATGGTAGCAGCACAAAACATGGTACAAACATTATTGGGCACAGACAGCAGCACAAAGGGCAAGAAGGTAGAGACAACAATACATAACACAAATCAGCCACAACGGTCAGTAAGAGTGTCCATGATTGAGTCTTTGAATGAAGAGATTGAGATAAAACTGTCCAGTTTGAGTGTTTTTTGCAGCTCATTCCAGTCGCTAGCTGCAGCGCACTGAAAAGAGGAGCGACCCAGGGATGTGTGTACTTTGGGAGCCTTTAACAGAATGTGACTGGCAGAATGGGTGTTTTATGTGGAGGATGAGGGCTGCAGTAGATTTCTCAGATAGGGGAGAGTGAGGCCTAAGATGGTTTTATAAATAAGCATAAACCAGTGGGTCTTGCGACAGGTATACAGAGATGACCCGTTTACAGAGGAGTATAGAGTGCAGTGATGTGTCCTATAAAGAGAATTGGTGGCAAATCTGATGGCCAAATGGTAAAGAACATCTAGCCGCTCGAGAGCACCCATACCTGCCGATCTATGAATTACAGTGCCTTGCGAAAGTATTCGGCCCCCTTGAACTTTGCGACCTTTTGCCACATTTCAGGCTTCAAACATAAAGATATAAAACTGTATTTTTTTGTGAAGAATCAACAACAAGTGGAACGACATTTATTGGATATTTCAAACTTTATTTATTTGCATTGTTGCCAAAAAGTTCAATTTTGGTTTCATCTGACCAGAGCACCTTCTTCCACATGTTTGGTGTGTCTCCCAGGTGGCTTGTGGCAAACTTTAAACAACACTTTTTATGGATATCTTTAAGAAATGGCTTTCTTCTTGCCACTCTTCCATAAAGGCCAGATTTGTGCAATATACGACTGATTGTTGTCCTATGGACAGAGTCTCCCACCTCAGCTGTAGATCTCTGCAGTTCATCCAGAGTGATCATGGGCCTCTTGGCTGCATCTCTGATCAGTCTTCTCCTTGTATGAGCTGAAAGTTTAGAGGGACGGCCAGGTCTTGGTAGATTTGCAGTGGTCTGATACTCCTTCCATTTCAATATTATCGCTTGCACAGTGCTCCTTGGGATGTTTAAAGCTTGGGAAATATTTTTGTATCCAAATCCGGCTTTAAACTTCTTCACAACAGTATCTCGGACCTGCCTGGCGTGTTCCTTGTTCTTCATGATGCTCTCTGCGCTTTTAACGGACCTCTGAGACTATCACAGTGCAGGTGCATTTATACGGAGACTTGATTACACACAGGTGGATTGTATTTATCATCATTAGTCATTTAGGTCAACATTGGATCATTCAGAGATCCTCACTGAACTTCTGGAGAGAGTTTGCTGCACTGAAAGTAAAGGGGCTGAATAATTTTGCACACCCAATTTTTCAGTTTTTGATTTGTTAAAAAAGTTTGAAATATCCAATAAATGTCGTTCCACTTCATGATTGTGTCCCACTTGTTGTTGATTCTTCACAAAAAAATACAGTTTTATATCTTTAAGTTTGAAGCCTGAAATGTGGCAAAAGGTCGCAAAGTTCAAGGGGGCCGAATACTTTCGCAAGGCACTGTATTAATTTCCACAAGGTTTGCTGCTTCAGTGTCTTTAGATATTTTTGTCAGATGTTACTATGGAATAATGAAGTATAATTACAAGCATTTCATAAGTGTCTAAGGATTTTATTGACAATTACATGAAGTTGATGCAAAGACTCAATATTTGCAGTGTTGACCCTTCTTTTTCAAGACCTCTGCAATCCGCCCTGGCATGCTGTCAATTAACTTCTGGGCCACATCTTGATTGATGGCAGCCCATTCTTGCATAATCAATGCTTGGAGTATGTCAGAATTTGTTTTGTTTTTTGTCCACCTGCCTCTTGAGGATTGACCACAAGTTCTCAATGGGATTAAGGTCTGGGAGGTTTCCTGGCCATTGACCCAAAATATCAATTTTTGTTCCCCGAGCCACTTAGTTATCACTTTTGCCTTATGGCAAGGTGCTCCATCATGCTGGAAAAGGCATTGTTCATCACCAAACTGTTCCTGGATGGTTAGGAGAAGTTGCTCTCTGAGGATGTGTTGGTACCATTCTTTATTCATGGCTGTGTTCTTAGGCAAAATTGTGAGTGAGCCCACTCCCTTGGCTGAGAAGCAACCCCACACATGAATGGTCTCAGGATGCTTTACTGTTGGCATGACACAGGACTGGTAGAGCTCACCTTGTCTTCTCCGGACAAGCTTTTTTCCGGATGCCCTAAACAATCGGAAAGGGAATTAATCAGAGAAAATGATGGGCAGTTCAAATCCCTGTACCTTTTGCAGAATATCAGTCTGTCCTTGATGTTTTTCCTGAAGAGAAGTGGCTTTTTTGCTGCCCTTCTTGACACCAGGTCATCCTCCAAAAGTCTTTGCCTCACTGTGCGTGTAGATGCACTCACACCTGCCTGCTACCATTCCTGAGCATGCTCTGTACTGCTGGTGCCCCGATCCCGCAACTGAATCACCTTTAGGAGACGGTCCTGGCGCTTGCTGGACTTTCTTGGCCACATGAAGCCTTCTTCACAACAATTGAACCGCTCTCCTTGAAGTTTTTGATGATCCGATAAATGGTTGATTTAGGTGCAATCTTACTGGCAGCAATATCCTTGCCTGTGAAGCCCTTTGTGTGCAAAGCAATGCTGTTTCCTTGCAGGTAACCATAGTTGACAGGAGAAGTACAATGATTCCAAGCAACACCCTCCTTTTGAAGCTTCCAGTCTGTTATTCAAACTCAAACAGCATGACAGAGTGATCTCCAGCCTTGTCATCACCAACACTCACACCTGTGTTAACGAGAGAATCACTGACATGATGTCAGCTGGTCCTTTTTGTGGCAGGGCTGAAATGCAGGGGAAATGTGTTTGGGGGATTCAGTTCATTTGCATGGCAAAGAGGGACTTTGCAATTAATTGCAATTCATCTGATCACTCTTCATAACATTCTGGAGTATATGCAAATTGCCATCATACAAACTGAGGCAGCAGACTGTGAAAATGTATATTTGTGTCATTCTCAAAACTTTTGGCCAGGACTGTATACTTCTAAACCAATTTACTCCCACTCAATCTGAGCAGTGATTATGTAAATGTCTGCCTTGCTCATGCTCTAATTGGATCTAAGGTTGATCAAATCAATTTCCAGGTAACTTTAAAAATTTACATTTTTCCCAACGAGACCTGTTGAAATAATATGTGTAGTGGCTAAAGAGGTACTGTCTCCTGCACTATTCAGGTGCAAGCTTAAACGATTCCCTTCAATGTGTGTGTAATTTGCCTCAATGGAAGGAAATTAGCACCTTCACTGAAAGCAGCCATTGAGAAAACAGAACGATATTCTCTCTCTCCCTCCCTTTTTCTACTCTCTTTTTCTGCACTTCAGCATTATGAATGTGCTGTACAGTATGTCGTCATTGAACTTGCCTCAATCTGTGATCCATATGGAAAAAGGGTACAGCTTTTGATAATAGAACCCTCATTCAATACAACACATTCATGTCATAAGGAAATACACTGTAATAACATTGCGACAAGGTTATATTTCCTGTAGAAATAATTCTATAGAGTTTTAATGAATTGCATATTCACTGAGACGGGAAATTGTTGTGTGGCACATCAGAACACAGTCTTAAAAAACTTGCATTGATAAAGTTGGATGGATTTCTGAACCAAATTTGAGTACCATTTGTCATGGGCTCAAAGGACCACCAAAGAAGGACACTAGATAGAGTATATTATGATAATCCAGAAACACTCAGCACAGTGCAGTTTGCTTGGACGGGTAGTTAGTATCTGTCAGTCAGTTCCAACATTCTCCAATCTTTTATGGTCCTCATTGTCCCAGAAGCCTGTCTGACTGGTTGCTAATCACCCACCCCCTTCCCCGAACAAAGTCACACACAGATAAACACATGGGTCGACAAACCAACCCAGGCCAGTGAATGGTGAACGGGTGACGTCTTCAATAGGTCAGTGAAGAACCAAATGAGATACAGAACAGACAATATTTAATGTCAAATGTTTGTCATTACATACCCATAAAATGTACTTTCCACATTTCTCCACTTAAGAAACAAAGTTGTCTCCTCTGCTATTCTAATCCGATATGTCCTTAGCATTTCGCAATTTGTAAGCTAAGTTTATTGCAGTTGACCCTGTCTTCAGACAGTGTTCTACAGTGCACAGCCATGCCTGATATTGCTGCTTTTATTGTTATCTACTGTAGGTCGCACACACAGTTGTCAAAGTTCTGTGGTTGGCTAGGCGAAGGATGTGGTTGTTCTGCTGGAGTTTCAGTACTCTTAGGGTCAAGTCCCGCTTGGGTCTTTGTGCTGCTTGGATGAAGTTCTGGTTTCGGTCTCTGTACTGATTTGATGAAGTCCTGGTTGAGCTTTTGTGCTGCTTGAATGAAGTCCTAGTTGGGTCTTTGTGCTGCTTGGATGAAGTCTTGGTTGGGTCTCAGGTCTGATACTTTTTGCTGTGGGTTGATGTGTATGCTGGGTCTTCACAGCCGCCCTACCCAAGACGCCATGGGGCTCTCTCACACACACTCCACAGTTCTTACCGTGGCCCGCCTTCGGCATCTCCCTGCTGCGCGCCTCCTGTATCCTCTGTATCCTCCACTTGCGCCCCCTGCCTCTGACATCGTTGCCTGCAGCACTCTTGCCATCCCTCTGTCTCTGTGGCTCGGCGGCATCCTGCGGCTGGCACTGCTGGCCCAAAGAAGTGGCCAGGTCGGAGTGGGACGAGGTGCTGTCGATGAGCCTCCTCCCCAGGGCCAGCGGTCTCACAGGCAGGGCCAGGCGCAGGCGCTTCCAGAAGCGAGAGGTGGACGACTCCGACTGGCGTCCCCTCCAGGTGATGGTGGCAGTACTGCGGCGTAGCTGCTTGGCCTCAGTGCAAGAGGCCAGTAGTCTCGGGAGGGGGCTGTAAAGGACGGTGATGATGTGGGCATGGCAGGTGAGCTGGATGTAGAGGCCCAGGCGACACTCCAGCAGGCTGACACTCTTCTCTGTCAGGTAGGTGGGGCTCAGGACCACCAGGAGCCGGCGGCTTGACCGCATACACCTGAGGACAGCCTCCGACATATCTAGGGGAGAGAGACTCACCTTAGGAACCTACCAGGATGGCACAATGACACTATGGGCAACATTCAATAAAACCACATTGTGGTATTTAAAGATACACTATGTGCGTTTAGTTGCTGACTGTTTACATCAAATGTTGGATTGAATACGCAAATGTAAACATGTCTTATCTCATTAAATCACACAAATACCTAATTTTAGGGAAACAAACATACAGTGGGGAGAACAAGTATTTGATACACTGCTGATTTTGCAGGTTTTTCTACTTACAAAGCATGTAGAGGTCTGTAAATTTTTGTCATAGGTACACTTCAAATGTGAGAGACGGAATCTAAAACAAAAATCCAGAAAATCACATTGTATGATTTTTAAGTAATTAATTTGCATTTTATTGCATGACATAAGTATTTGATCACCTACCAACCAGTAAGAATTCCGGCTCTCACAGACCTGTTAGCTTTTCTTTAAGAAGCCCTCCTGTTCTTCACTCATTGCCTGTATTAACTGCACCTGTTTGAACTCGTTACCTGTATAAAAGACACCTGTCCACACACTCAATCAAACAGACTCCAACCTCTCCTCAATGGCCAAGAACAGAGAGCCGTGTAAGGACATCAGGGATACAATTGTAGACCTGCACAAGGCTGGGATGGGCTACAGGACTTGGCCAACAACTTCCTTCCCTCAGTAAGAGCATTGAAGATGGGTCGTGGCTGGGTCTTCCAGCATGACAACGACCCGAAACACACAGCCAGGATAACCAAGGAGTGGCTCCGTAAGAAGCATCTCAAGGTCCTGGAGTGGCCTAACCAGTCTCCAGACCTGAACCCAATAGAAATCTTTGGAGGGAGCTGAAAGTCCGTATTGCCCAGTGACAGCCCCGAAACCTGAAGGATCTGGAGAAGGTCTGTATGGAGGAGTGGGCCAAAATCCCTGCTGCAGTGTGTGCAAACCTGGTCAAGAACTACAGGAAACGTATGATCTCTGTAATTGCAAACAAAGTAATTGCAAAACCAAATATTAAGTTCTGCTTTTCTGATGTATCAAATACTTATATCATGCAATAAAATGCAAATTAGTTACTTAAAAATCATACAATGTGATTTTCTGTATTTTTGTTTTAGATTCCGTCTCTCACAGTTGAAGTGTACCTATGATAAAAATTACATTGCTTTGTAAGTAGGAAAACCTGCAAAATTGGTAGTGTATCAAATACTTGTTCTCCCCACTGTATATGATTTTGCGGGGAGGAGAGGTAGAGGTAGGCTCCTGCCTCTCCTCCCCACTGCTACTAGGATCCTGCCTCTCCTCCTCTCCTCCCCACTGTTACTATTTCTGTCTATTTAGGGGATACATTTTGGCTGAAGAGCACCCCTACAGGCACAAATTCTGTTTTGCAAAAGCTGTTTTGCTATCACAGACTGTAATATGTTCTGGGATTCTTCCTATGGCATTGAGGTGTACACCACATCACATCAGGCTTCATCAATAAATGCATCGATGACGTCGTCCCCACAGTGACCATACCCCAACCAAAAGCCATGGATTACAGGCAACATCCCCACTGAGCTAAAGGCTAGAGCTGCCGCTTTCAAGGAGCGGGACTCTAACCCGGAAGCTTATAAGAAATCCCATGATGCCCTCTGACGAACCACCAAACAGGCAAAGTGTCAATACAGGACTAAGATGGAATCATATTACACCGTCTCTGACGCTCGTCGGATGTGGCAGGGCTTGCAAATCATTAGACTACAAAGGGAAGCACAGTTGAGAGCTGCCCAGGGACATGAGCCAACCAGATTAACTTAACTACTACTTATGCCTCGAATCTATTCTTAACTACATTATGCCTTGAATCTATTTGATCGTGTCCAGAAACCTGCTCCTTTCAGTTATTATAGCCTTTAGCCGTACCCTTATCCTACTCCTCCTCTGTTCCTCTGGTGATGTAGAGGTTAATCCAGGCCCTGCAGTGCCTAGCTCCACTCCCATTTCCCAGGCTCTCTCATTTGTTGACTTCTGTAACCGTAAAAGCCTTTCATGCATGTTAACATTAGAAGCCTCCTCCCTAAGTTTGTTTTATTCACTGCCTTAGCACACTCTGCCAACCCGGATGTCCTAGCCGTGTCTGAATCCTGGCTTAGGAAGACCAACAAAACCCCTGAAATTTCCATTCCTAACTATAACATTGTCCGACAAGATAGAACTGCCAAAGGTGGTGGAGTTGCAATCTACTGCAGAGACAGCCTGCGGTGTTCTGTCTTACTATCCAGGTCTGTGCCCAAACTATTTGAGCTTCTACTATTAAAAATTAACCTTTCCAAAAACAAGTCTCTCACCGTTGCCGCTTGCTATAGACCACCTTCTGCCCCCAGCTGTGCCCTGGACACCATACGTGAATTGATTGACCCCCATCTATCTTCAGAGCTCATGCTGCTAGGTGACCAAAACTGGGACATGCTTAACACCTCGGCCATCCTACAATCTAAGCTTGATGCCCTCAATTTCACACAAATTATCAATGAATTTATCAGGAACAACCCCAAATCTGTAAACACGGGCACCCTCATAGATATCATCCTAACCAACCTGCACTCCAAATACACCTCTGCTGTCTTCAACCAGGATCTCAGCGATCTCTGCCCCATTGCCTGCGTCCGTAATGGGTCTGCGGTCAAACGACCACCCCTCATCACTGTGAAACGCTCCCTAAAACACTTCAGCCAGCAGGCCTTTCTAATCGACCTGGCCCGGGTATCCTGGAAGGGTAATGACCTCATTCTGTCAGTAGAGGATGCCTGGTTATTCTTTAAAAGTGCTTTCCTCACCATCTTAAATAAGCATGCCCCATTCAATTTTTTTTAACCAGGATCAGATATAGCCCTTGGATCACTCCAGATCTGACTGCCCTTGACCAGCACAAAAACATCCTGTGGCGTACTGCATATAGCCTCCGCGATATGCACCAATTCAGGGAAGTTAGGAACCAATATACACAGGCAGTTAGGAATGCAAGAAATTTGCATCCTGTAGCCTCCCCCATTTCTCCTTCACCCAAATCCAGATAGCTGATAATCTGAAAGAGCTGCAAAATCTGGTCCCCTACAAATCAGCCAGGCTAGACAATCTGAACCCTCTGTGTCTAAAATTATCCCCTGAAATTGTTGCAACTCCTATTACTAGCCTGTTCAACCTCCTTTTCGTGTCGTCTGAGATCCCCAAAGACTGGAAAGCTGCCGCGATCATCCCCCTCTTCAAAGGGGGAGACACTCTAGACCCAAACTGCTACAGACCTATTTCTATCCTACCCTGCCTTTCTAAGGTCTTCGAAAGTAAAGTTTACAAACAGATCACCAATCATTTCGAATACCATCAAACCTTCTCCGCAATACAATCTGGTTTCCAAGTTGGTCATGGGTGCACCTCAGCCACGCTCAAGATCCTAAACGATATCATAACCTTCATCGATAAGAGATATTACTGTGCAGCTGTATTCATCGACCTGGCCAAGGCTTTCGACTCTGTCAATCACCACATTCTTATCGGCAGACTCAACAGCCTTGGTTTCTCTAATGACTGCCTCGCCTGGTTCAACAACTACTTCTCAAACAGAGTTCAGTGTGTCAAATCGGAGAGCCTGTTGTCCGGACCTCTGGCAGTCTCTATGGGGGTACCACAGGGTTCAATCCTCGGGCCGACTCTTTTCTCTGTATACATCAATGTTGTCGTTCTTGCTGCTGGTGATTCTTTGATCCACCTCTATGCAGACGACACCATTCTGTATACTTCTGGCCCTTCTTTGGACACTGTGTTAACTAACCTCTAGACGGGCTTCAATGCCATACAACTCTCCTTCCGTGGCCTCCAACTGCTCTTAAATATAAGTAAAACTAAATGCATGCTCTTCAACCGATCGCTACCCACACCTGCCCGCCCGTCCAGCATCACTACCCTGGACGGTTCTGACTTAGAATATGTGAACTACAAATACCTAGGTGTCTGGTTAGACTGTAAACTCTCCTTCCAGGCTCACATTAAGCATCTCCAATCCAAAATTAAATCTAGATTTGGCTTCTTATTTCGCAACAAAGCATCCTTCACTCATGCTGCCAAACAAACCCTCGTAAAACTGACTAACCTACCGATCCTTGACTTTGGCGATGTCATTTACAAAATAGCCTCCAACAATCTACTCAGCAAATTGGATGCAGTCTATCACAGTGTCATCCGTTTTGTCAACAAAGCCCCATATACTACCCACCACTGCGACCTGTACACTCTCGTTGGCTGGCCCTTGCTTCATATTCGTCGCCAAACCCACTGGCTCCAGGTCACCTATAAGTCCTTGCTAGCTAAAGCTCCGCCTTTTCTCAGCTCACTGGTCACCATAGCAGCACCCACCCGTAGCACGTGCTCCAGCAGGTATATTTCACTGGTCACCCCCAAAGCCAATTCCTCCTTTGGCCGGCTTTCCTTCCAGTTCTCTGCTGCCAATGACTGGAACGAACTGCAAAAATCACTGAAGCTGGAGACTCATATCTCCCTCGCTAGCTTTAAGCACCAGCTGTCAGAGCAGCTCACAGATCACTGCACCTGTACATAGCTCATCTGTAAATAGCCCATCCAACTACCTCATCACCATGCTGTCATTTATTTTGCTCCTTTGCACCCCAGTATCTCTACTTGCACACTCATCTTCTACACATCTATCACTCCAGCGTTTAATTGCTATACTGTAATTATTTCGCCACTATGGCCTATTTATTGCCTTACCTCCCTTATCCTACCTCATTTGCAGTATATATACTTTTTCTATTGTATTTACTGCGTTTGTTGTTTGTTTACTTCATGTGTAACTCCCTGTTGTTGTTTGTGTCACACTGTTTTGCTTTATCTTGGCCAGTTCGCAGTTGTAAATGAGAAAGAATAAAAGTTTTGCGATGACACAACAGTGGTAGGCCTGATGACCGACAACGACGAGACAGCCTGTAGGGAGGTCAGAGACCTGGCCGTGTGGTGCCAGGACAACAACCTCTCCCTCAATGTGATCAAGACAAAGGAGATTCAAGTTCCTTGGTGTCCACATCACCAACAAACTGACATGGTCCAAGCACACCAAGACAGTCGTGAAGAGGGCGTGACAAAACCTATTCCCCCTCAGGAGACTGAAAAGATTTGGCATGGGTCCTCAGATCCTCAAAAGGTTCTACATCTGCACCATCGAGAGCATCCTGACTGGTTGCATCACTGCCTAGTATGGCAACTGCTCGGCCTCCAACTGCAAGGCACTACAGAGGATAGTGCGTACGGCCCAGTACATCACTTCCTGCCATCCAGGACCTCTATACCAGGCAGTTTCAGAGGAAGGACCTAAAAAAGACTCCAGCCACCCTTGTCATAGACCGTTCTCTCGGCTACCGCACGGCAAGTCTAGGTCCAAGAGGATTCTAACAACTTCTACCCCCAAGCAATAAGACTCCTGAACATCTAATCAAATGGCTACCCAGACTATTTGCATTGCCCCCCCCCCCTCCTTTTACACCACTGCTACTCTCTGTTATTTTCTATGCATAGTCACTTTAATAACTCTACCTACATATACTTATTACCTCAATTACCTCAACTAACTGGTGCCCCTGCACATTGACTCTGTACCGGTACCCACTGTATATAGTCTCACTATTATTATTTTACTGCTGCTCTTTAACTACTTGTTACTTTTATTTCTTATTCTTATTTTTTAAACTGCATTGTTGGTTAGGGGCTTGTAAGTAAGCATTTCCACTGTAAGGTCTACACCAGTTGTGTTCGGCGCATGTGACTAATAAAATTTTATTTGATATTCTGCAAAGCTAGATTTTTTCCAACGGTCAAATAAAATTACAGAATAGTTTTGATGTACTTTAAAGGAATGTAGTGTGAAAACTTACTAATCACTAACAAGTGGTCTCCCCTCAAAACTGTGCACATTAATCACACTGATTAAAGACACAAATTAAACATTGCTATGGCATGTTCTACTGAATTTCAGCCTGTATATTTTTCATTATCAAAAACAATGACAAATTCACATACTCATAGCTATCAGATATCACCTTCCAGAAATATATTTCAACCAGCAACTCCAAACACACAGTCATGTGAAAGATAATGCATAATATGACAAACAATGAAAATGTGATGAAATTAAATTACATGGATGAAATGGATATTGAGATATGAAAAAAAAGCATTTATTCGGATAACAAACATTTACATAATATGAAACTATACAAAATGAGACAATGTGAGACTCTTTCAAATAAGCATTTAACAAAATGCAAAACAAATTAATGAATGGTTTCTCACTCACAAAAAGGAAACAAAATGAAAGTGTAATAATGGTGTGTGTATGGTATGTATGTGTGTGGGCGTGCGTGCGTATGTCACATATATGCTATGTCATTCTGTATTCTAAGTGCGAGTTGCGTCTCCACAATGTTATTATGCTCGCTGTGTGTCTATAGCTATATTCTGTAGTGGTATAGCGTTACTATCTTGGTTCTGTAGCTAGTCTTTAATCCTTCTGACAGGTAGCTCCACTCGGAGTCGCTTCCAGAACGTAGAGGACAGATCGCTGGATTTGTCCCCTTGCCATCGGACCAACGCCAGGGCTACTCTCGCTCGCCTCAGCTCGCGCACCCAGCCGCTCCGCCTCAATGGCTTATACTGGACCAGAATGACCCGCAGATGTCCACCCCACGCCATGCTGTCTAGCCCTGCCTTGAGCTCCAGTAGGGCCTGGGTCCCCTGGAGGCCGTATCCTGGGCTGAGCACCACCAGGACGCGGCGACTGCGGCCCACAAAGGTCAGCGTCTCGTCAGTGATGGCTGGGAAGGGGATCACACCATTCTCACTCAGTAACACAGTGCTTCCGAGGGGGTCAGACTGAGCAAGGCTCTATGCAGATTCACTAATCTTGATCACATAATGAGGAGTCATTTGGGATGCAAGATTATTTGTAGATCAGTGATTCAGCACAGCGCCTTCATTCAGGCCAATCCTCTGAATCCTCTAATGGTAATAGCATGTGTCATTGTTAGGGCCAGGGGAGGTTTGCTGACCATGTGACATGACCAGGGAAAATACCAGGCCCTGGTTGTAGGCTTTTAGAGAGTTTTTCCTGGTCAGGTTGTGGTCAGGAAACTCTCCGGTCTGTAATCATCTCCCTCACAATTCCTACACATTTCTACCCACTGGTTCATTCTTACACACTGTTCCCCTTTTTCTCATACACTCCTCATCCCGCTGTTGGACTGTTCCATACTGATATCAGGGCCTGAAGATAGACCATACTATTCTGTCTAAGCTAGACCATACTCACTCCCTCCAGGAAGGCTGTCCCTGTCGAAGATGCAGACGGTATAGCCCAGCTCATTCTCCAGGACCCTGCGGAGTGTCAAGAGGACAAATTGCTCCTCCTCGCTATTCCTCGCGTACGAGATGTAGATGTCATACTCCTTGTCGTCTGAATGATGGAGGAAGCAGAAACACAGTAAGAAGGAAAACATTTATTTCAGATATGTCATTATTAGGGTCAGGAGTTTCCTGACCACATTAGTTTTTCCAGGTCAGGTTTAATATGTTGGAGCTACATTTTCTTGGCCAGGTCAATTGGTCAGGAAAAACGAATGGCCCTAGTTGGTTATTCTTAGCAAGGTCTGTCTGTACAGTAGGTGTCCCACCTGTACAGCGTTCGTCGGTTCCAAACCAGGAGCGATAGAGCAGCAGCAGCTCCAGCCAGAAGATGTGGTAGACCACGAACAGCACCAGCATCAAGAACAGAGTCACGCCCAGGCCACAGCCCAGCTCCACGGATGGCAGGTATACTGAAAATTAAATTAGAGAATTGGGTGCCTCGGGCTGGCCTAGTTGGTAACACCATCACCTGTAGCATATACTTTACCACTATTCAAGACATTTTCACAGTGCAAAAGAATTGTGCAAAGTGCAAAAAATAGCATAAACCAAATGTTTTATTTAACTTACTGTATACTTAGGCAGGTGATTCGTTTGAGGCCAAAGTCGCAGTATGATTTAACACGAATTTTGTAAACTGAGCAATACATCTATAGTTTCCTCTTTATACAGCACATTGTTGAAGAAAAAGTTAAAAATGTAATCACACTGATTACAATGAGGTTTATTGTAATTTTAGCACTTTGCACAATTATTTTGCACTACGAAAATGTTGCCCTCAGTCTGTGGTAGCCTTAAATCAAATTCAAACCGTCCTACCTGTATGTCTCATCCTGCTCTCCCTCACTGTTACGCCTGCTTATCCCCCCCAAAAAATAATAAAATAGGAAAGGCTTGTGTGATATAGCCAACTCTTCTAGCCTACAGAATTGGTGTGACCTACACTCACTGGAAATACTATTGATAATGATAATATACTGTACTTTGTTTGTTAATTCTTTAGAGCCTAAGAGGTTGGGGGAAAGGGGGGGGGGGTGCTATGCTGACATATGGAATTGTTTTAAGATGGTCATACTATGGATTATTTAGCTTGTTTGTTTTTATTTAAAAAATACATTTAAAAAATCTACACAAAACTACCTTCATAATTCCATATTACAGGTACTGGTTACCTTCAGACTGTCACGTTCTGACCTTAGTTCCTTTGTTTTTGTCTTTGTTTTAGTTGGTCAGGGCATGAGTTGGGGTGGGCAGTCTGTTTTTCTATGTTGGGTTTTGAGTTCGACCTAGTATGGTTCTCAATCAGAGGCAGCTGTCAATTGTTGTCCCTGATTGAGAATCATAGTTAGGTAGCCTGGGTTTCACTTTTGGTTTGTGGGTGTTTGTTTCCGTGTGAGTGTTTAGGCGACACCGTACTGTTTCGGTTTTGTATATTTCACGTTTATTATTTTGTTCCAGTGTTCAGTTGTGTTTTTGAATAAATCTATATGGACACTTACCACGCTGCGTTTTGGTCCGATCCTTACTCCTCCTCAGACGAAGAGGAGGAAATCCGTTACACAGAGAGTCCCATGACACAATCTCAGCTTTCCACAGCGCAGTCCCATTCATGGTTCGGACGCTACTAAACAGAAGTTGGAAAATAGATGGTGCCGACTACCAACTTCAGATATCTGTAGCTTAAACTGACGGATTTTAATGGGATTTTTTTTATTATGTAATTTAGATTGATGCACCGGTGCTAGGGGGTTAAGCACCTTTCACAGGAGTCATTGCAGCCCAATGTGCTTCACAAGTTATTGCTTGAAAAAATAAAACATAGTCGTACACTAAAGAATGTAGCATGTAAAAATAAAACAAGATAAGCAAGATATAAAACAATGGTAGAAAAATAATACTAATAAAGGAAACAAAGAGAATGTATCAAATGTAAAAGCGTTAAAACAGAATAAAAAGGCAAACTTGTTAAAAAAAATAGAAATAATAAGAATATAGTTTTTTTAAAGAATGTACACTAAACAGTCCAAACCTCTGCTTACTTACCCTCTGCAGAGATATTTTTTTTAAATTTATTCTATCATGGAATTGATCGGTGTTGGAAATTCAAATAATGAGGAGAGGCAAAGCCAATAATCAATCAACGTATTACTTTTATTAAAAACGTATTATAATAAGGAGGCTGGTCGCACCACCCATGAAGGTGAAATGGAGTGAGAACCCCCTGTACAAAAAGTACAGGAGCATTTATATAGTCAAACTACCCCATGCAAGTGTGAGGGGAAACAACTGGGTGAAAAGTTTGCCTCAGTCTGTCGCAACTGAGTGAGAACAATAGGGGCCAGAATGACAGGAAGTCACTCCATACATAATTCCTCTAACAACCGCTCAAAGGTTTCCCCAAGTTGGGCAAGCAAGTGCCTTTGACTATCGGCCCAGATGATGTATGGTCGTACTGGTCACACACACACAAAACATGAAACTTTCGCCCAGAAACAGGTTCCAAACAGAACAATAGCTTTATCATTGCTGTTCAGGATATAACCTTTACTCAGTCTCCAGTTAACTTAAGAGGAAACAGTTAGTTTCTTGGCTGAGTGCCCAGACATCATGGGGTCATTCTACACACACAGAACAGTTAGAACAGGCCTCTATTAACTTCTTGGTGACAGGGGGCAGTATTTTCAGGTCCGGATGAAATGCATGCCAAATGTCAACTGCCTGCTACTCATCCCCAGAAGATAAGATATGCATATTATTATTCGATTTGGATAGAAAACACTCTGAAGTTTCTAACACTGTTTGAATCATGTCTGTGAGTATAACAGAACCTATTTAGCAGGCGAAACCCCGAGGACAAACCATTCCGAATCATTGGGAATCCAGATTTCTAAGAGACCTTCTTGCAGTTCCTACTGCTTCCTGGATGTCACCAGTCTTTAGAAATTGTTTGAGATTTTTCCTTTGTGTAATGAAGAAGTACGGCCATATTGAACGAGGGTAACTTGAAGTGTACTGTTAGATAGAGGCGCGTGACCAGAAAGCTAGCTACAGTTCGTTTTCCTCCTGTATTGAACACAGATCATCACGTCTTCAATTTTATCGATTATTTCTGTTAAAAAATACCTAAAGTTGTATTACAAAAGTAGTTTGAAATGTTTTGGCAAAGTTTACAGGTAACTTTTGAGATATTTTGTAGTCACGTTGCGCAAGTTGGAACCGGTGTTTTTCTGGATCAAACGTGCCAAATAAATTGACATTTTGGATATATATCAACGGAAATAATCGAACAAAAGGACCATTAGTGATGTTTATGGGACATATTGGAGTGCCAACAAAAGAAGCTCGTCAAAGGTAAGGCATGAATTATATTTTTATTTCTGCGTTTTGTGTCGTGCCTGCAGGGTTGAAATATGCTTCTCTCTCTTTGTTTACGGAGGTGCTATCCTCAGATAATAGCATAGTTTGCTTTTGCCGAAAAGCCTTTTTGAAATCTGACATGTTGGCTGGATTCATAACAAGTGTAGCTTTAATTTGCTATTTTGCATGTGTGATTTAATGAAAGTTTGATTTTTATAGTAATTATTTTGAATTTGGCGCTCTGCATTTTCCCTGGTTTTTGGCCAGGGACGCTAGCGTCCCACATATCCCAGAGAGGTTAAGGCGCGCACACACACTTTTCTATCTATATGAGTTTGTTAAAGAAACTAACCCAAGCCCAATGCCTAGGCTTAAAGACGTATATTTTAGTACAAAAGCATTAGTAAGGTTTAACAGAAAATGTCCTCACAGATCACACAACAGTCCACAAGATCTACCACAGAGCACTAGCTACACACCACTTTCCCATAGTGACTAATACAATATTCAGCACATTTCCACACAAATTATCAACAAATGTCCTATTGTGTCATGCTATGCTCTGTCGTGTTTTAAATCATTCCTCACCCTCCTCTTCTAGCACTGCCCTGCGGGTGGCTACATCTTGGCCGTTGCGTCCGGAGCAGTTGTATTCTCTGGTCAGGTCCTCTGAGCTGAAGTCCTGGATGCGGAGCACATTCTCAACTGTCCAGTCCCCAAAATAATCCAACACCACCCTGTAGGATAGAGAGATGTGGGGAGGAGAGAGGAGATGAAGGGAAGGAAAAAATTGGACAGAATGAGAGGAGAGGATAGAAACCAACAAAAATAACAGTATAAAAGAATGGAGAATAATAGAGATGAGAAGATAAAGTAACAGAAGAGACAAGAAAAGACAGAAGAGGATGAGACTTACCTAGAAGTGAATGAGATGCGGGGATCAGCTAGCTGATCTACAGTCTTCCCATCGATGGTCCACCAGGTCTCCCTGGGTCCTTCCAGGTAGGGCAATGACACCCTGCATGTGAGATTCACCTCTGACCCTGCAACAGTCACCACGGCGATCAATACTGCTGCATTACCATGGGAACAATGTCTACTGTGCTACTGTGTCACCATGACAATATCACCCAATCTCATCAACTCACAAAAAAATGCAAGTAACATTCTGTGAAATGATATTGATTGTACCCGATTGCCAGGAATCAAATGAATGTGGAACTGTCACTTTGGTCTGCACCCTGTGATGGGAAATATTATTATTGGCACACCAAAAAACAGCTAAACTGGTACAACACTCTACACTAACTGGTGCAACAAATATAACCTACAACAAAACACACTGGGAAATATGTTAAATGAGGCCCAGAAGTCACAATACCATGCACTTACAATTGGTCAATAGGTTGGAAATGTACTGTATTCTATGTGGTGATATTATTCTAACATTTGAAATACAGATATTCTTTCCTCACATCTGACAATTTTCACATAATGCAGTGTAATATTTTGTCAAACGTTTACATTGCATGTTGAGTTGTTAAGTCGAGCCTTGCTGTTAGAAAACAAATCAAAGTATCCGGCTTTCTGTTATCACATATGCATCTCCCCAAACGCACTCGATAATCATTGCCCATCTCAACTTTCAAATTAGTGACAGCCAACACATAAGATAAGTTTATAAAACTTAGTTACAGTAACCACTAAGTTCTAAAACTGATCTGAAGTCAGTTATTAAAATGTTGGAGATGGAGAGGCCTCAATGTGAGATTCACCTCTGACCCTGCAACAGTCCCCAAGGCTATCAATACTGCTGCATTACCATGGGAACAATATCACAGCTACAGCCATGACTACAACGTTGTCACATTAAACATTTGAATAAAATTAAAAAGGAATAGCCAAAACTCTGATGTTAATGATTCAATGTGTCAATGTTGAGTATGATTATTTTTTCTATATATTGAGAAAACTCTGTCACAACCATATGCTTAGTATTAATTATAATTCGATGATCACAACAGCGAAAAGTGGGAAGTGATGGTCTGATCTTCAACTGAAATGGGGAAAGGATTGAATCTGAGTTGAATAAGTTTAACTTGATTTATCGTAATATGCACTGAGTGTACAAATTATTAGGAACACCTTCCTAATATTGAGAAGAACCCCCTTTTGCCCTCAGAACAGCCCAAATTTGTCAGGGCATTGACTCTACAAGGTGTGGAAAGTGTTCCACAGGGATGCTGGCCCATGTTGACTCCAATACTTCCTACAGTTGTATCAAGTGGGCTGGATGTCCTTTGGATGGTGGACTGTTGAGTGTGAAAAACTGCACAGCATTACAGTTCTTGACGCAAACCGGTGCACCTGGCACCTTACCCCGTTCAAAGGGACTTAAACCTTTTGTCTTGCCCATTTACCATCTGAATGGCACACATACAAAATCCAATTGTTTCAAGGCTTAAAAATATTTATTTTACCTGTCTCCTCCCCATCTACACTGATTGAACACTACACTGATAGCTGTCACCTGGATTCACCTGGTCAGTCTGTCGTGTGTGTGTATATATGTACGTACACACACACACACTCACACACACACACACACGCACACGCACACACGCACGCTACCGTTCAAAAGTTTGAAGTCACTTAGAAATGTCCTTGTTTTTGAAAGAAAAGCAAATTTGTACATGTGTATATATATACACACTGCTCAAAAAAATAAAGGGAACACTTAAACAACACAATGTAACTCCAAGTCAATCACACTTCTGTCAAATCAAACTGTCCACTTAGGAAGCAACACTGATTGACAATAAATTTCACATGCTGTTGTGCAAATGGAATAGACAACAGGTGGAAATTATAGGCAATTAGCAAGACACCCCCAATAAAGGAGTGGTTCTGCAGGTGGTGACCACAGACCACTTCTCAGTTCCTATGCTTCCTGGCTGATGTTTTGGTCACTTTTGAATGCTGGCGGTGCTTTCACTCTAGTGGTAGCATGAGACGGAGTCTACAACCCACACAAGTGGCTCAGGTAGTGCAGCTCATCCAGGATGGCACATCAATGCGAGCTGTGGCAAGAAGGTTTGCTGTGTCGCATCCATGTCATCCAGAGCATGGATGCGCTACAAGGAGACAGGCCAGTACATCAGGAGACGTGGAGGAGGCCGTAGGAGGGCAACAACCCAGCAGCAGGACCGCTACCTCCGCCTTTGTGCAAGGAGGAGCAGGAGGAGCACTGCCAGAGCCCTGCAAAAATGACCTCCAGCAGGCCACAAATGTGCATGTGTCTGCTCAAATGGTCAGAAACAGACTCCATGAGGGTGGTATGAGGGCCCTACATCCACAGGTGGGGGTTGGCTTTACAGCCCAACACCGTGCAGGACGTTTGACATTTGCCAGAGAACACCGAGATTGGCAAATTCGCCACTGGCGCCCTGTGCTCTTGACAGATGTGACAGAGTCTGGAGACGCCGTGGAGAACGTTCTGCTGCCTGCAACATCCTCCAGCATGACCGGTTTGGTGGTGGGTCAGTCATGGTGTGGGGTGGCATTTCTTTGGGGGGCCGCACAGCCCTCCATGTGCTCGCCAGAGGTAGCCTGACTGCCATTAGGTACCGAGATGAGATCCTCAGACCCCTTGTGAGACCATATGCTGGTGCGGTTGGCCGTGGGTTCTTCCTAATGCAAGACAATGCTAGACCTCATGTGGCTGGAGTGTGTCAGCAGTTCCTGCAGGAGGAAGGCATTGATGCTATGGACTGGCCTGCCCGTTCCCCAGACCTGAATCCAATTGAGCACATCTGGGACATCATGTCTCGCTCCATCCACCAACGCCACATGGCACTACAGACTGTCCAGGAGTTGGCGGATGCTTTAGTCCAAGTCTGGGAGGAGATCCCTCAGGAGACCATCCGCCACCTCATCAGGAGCATGTCCAGGCGTTGTAGGGAGATCATACAGGCACGTGGAGGCTACACACACTACTGAGCCTCATTTTGACTTGTTTTAAGGACATTACAGTAGTGTGGTTTTCCACTTTAATTTTCAGTGTGACTCCAAATCCAGACCTCCATGGGTTGATAAATTAGATTTCCATTGATAATTTTTGTGTGATTTTGTTGTCAGCACATTCAACTATGTAAAGAAAAATGTATTTAGTAAGAATATTTAATTCATTCAGATCTAGGATGTGTTATTTTAGTGTTCCCTTTTTCTGAGCAGTGTATATATATATATATATATATATACAGTGCCTTGAGAAAGTATTCGGCCCCCTTGAACTTTGCGACCTTTTGCCACATTTCAGGCTTCAAACATAAAGATATAAAACTGTATTTTTTTGTGAAGAATCAACAACAAGTGGGACACAATCATGAAGTGGAACGACATTTATTGGATATTTCAAACTTTTTTAACAAATCAAAAACTGACAAATTGGGCGTGCAAAATTATTCAGCCCCCTTAAGTTAATACTTTGTAGCGCCACCTTTTGCTGCGATTACAGCTGTAAGTCGCTTGGGGTATGTCTCTATCAGTTTTGCACATCGAGAGACTGAAATTCTTTCCCATTCCTCCTTGCAAAACAGCTCGAGCTCAGTGAGGTTGGATGGAGAGCATTTGTGAACAGCAGTTTTAGGTTCTTTCCACAGATTCTCGATTGGATTCAGGTCTGGACTTTGACTTGGCCATTCTAACACCTGGATATGTTTATTTTTGAACCATTCCATTGTAGATTTTGCTTTATGTTTTGGATCATTGTCTTGTTGGAAGACAAATCTCCGTCCCAGTCTCAGGTTTTTTGCAGACTCCATCAGGTTTTCTTCCAGAATGGTCCTGTATTTGGCTCCATCCATCTTCCCATCCATTTTAACCATCTTCCCTTGTCCCTGCTGAAGAAAAGCAGGCCCAAACCATGATGCTGCCACCACCATGTTTGACAGTGGGGATGGTGTGTTCAGCTGTGTTGCTTTTACGCCAAACATAACATTTTGCATTGTTGCCAAAAAGTTCAATTTTGGTTTCATCTGACCAGAGCACCTTCTTCCACATGTTTGGTGTGTCTCCCAGGTGGCTTGTGGCAAACTTTAACCGACACTTTTTATGGATATCTTTAAGAAATGGCTTTCTTCTTGCCACACTTCCATAAAGGCCAGATTTGTGCAATATACGACTGATTGTTGTCCTATGGACAGAGTCTCCCACCTCAGCTGTAGATCTCTGCAGTTCATCCAGAGTGATCATGGGCCTCTTGGCTGCATCTCTGATCAGTCTTCTCCTTGTATGAGCTGAAAGTTTAGAGGGACGGCCAGGTCTTGGTAGATTTGCAGTGGTCTGATACTCCTTCCATTTCAATATTATCGCTTGCACAGTGCTCCTTGGGATGTTTAAAGCTTGGGAAATATTTTTGTATCCAAATCCGGCTTTAAACTTCTTCACAACAGTATCTCGGACCTGCCTGGTGTGTTCCTTGTTCTCCATGATGCTCTCTGCGCTTTTAACGGACCTCTGAGACTATCACAGTGCAGGTGCATTTATACAGAGACTTGATTACACACAGGTGGATTGTATTTATCATCATTAGTCATTTAGGTCAACATTGGATCATTCAGAGATCCTCACTGAACTTCTGGAGAGAGTTTGCTGCACTGAAAGTAAAGGGGCTGAATAATTTTGCACGCCCAATTTTTCAGTTTTTGATTTGTTAAAAAAGTTTGAAATATCCAATAAATGTCGTTCCACTTCATGATTGTGTCCCACTTGTTGTTGATTCTTCACAAAAAAATACAGTTTTATATCTTTATGTTTGAAGCCTGAAATGTGGCAAAAGGTCGCAAAGTTCAAGGGGGCCGAATACTTTCGCAAGGCACTGTATATATATATATATATTTATATATATATGCTTTTCAGTATTTCCACATCATTAGCTTGTACACCATTTCTATCACACATGCTTTGTCAATTCTCCTTTTATCTCTTCCTGTGTCAAGTTGGCTGGATGTCCTTTGGGTGTTGGACCATTATTGACACACACGGGAAACTGTTGAGAGTGAAAAACGCAGCAGTGTTGCAGTTCTTGACACAAACCGGTGCGCCTGGCACCTAGTACCATAACGCGTTCAAGGGCACTTAAATCTTTTGTCTTGCTCATTCACCCTCTGAATGGCACACATACACAATCCAATTGTCTCAATGATTAAACATCTTTCTTTAACCTGTCTCCTCCCCTTCATCTAGACTGATTGAAGTGACATCAATAAGGGATCATAGCCTTCACCTGGATTCACCTGCTCAGTCTATGTCATGGAAAGAGCAGTGTTCCTAATGTTTTGTACACTGTGTATATCTTGATCAATATATTGATATGCTGATGTATCTCATAGTCTATCTCTACCTACCTTGTTTGACAGGATAGAATTGCTCCTTGGCAGGGTTGAGTATATTTGGCTGTTTGGGTAAACCACTGGAAGCTGAGAGAAACACAAAGCAGATATTACGCTTATTGAAAGTTTGACATTATCATATTGCAATATCAGATATTTATCCATAAAACCTTAACTATAGGAAATATTCAAAAACATATCACTGAATTGCTTTCATGGTCTCAAACATTAACAAAAGGATGTACAGTGCAACGTTCATAGTTACAAAACTTTCAGATAGTTGTGAAAAAGGCCTTACACACTGCGGTTACATTGACCACTCTGGTGAATTTGATGGCTCTTCCTTTGGTCTCATAAGTGACCACACAGTGGTACAGTCCTTGGTAGTGCTCCAACATTACATGGATGACCAGCTTGTCTCCTTTGAGCACACGATCGATGTTGAAGTTCCCGAACGCATTGCACCCCTGCTCAAGGTCAACACAGGAGGGGGGGGGGGGGGGGGGGTAGAGCACAGTCGATCACAGGAGGTTGGTGTCACATTAATTGGGGATGGCAGGCTCGTGGTAGTGGCTAGAGGGGAATTAGTGAAATGGTATCAAACACATGGTTTCCATATGTTTGTGCCATTCCATGTGCTCTGTTCTGGCCATTATTATGAGCCGTCCTCCCCTCAGCCGCCTCCACTGTAGTAGATAATCTTTAGTAGAAGAGAGGAACCAAAGAAGTCCATTGACATTTTGGGCATCTAGTGTATGTCCTGCCATGCTTTGTTAGAGGTTATATTTGTGAGACCAACTCCTTGCCCTTGTGGTTAGAGTTTCCGCCCTGCTTGGCACTCAGCATTAAGGAGATGGGTTGGGAGTAAGTCCCTGCGATAGACTGGCATCCTGTCGTATTGTAACGTGTTGTGTTCCACTTTTACAGTAATTTTATTGTCAACTTTTCTATAGTTGATTACTCTACAGAACATTCCGTTGTGTGTTTCTACACTGGGTACAAATTGACAATCAAAATAAAACAAAGACAATGCAATTGTTTATACAACGTGTGGGTCTAATCCTGGATGATGATTGGTTGAAACCGCATTCTAGACGGATTTAATACAACTGTGATGGCCAAAACATAAGATATGTTCAGCAAATTCAAAGGTTTTACCTTAAAAGGTTCTAAAACTTAACAAAAAACTGTGGCCAAAACATTGGAGAGTCCTCAAATTTTGTAATCAGTGATGAAACCAGTTAAACTTTATAAATCAGTCTTGATATGGCACATGTGCTTCAATTTTGAAAATAAAGGAACTTACTGTAAATGTACTATTCGGTATCTTAGCTGAATATTTGTTGTTCATTTTACAGCTAACAAATGCAGTAATTTGCTAGACCAGAATGCCTTGAGGTCTACAGTAACATATTGTATACTGATATAGCAGCACATTACGGTATGATTTACTGTAGAAAGAAAAATACAGAAATCTGTTACAGTGCTGATTTTCTGGTGTATTGTAATGTTTTTAAAATTGTATAACTGCCTTAATTTTGCTGGGCCCCAGGAAGAGTAGCTGCTGCCTTGGCAGCAGATATTGGGGATCCATAATAAATACAAATATGTGCATATTTGCATATCCCACAATTTAGACTGCCAAACAGCAAACACCTACTTAGACCCAAACATCTCTTCAAAGGAAGCTACTACATATAGTCTAGTTTTTACATTCTCTCTGAAATTGGCTTTTAAATTATGTGTAATTCGAAATAGTGAGCTTTGAAATGTTGTATACATGTCCATTTTAAAGTGGTTAAAAATCATGAAATTTCGGTGACACTAGTTTGCTAAACCAAAAAATATATACATTTTCATCAAGATTGAGACTTTTATTTAAACTTCTTGAAAATACTAATATTAATAGACCAAAACACTAACAACTCTCAAAACTGATAGGTAGATGTAATTGTGGTACCAGGCCCAAATTATAACCAAAAACATGTTTACAACCTAGTATACAATCTGACAACAATGTTTTGACCCCTGGGGTATACTGATGATCACACTGCTTTTTAATAAGGAATCTATTTTTTAAATTGTATCAAGTAATACACTTTCTTAGCTGCTATTTATATTAGGTACAGCATCCAAGTAACAGTACTAGCCATTCTCGCATATGGTAAATTAAATTAATTGTACACAGACAGACCGAGGGTCACCTTACATGGTACCAGGTGACAGAGTGGCTAGTGTTAGGCAGCTTGATGTGCTCCAGGTCAGGGCAGGTTAGGGTCCTGCCATCTTGTATGGGCGCGATGACTGGGGTGGGAGGTACAGCAGCCTTCACCTCACAGTTGGGGTCCTGTCCACTTGGCAACACCTCCAGACGCATGGCAATCTTGGCACACGATGTCCTGTTTCTGAGAGGGGAAGGCACACACACACACACACACACACACACACACACACACACACACACACACACACACACAATGTTAAATCAGACAAACTGTGACTTTGTCATTTAAAACAAAAACTACTGTAGGTCGGGAGGTTTTGGCTCAGGATATGACGCACTTTCTGACCGTCTGGCAGATAATGATGATGGGTTCAAAAGATTAAAAGAATGACACATTTTTATACAAACATCTGCTCATAGACAGGTTTTCTTGGCACTACCGAGCCCAGTCTCCATCCTACCTCAGCATGCAGATGTACTGGCCCGCGTCCTGCGTGGTGGTGGGCTGCAGCCACAGCCTCTCCCTCTCCTTGCTGAGCCTCTGGTCGGGGTGGTGGAAGTCGATGGGTTGTTCCAGGTCCTGACCTGCAGCCACGTGGTACCACACTAGGTTGAGGCCTGCTGCCTGGGCCGAGCTATAGTTGTAGACAGTGGGGTGGGAGAAGAGAGGGCAGAGAAGCCAGCATGCCTCCCCCTCCATCACCCTCACGGCTCCATCGTCTGACTCGCCCCAGTCATGGCACTGGATCACTGAGAGGGATAGAGGGATTACTCTAGACAGACAAAACCACACCTCTCTCTCTCTCTTTTACATTGTACCCCACTTTACATGTTGTATTTAGGAACATTGGGCTTGGAGAAGTGGAATAGGGAGAAGGAGTGAGATGTGGGGCACTCTGCTGATATTGGGGGGCCTGTACTACTGTAGTCCTCATCATATGTTTCTGTAAAGGGGTGGAGGTAGGGGGGCTATGCTGGGCTGCACGACAGTTTGACGGTAATTCCCCTGTCAGATTCACACAGAGTATTAATCTGACTATTAAAAAAACACCTGCAAGTTTCCGTTTGCAGAGGTCTATACGCACCTTCTTAAACGATACTAACGGGAGAAGACATGCACCTGCGAGCTAAAATAAGCTTGTCCCACAAGAATAAACCAGTGATTTAGCTGATATTACGTTGATATCAGATGCTCCAACAGATCCATGGAAGATGCCATTTTCATATTCATATTCACACATATTCATATTCACACGGCTGTAACACATCTGGACAAGAGGAACATCTATGTGAGAATGCTCTTCATTGACTACAGTTTAGCATTCAACACTATTGTGTAATTCCTCAAAGTTTGACACCAAGCTTAGAGCCCTGGGTCTGGACAACACCCTCTGCAACTGGATCCTTGACATCATGAAAGGCAGACCACAGGCTGTGAGGATTGGCAACACCTCCTCCACACTGACACTTAACACAGAGGTCCCCCAAGGTTGTGTAATCAGCCTTCTGCTATACTTCCTGTTCACCCACAACTGTGTATCTTTGCACGACACAAACTCCATCATCAAGTTTGCTGACGACACCAGGGTTGTAGGCCTGATAACCAACAACGACGAAGCAGCCTATAGAGAGGAGGTAAGTGAACTGGCATTGTAGAGAGGAGGTAAGTGAACTGGCATTGTGGTGACAGGACAACAACCTCTCCCTTAAGCCAGTATTGTTAATTGAGGAGGATCCACATCAAATGGACTGCAGTAGAGAGTCAGCAGTTTTATGTTCCTTGGCGTCCACATCACCGAGGACTTGTCATGGACCAACAACACCACTCTTGTCAAGAGGGCACACATCTCTACTTCCTAAGGCTGCTGAAGAAATTCAGAACGCCACCCCAGGTCCTCTCCAAAAACTACTGCTGCACCATCAAGAGCGTCCTTACCAGTCAGATCACGGCCTGGTAAAGGAATTGCTCTGTCCAGCATTCTCACATAGGTGTTCCTTTTGTCCAGGTGGGAAAGGGCAGTGTGGACTGCAATAGAGATTGCATCATCTGTGGATCTGTTGGGGCGGTATGCAAATTTGAGTGGGTCTAGGGTTTCTGGGAAAATGGTGTTGATGTGAGCCATGACCAGCCTTTCAAAGCACTTCATGGCTACAGGAGTGCTACGGGTCGGTAGATATTTAGGCAGGTTACCTTAGTGTTCTTGGGCACAGGGACAGGTTGAAAATGTCAGTGAAGACACTTGCCAGTTGGTCAGCGCATGCTTGGAGTACAAGTCCTGGTAACTGTCAGACCCTGCGGCATTGTGAATATTGACCTGTTTAAAGGTCTTACTCACAACAGCTATGGAGAGCGTTATCACACAGTCGTCCAGAACAGCTGATGCTGTCATGCATGCTTCAGTGTTGCTTGCCTTCGAAGCGAACATAGAAGTTATTTAGGTCATCTGGTAGGCTGGTGTCACAAGGTGCTTCCCTTTAATCCGCACCTTAACACACACACACTTATGGTGACCGTATTAATGTCACACCGGCGGTCACGAGTCATGATGGCAGTCAAATTCCGTGTGACCGTTTAGTCATGGTAATTAGGCTTCTCCAAGCTCTGATGTTGCTGATGGTTATTAGTTGTCTACCAAACTGCCTGGTACTCAGCACTCTATTGTCCCTCTAATCACTCTGAGCAATGGAAATGTGATCGAAAATCTAATCAAACGCTTCATGAGAGCCCATGAGCTCATGTTGCGCAACATTTCTATAGGCTATGCAATTGTGCGAGAAAACAGAGATTTTATGGATTCTATTAGAAAGAGGAGGATCCCATCAGCTTTCTATAGGCTAGACTTACTACTTATCAATACTCATAATATTAAGCACATTGCTTCGCTTTATAACAGGAGTATACCCTACCTGGCTGGCATGAAAATGAACCACGGGAAAAGCGTCCTCCATTTGCTATTTAAGTGCATAGACGACATGTTTTTTTCCCATGCCCCTGTTCCAAGACAGGTGCATGATAATGGTCCATTCTAAATCAAAACAAATTTCACACATATATTATTTAGTAAATGTAAAGACAATATTAAATTAACAATAGTCTGATGGGTGACAATATTATTTATCACTTGTGGATTATGTTTTATCCCTCGTGAATAATGCCCAGCTTGTGCAGTAAGGCAAGGAACAGCGCAAGGCTTTTTTGTGTGACTTTTTCAAATCATAGTCGCACACCTCATGTAGCCTAGCCCATATGTTTTGATACGGGTTGTATCACAACTAAAGTGACCAAATAATTCCTGAAATCTAAGCACATTAATCCGCTTTATAACTGGTGTAGAGCCTAACAGGCATACATAGGCTGCACGTGAGTTTCACAATTGGGGAAGATCATTTTCACCATAAAAATGCAGATTTTTAATAAAGCATTACCTGCATAATCGCATTTGTCTTCACTTTCGAGAACAGTGTTTTCCCGCTAATTGATTGCATTTTGGAACATAATTTTTTTCTTGCACAGAAAGACAAGTTGACCAGTAGCATAGGTCAACTTTTGTACTATGAGGGATAGTCAACTCAGCAAAAAATGAAACAGACCTTTTTCAGGACCCTGTCTTTCAAAGATAATTCGTAGAAATCAAAATAACTTCACAGATCTTCATTGTAAAGGGTTTAAACAATGTTGCCCATGCTTGTTCAATGAATCATAAACAATTAATGAACATGCATCTGTGCAACGGTCGTTAAGACACTAACAGTTTACAGATGGTAGGCAATTAAGGTCACAGTTATGAAAACTTAGGACAAGAGGCCTTTCTACTGACTCTGAAAAAGAAAGATGCCCAGGGTCCCTGCTCATCTGTGTGAAAATGCCTTAGGCATGCTACAAGGAGGCATGAGGACTGCAGATGTGGTCAGGGAAATAAATTGCAATGTTCGCACGATGAGATGCCTAAGACAGCGCTACAAGGAGACAGGACGGACAGCTGATCGTCCTCGCAGTGGCAGACCACATGTAACAACACCTGCACAGGATCAGTACATCCGAACATCACACCTGCGGGACAGGTACAGGATGGCAACAACAATTGCCCAAGTTACACCAGGAATGCACAATCCCTCCATCAGTGCTCAGACTGTCCTCAATAGGCTGAGAGGCTGGACTTGGGCCTTGTAGGCCTGTTGTAACGTCCTCACCAAGGTCCTCACCAGACATCACCGGCAACAACGTCGCCTATGGACACAAACCCACTATTGCTGGACCAGACAGGACTGGCAAAAAGTGCTCTTCACTGACGAGTCGCGGTTTTGTCTTACCAGGGGTGATGGTCGGATTCGCGTTTATCGTCGAAGGAATGAGCGTTACACCGAGGCCTGTACTCTGGAGTGGGATCGACTTGGAGGTGGAGGGTCCGTCATGGTCTGGGGCGGTGTGTCACAACATCATCAGACTGAGCTTGTTGTCATTGCAGGCAATCTCAACGCTGTGCGTTACAGGTAAGACATCCTCCTCCCTCATGTGCTACTCTTCCTGCAGGCCCAACCTAACATGACCCTCCAGTATGACAATGCCACCAGCCATACTGATCGTTCTGTGCGTGATTTTCTGCAAAACAGGAATGTCAATGTTTTGCCATTGCCAGTGAAGCGCCCGGATCTCAATCCCATTGAGAACGTCTGGGACCTGTTGAATCGGAGGGGGAGGGCTAGGGCCATTCCCCCCAGAAATGTCTGGGAACTTCCAGGTGCCTTGGTGGAAGACTGGGGTAACATCTCACAGCAAGAAATGGCAAATCTGGTGCAGTCCATGAGGTGGAGATGCACTGCAGTACTTAATGCAGCTGGTGGTCACACCAGATACTGACTGTTACTTTTGATTTTGACCCCCCCTTTGTTCAGGGACACATTATTAAATTTCTGTTAGTCACATGTCTGTGGAACTTGTTCAGTTTATGTCCCAGTTGTTGAATCTTGTTATGTTCATACAAATATTTACACATGTTAAGTTTTCTGAAAATAAATGCAGTTGACAGTGAGAGGATGTTTTTTGCTGAGTTTAGATAGACATAGGCTAGTGCTTTTGCTGTTCGTTAGGCCTAGTCATCTTGTTGGCTGAGGAAAAGTAGGCTATATGTGGACAGTTCTAACATCTTCAATATGCACCTCGGAATTTGTTAAGAGGGACGCACACAGTTGCTTCCCTGATGTGTCTGTCTTCATTCACTTGTAGCCTATTTCTTAGCTGAAATGCTAAGGGCATTGGCTACATCTTAGAGAGCCATGTGAGTGAGAGGTGCTTTAGAGCACGGCAGCTGGAAGAAGGGAATTATAATTATTATATTCAGCCCAAGGGCACAACGGCCACTTTGGCCGCAAAATGGATGGATTTTTAAAGGGAGCATTATGGCCACACAAGGGGGACTCCGCTGGGAAATTCGAGGCCTGGTGAGAATATTATCAAGTGCTTGTCAAATTGGGAATGAGAGACTGATGAAGTGTGTGCAGCTTGGGACTTCAAAAATCATCATTAGAGTCCATCACTCAGCCTTAGAATGTGTTAAAAATCAAATACATAGCCCAACGTTTGTTTCACAACTGAAATTTAATAAATAACTATAAATTAAGCATATAGGAGGACCAGTTTCTTTGTTAAACGCTTAACACGGAATAGCAGCATGTGCGCATTTCCTTTGAAATCGTTTGGAGAAAATATCCTTTCTATTTTATGAAGCTATGTTCAATTGTATTCTTCAAACTGTGAAATAATAAAAATAATGTCATGGAATTCTAAGCAAATCTTGTCTGCTAAATTAACTAGTTTAGCCCACAGCCATATCAGGGCCTAACATAAGGACAACTCAGAGTATGCTATTCTGTTATTCTGAAATAGACTACATTTTCTTCATATCATGTTTTTTTTTAGACCCGTCTAAAGTAAATAATGGATTTAGTGTGATGGTGTAGGCCATATTAAATTGATGTATTAGACGTTTTAAAATGTAGATATCCAAAGGTCTGCATCATTGGCTTGTGGAAGCCAAGAGATGCGAAACATATTTATGTTAATTAACGGTCAATTACCGTGAGACCGGCAGTTATTTGCTTGACAATCACCGGCTGACAAAATCTCATGACTGCCACAGCCCTACACACCCATACAGACATACACACATCCACACACCCCCAAACACATACATATACATTCGTGCTAGAAACATATCACAACTGCAGCTACCAGACTCTTGCTGTTATTGCTAAATACTGCACAATTTAAACTCTTGCCTACGAATCCCCCCTTCCCCAAAACACATGTAAATATTGGACTATATCAATTGTGCCTTCCTGTATTATACTATTCTGCTGAGCCATTTACTTTATGTTCGTATTCTAATCTTTTATTATTTCTTGTTGTTGTTGCATTGTCGAAAAGGAACCTGCAAGTTAGCATTTCATTGGACGGTGTACAATACAGGTCAAAAGTTTTAAAACACCTACTCATTCAAGGGTGTTTATTTTTTGTTACTATTTTCTACCATGTAGAATAGTAGTGAAGACATCAAAACTATGAAATAACACATATGGAGTCATGTAGTAACCAAAAAAGTGTTAAACAAATCTAAATATATTTTATATTTTACACTTTGCATTGATGACAGCTTTAAACACTCTTGGCATTATCTCCACCAACTTCATGAGGTAGTCACCTGGAATGCATTTAAATTAACAGGTGTTTTGTTAAACGTTAATTTGTGGAATTTCTTTCCTTCTTAATTAATGCATTTCAGCCAATGTTGTGACAAGCTGTCATCAAGGCAAAGAGTGGCTATTTGAAGAATCTCAAATATAAAATATATTTTGATTTGTTAAACCCTTTTTTTGTTAATACATGATTCCATATGTGATATTTCGTAGTTTTGATGTCTTCACTATTATTCCACAATGTAGAAAATAGTCAAAAAATTAAGGAAAACTTTGAATGAGTAGGTGTTCTAAATCTTTTGACCAGTAGTGTATACCATGTGTATCCCGTACATACCACTAAAAAAACTTGAAACTTGACAGCGGCAACGTTTGTTGTCTTGATTCTCTGTTCCCGCCCCCAATTAAATAACGACTTATCAGGAGCATTGAATACTGTTAGAATAACCTTTGGCAGCAATTACAGCTGTGTATTTTATTTGTTCCAAGGCAGCAGCTACTCTTCCTGGGGTCCAGCAAAAATTAAAGGCAGTTTATACAATTCTATACAATTTTAAAAACATTACAATACATTCACAGATGTGCCCTCAGGCCCCTACTCCACCACATATCTACAGTACAAAATTCCTATGTACGTGAGTGTATAGTGCGTATGTTATCGTGTGTGTGTATGCGTGTGTCTGTGGATATGTTTGTGCTGCCTCACAGTCCCCGCTGTTCCATAAGGTGTATTTTTATCCGGTTTTTTTACTGCTTGTGTACTCTTTGGTGAAAGGAAGTTCTTGGAGTAATATTTAAATGTCAGTCAGTGTCCAAACATCCTCCTGTCTTTACTTTAATTTGATCATAACTATACCATTATCATTTGCTATTCTTTTTGGAACGGGATCTTCCATAGCTCAATTACCTGATGTGAAATAGAGTTCCACGTAGACATGGCTCTATGTAGTACTGTGCGCCTCCCATTGCATATTCTGGACTTGGGGACTGTGAAGAGACCTCTGATGGCATGTCTTGTGGGGTGCATGGGTGTCCGAGCTGGGTGCTAGTATTTTAAACAGACAGCTCGGTACCTACATCTTGTCAACACCTCTTACAAAAACAAGTAATGAGGAAGTCAATCTCTCTTACACTTTGAGCCATGAGAGATTGACATGCATGTCATTAATGTTAGCTCTCCGTGTACTTTTAAGGGCCAGCCAACTGCAATTTTCCCAAGTCCCACTTTTGGCACCTGACCACACGACTGAACAGTAGTCCAGTTGCGACAAAACCAGGGCCTGTAGGACCTGCCTTGTTGATAGTGTTGTTAAGAAGGCAGAGCAGCGCTTTATTATGGATAGACTTCTCCCCATCCTAGCTGTTGTTGTATCAGTTTACAATCCACGGTTACCCAAAGCAGTTTAGTCACCTCAACTTGCTCAATTTCCACATTATTCTTTACGAGATGTAGTTGAGGTTTAGGGTTTAGTGAATGATTTGTCCCAAATACAATGCTTTAAGTTTCGCAAATATTTAGGACTAATTTATTCCTTGCTACCCATTCTGAAACAAACGTTTTGCAGTAATTTCCATTGCTGTAGTAGCTGACATGTATAGTGTTGAATCATCCGCATACATAGACACACAGGCTTTGCTCAACACCGTCGTTAGTAAAAATTGAAAAAAGCAAGGGGCCTAAACAGCTACCCTGGGGAATTCCTGCTTCTACCTGGATTATGTTTGAGAGGCTTCCATTAAAGAACACCCTCTATGTTCTGTTAGACAAGTAACTCTTTATCCACATTATAGCAGGGGGTGTAAAGCCATAACACATATGTTTTCCCAGCAGCAGACTATGATCGATAATGTCAAAAGCTGCACTGAAGTCTAACAAGACAGCCCCTATAATAATTTTGTCATCAATTTCTCTCAGCCAATCATCAGTCATTTGTGTAAGTGCCATGCATGTTGAGTGTTCTTCCCTATATGCATGCTGAAAGTGTTGTGAAATAGCATTGTATCTGGTCAAACACAATTTTTTCCAGAAGTTTACTAAGGGTTGGTAACAGGCTGATTGGTTGGCTATTTGAGCCAGTAAGAGGGGCTTTACTATTCTTGGGTGGCGGAAATACTTTAGCTTCCCTCCAGACCAGAGCACACACACTTTCTAGCAGGCTTAAATTGAAGATATGGCAAATAGGGGTAGCAATTTAATCCGCGATTGTCCTCATAATTTTCCATCCAAATTGTCAGACCCTGGTGGCTTGTCATTGTTGATAGACAACAGTAATTTTTTCGACCCTTCCACACTGACATTGCGGAATTAAAAAGTACAATTCTCGTCTTTCATAATTTTGTCAGATACACTTGGATGTGTAGTGTCAGCATTTGTTGCTGGCATGTCATCCCTAAGTTTGTTAATCTTGCCAATGAAAAAGTAATTGACCCTTCTTTTGTGTCCATCTCATGTTAATTAATTCTGTGTTCCCGGTCCAAAATGACCTCCCCATTATAGCTTATTATAAACCCATAATAATACATATACTATCACCTAATGTTGTGTTAGATCTTTTTATCAACTTAATTTCGTGTGAACATTACAAGTTTTTAACTTCTATTTGCTTATTATGGCCTGTAGGCCTCATTGACCTGAGCTCATACAACTTGTTTTTGAGTTAAAAAAAAAGCATAATGTATGGACAATTTTGACTATAACAAATACTCAGATGAAACATATTGTACTATTTGTCACAGACTACTTTGTGTCGAAGTTTAACAAGGACTCTCTCCTCCTCACCAGTGTCATGATCAAAGATATGATCAAGAACCTCACATACAGTATATCGTTTGATCATTGTGCTGTCACAGAATGAATTGTGAGCAAGGCCTCAAAAAATGCGAGAGATGCGAGAAAAGGTCTATAAACAGTTGAAGTCGGAAGTTTACATACACCTTAGCCAAATACATTAAACTCAATTTTTCAAAATTCCTGACATTTAATCCAAGACAAATTCCCTGTTTTAGGTCAGTTAGGATCACCACTTAATTTTAAGAATGTGAAATGTCAGAATAATAGCAGAGAGAATGATTTCTTTCAGCTTTAATTTCTTTCATCACATTCCCATTGGGTCAGAAGTTTACATACAGTCAATTAGTATTTGATAGCATTGCCTTTAAATTGTTTAACCTGTTGAATCTATGGGGGCGCTATTTCATTATTGGATAAAAAAAACGTGCCCGTTTTAAGCGCAATATTTTGTCACGAAAAGATGCTCGACTATGCATATAATTGACAGCTTTGGAAAGAAAACAGTCTAACGTTTCCAAAACTGCAAAGATATTATCTGTGAGTGCCACAGAACTCATGCTACAGGCGAAACCAAGATGAAACTTCAAACAGGAAATGAGCAGAATTTCTGAAGCTCTGTTTTCCAATGTCTCCTTATATGGCTGTGAATGCAGCAGGAACGAGCCTGCGCTTTCTGTCGTTTCTTCAAGATGTCTGCAGCATTGTGACGTATTTGTAGGCATATCATTGGAAGATTGGCCTTTGTCTAAATTGGTGCGTAATCTTCAATTGCGGGCATTTTCTCCTGGGATTCAGGACAGAAAGCACACTTCCACGAAGGATATATCATCGAAGAGATATGTGAAAAACACCTTGAGGATTGGTTCTAAACAACGTTTGCCATGTTTCAGTCGATATTATGGAGTTAATTTGGAAAAAAGTTTGGCGTATTGATGACTGGATTTTCTGTTTTTTTTGGTAGCCAAACGTGACGCACCAAACGGAGCGATTTCTCCTAAACAAATAATCTTTCAGGAAAACCTGAACATTTTCTATCTAACAGAGTCTCCTCATTGAAAACATCTGAAGTTCTTCAAAGGTAAATTATTTTATTTGAATGCTTTTCTGGTTTTTGTGAAAATGTTGCCTGCTAAATGCTAATGCTAATGCTAATGCTAAATGCTACGCTAGCTAGCTACTGTTACACAAATGATTATTTTCCTATGGTTGAGAAGCATATTTTGAAAATCTGAGATGACAGTGTTGTTAACAAAAGGCTAAGCTTGAGAGCTAGCATATTTATTTCATTTCATTTGCGATTTTCATGAATAGTTAACGTTGCGTTATGGTAATGAGCTTAGGTCTATGAATAGGATCCCGGATCCGGGTTTGCTCGCCGCAACTGGTTAACTTGGGTCAACTGTTTCAGGTAGCCTTCCACAAGCTTCCCACAATAACTTGGGTGAATTTTGGCCCATTCCTCCTGACAGAGATGGTGTAACTGAGTCTGGTTTGTAGGCCTCCTTGCTCGCACACACTTTTTCAGTTCTGCCCACAAATGTTCTATAGGATTGAGGTCAGGGCTTTGTGATGGCCACTCTAATGCCTTGACTTTCTTGTCCTTAAGCCATTTTGCCACAACTTTGGAAGTATGCTTGGGGTCAATGTCCATTTGGAAGGCCCATTTGCGACCAAGCTTTAACTTCCTGACTGATGTCTTGAGATGTTGCTTCAATATATCCACATAGTTGTCCTCCCTCATGATGCCATCTATTTTGTGAAGTGCACCAGTCCCTCCTGCAGCAAAGCACCCCCACAACATGATGCTGCCACCCCCGTGCTTCACGGTTGGGATGGTTTTCTTTGGCTTGCAAGCCTCCCTCTTTTTCAAAACAGTGCCTATTGAAATCCTAGTGAGATATGAATGAGGATGCACTTCCTAGGGCTTCCACTAGACGTCACTTTCTTTTGAAACTGGTTTGAGGATTCTACTATAAAGGAGGTGCTCATAATAGCTCTGAGTCTGGCAGAGAGCCTCGGTCTCATGAAGCGCGCTCCCGACAGAGTTTGCTCTCGTTCCAATGCTTTTCTTCAGACAATGAAATTCTCCGGTTGGAACCTTATTGATGATTTATGTTAAAAACATCCTAAAGATTGATTGCATACATCATTTGACTTGTTTCTACGGACTGTAACGGAACTTTGAGTTTTTCTGGCGGAAGTGTTTGCGCCTCATGAAGACTTTTTTTAAAATTTTATTTTACCTTTATTTTACTAGGCAAGTCGTTTAAGAACAAATTCTTATTTTCAATGACGGCCTAGGAACAGTGGGTTAACTGCCTGTTCAGGGGCAGAACGACAGATTTGTACCTTCTTAGCTCAGGGATTCGAACTTGCAACCTTTCGGTTACTAGTCCAACGCTCTAACCACAAGTGGGCTGAACATGCTAACAACAAGTGGCTTTACGGAAGTTTATGGAACAAATCAGTCATCTATTGTCAAACTGGGATTCCTGGGAGTGCCTTCTGATGAAGATCAAAGCTAAGTGAATATTTATAGTGTTTTTTCTAGCTTCTGTTGACGCCAAAATGACGGATATTCCTCTGGCTGTTTTGGGTTCTGAGCGCCATTCTCAGATTATGCTTTTTCCGTAAAGTTTTTTAAAAATCTGACACAGCGGTTGAATAGAGGATAAGTCTATCTTTTATCAATGTTTATTATGAGTATTTCTGCAAAATCACCGGATGTTTTGGAATCAAAACATTACTGCACGTAACGCGCCAATGTAAACTGAGATTTTTGGATATAAATATGCACATTATCAAACAAAACATACATGTATTGTGTAACATGATGTCCAATGAGTGTCATCTGATGAAGCGCATCAAAGGTTAGTGATTCATTTTATCTATATTTCTGCTTTTTGTGACTCCTATCTTTGGCAGGAAAATGGCTGTGTGTGTTTTTGTGACTTGACTCTGACCTAACATAATCATTTGCTGTGCTTTAGCTGTAAAGCATTTTTAAATCGGGCACGATGGGTATATTAAAAATATGTTTATCTTTCATTTGCTGTAATGGACTTGTTAATGTGTGAAAGTTACATATTTCTAAAAAATATTTTTGAATTTCGCGCGCTGCCGTTTCAGAGGAAGGTTGTCGAGGGGTTCCGCCTGCCCTTGAAAGGTTAAAGTAGTTGGCAATATCAGTGGGTTTTGTGATAAATGAGCCATCTGATTCAATGAATGAGTTAGATTTGTTTTCCGCAAAAAAATGCCATTTAACCTGTTATGGCTGCAATCCCGATACCGGGATCGCCAAAATTCAAACCACAGAAATCTCATAATTACAATTCCTAAAACATACATGTGTCTCATATCATTTTTAATTTATTTTCATTGTTAATCCCACCAAAGTGTCCGATTTCAAATAGGATTTTCAGTGAAAGCACTACAAACGATTATGTTAGGTCTCCACCAAACCACAATAAGCACAGCCATTTTCCAGCAAAATATAGCATTCAGAAAAACCAGAAATAAAGAAAATTAATCACTAACCTTGAATTTTCTTCATCACATGACACTCATAGGACTTCATGTTACACAATACATGCATGTTTTGTTTGATAATGTTCATATTTATATCAAAATAATCTGAGTTTACATTGGCGTGTTAGATTCACCAGTTCCAAAAACATCAAGTGATTTTGCATAGCCACATCATTCAACAGAAATACTCATCATAAATGTAGATGATAATATAGTTAGTTATACACATGGAATTATAGATATACCTCTCCTTAATGCAACCGCTGTGTCAGATTTCAAAAAAACTTTACGGAAAAAGAAATGGATGCAATAATCTGAGACGGAGCTCAATTTAAAAACACTACAGCCGCAAAGATGGCATCAACATAAACAAGATATTACATGATAAATATTCCCTTACCTTTGATGATCTACATCAGAAAGCACTCCAGGAATCCCAGGTTCACAATAAATGTTTGTTTTGTTCGAAATGTCCGTTATTTATGTCCAAATACCTTCTTTTGTTAGAGCGTTTGGTATACATATCCAAACGAGCGTTTGGTATACATATCCAAACGCAAATTCTGGTCAGCGTTATATCGGACAAAAACTTCAAAAGGTGATATTAACGGTCGAAGAAACATTTCAAACTAAGTACAGAATCAATCATTAGGATGTTTTTAACATATAGCTTCAATAAAGTTCCAACCGGAGTATTCCTTCTAGTCTTCGTGAGCCATGGAACGCAAGTGGGTACCATGAGGAAAAAGCGCAATCACAAAATGGCTGCTTGATGGACAGCTGATATATTCTGCTCTCATTCACTCCCACAACAACATAGAAGCCTCATTACAAATTCTGTTAATGGTTTACATCTAGTGGAACCCCTAGGCAGTGCAACATCATTCATATCTCAAGGGTATTTCATTGGGGACTCTGGTGAATACATACAAAGCCCAGATATCTCACTTCCTGTTTTAATTTCTCCTCAGGATTTTGCTTGTCATATGAGTTATGTTATACTCACAAACATCATTCAAACAGTTTTAGAAACTTTAGAGTGTTTTCTATCCAACACTAATAATAATATACATATATTAGCAACAAACTAACATGGTCCAAGCACACCAAGACAGTCATGAAGAGGTCGCGACAAAATCGTATTCCCCCTCAGGAGACTGAAAATATTTGGCATGGGTCCTCAGATCCTCAAAAGGTTCTACAGCTGCAGCCAAGTCTAGGTCCAAGAGGCTTCTCAACAGCTTCTACCCCCAAGCCATGACTCATGAACATCTGATCAAATGGCTACCCAAACCCCCTCTCTTTTACACTGATGCTACTCTGTTATTATCTATGCATAGTCACTTTAATAACTACATGTACATATTACCTCAATTACCTCGACTAACCGGTGCCCCAGCATACTGACTCTGTACCGGGACCCCCTGTATATATAGCCTATCTATTGTTGTTTTACTGCTGCTCTTTAATTATTTGTTATTTTTATTTATTTTGGGGGGGGTATTTTTCTTAAAACACCTGTTGTAATTTGGCGCATGTGACAAATCAAATTTGATTTTTGATTTGATCTCTGTGAAATATGACTTCAGGTGTCACTGGTGTTGAATTTCCACCACAATATGTTAGAGAAAGATCACACTGAATGATTCAGAACATGAACAATCATTTGTCTTGGTAAAATGTATTTTATAACATAGGAATTGAAAATTCATCACCAAGAGTGTTTTCACCCACTTTGTTTGCAGCAGGCAGGTTACAACAAGCTAAAACCAAGTGATGAAATCACTGGCGACCGATATAATTGCACATAATTTGTGCAGAAGTAGAGAGATGTGGGTTTATTTTTACTACTTTCTCACTGTCTATTGGAGTATGCGTCTGTGTTTGCCCCTGGTCCCCAGTGCCCCTGTTTCATACAGTAGCAAGTGAGTCATGCTACAAGAAGACAGGTCGCAGGAGACAATGTTCGCGAATGGATTTAGAAAATTGATAAGTGGCAGTTGGGACATCGAGTGTCACGAAGTGTTGACCCTGAGGACCTGCATATACACACTTTAAATGGAGCTTGTTTCTCAATATAAGTACCTGGGTGTCTGGATTGATGACAAGTTATCCTTCATAACGCATATAACAAATATGAATAAGAAGCTAAGATCCAAGATAGTTTTTATATCTAAATAAATCATGCCTTAGTATTAAAAATAGGAGAAAGATTGTTCAAGCAACGCTTCTCCCTGTATTGGATTTTGGTGAAATTGTTTACATGCATGCAGCAACCTCTGTTTTAAAACCCTTGGACACAGTCTACCATTCAGCAATACGTTTTATCACAGGGGACAAATTTAGGACTGATCATTGTAGTCTGTATAAAAATGTGGGATGGACCTCTGTCTGTAAGAAGAGAGCTGCATTCTCTTTTATTTATTTAAAAAGCCACCTGACAGAAACTCCCTCCATATGTAACTTCATTAATTAAGATAAGAATAATAAGTTACCAAACCTGTTCATAAGAATGGATAACACTAGAAATCCCTTCAGTCGCCACAGATTTAGGAACATCCATGTTTAGTTTTTTTGCCCCTACCAATACCACTGTCAGTCCAGCAACACTCAGTAAGAGGATTAGTAACCTCACAAGTTAAATTGCTATTGATAATAGCAACATAGGAGTCACTCAGAGTGCAACACGGGGAAGGGAATCTCCATTGCACTCTTCCAATGGTTAACACACGCCACTAATAAATAGAACCCTCCGTTCAGGAGAAAAGTTATTAGAAGTCATGAACCACGATCACACCACGTACGACTGGTCTAATACTTAAAGAGTACTTCCGTCATGAAGTTAGCTCCTCCAGGGATAACATAGCTATGAAGTAGACTTCTTCATACCTACCGCCACTACAATAGTGGAAGACAGTGACTGGTAGTAAAACCACTACAGACTCCCTCGACATCAATTCTGACTGACCTCCAGGCATTGACCTGGAAATTACCTGACGACGTCAGACTAATTCTGAACAAGTTGTAATCTGCCAGGATACTTGGTTTCTTTCCCTTGACATGTGCTCTTGCGTAAGCATAAACGCACAGACTTCTTCAAGTGCAGATACCCTACCCGGGTCGACCACACCAGAGGGGGGACTGCAACAGCGATCACCAACTGGACATCTGCTGTCCAGCCATGGAGTGGACTTCATTCTCAGAAACCCTACCCGGGTCGACCACCAGATGGGGACCACAACGATGGTCCACAACCAGGACAACCCACGGTCATTTTTATGTTGGTTTGCAACATGCAGGTTTATCGCAAGATTGAACCCAACATGGGGGGACTGTCATGACGTTGGCCTGGGGGTATGTTTATGACAGTCATAAATACCTCTCCCCCCTTTTTCCTCTCTCTACCCTACTGATGTGACATTTGAAAATCCTTTGGTTAACATAGAGATTCTGGGAACATCAGAAGGTGGGGGGAAATTAACTATATTCTGGTAATCCGACCAATTGAACATTAGTGGTGGTACTTAATGAATATAATGTCAGTTCGGTTGTCATCTGAGACATTCTCATCAATGATAGGATGACATAAAGTCTGCACATTGTAGTTATCGGATTCACATGGAATTGTTGTTCAATTTAAATGTTTGAATATAAAATTATTGGTGAAGAGATTAAATTGAATTTTATCTTCCAAATGAGAGATTTGGGTTTTCATAAGGTTAGGGCTCTGCTCAATCAGTGGCCCGCCCCTGTGAAGAGACATGGGTTATAAAACTTTTCAAACACACCCTTTTCGCTCCACTATATAAAGCCTTGACGAAAATGTAACCTCCTGTTCCGAGGATGTGAGGACGACGGTCCATACGTTAAAAGGACTAACATGTCAACTACAGAACTAAGCCAACCTCAGCGTGAGCTTTGGTTGTGAATGGTATGAACTTTGAACTCTTATTTACTATAGAAGTGACACCTCCTAGCCGTTGAGTTAGCAACAGCAGCTGCAAACTTGGACAAGGAAAGAACAGACAGAGTATCCCGTCTACCACACAACGACGTTACTACAACGTATCCAATTTACCACCAGAGACATTCTTCTAAAGACAAAGGACTCGGTTGGGCAACATGGCCTTCCATCTACCACAAACCTACCGAAGAGCAGCTCAGAGTAAATATTTATTGCATTTTCCTTTTCCAAATGAGTGGTAATTTAGAATGCATCAGATACTGTATTTACGATAGAGACATCGCTTCTCCCTTTGTTCCTCAGTCTTCCCGCTCTTTCACTCAAACCCAGACCCTTTTCTTTGTGTAACCAGCTGTCATATCTGTTCCGCCCGCTAGGGACGTATTCCTTCATGATATCATTTGTAATCAAGGTATGATTCATTCTGTGTATATGTAATTATGTGTGATTAGTTAGGTATTTAGTAAACAAATAATTAAACCAAATTTTGTTAGCCAGGGTTCGTGAAGATAACCAAGAATTTACAACTTTCAGATGAGACTGAAATAAGGTGACGATTAATATTGACTGCTATTGATGTAAAATATTACTAGGTCTTTAAGAGTTTATTCTGAAGATAAAAGCTCTATAAATATTTGTTCGTGGTTCCCCGACTTTCTAGTTAATTACATTTACATGATTTGCTCAATCAGGTAATATTAATTACAGAGAAAGGATTTTATAGAATAGCATGTCATATCAGTTAATCCGGCATAGCCAAAGACACGACAATGTGTATGTTTTAATATTCTGTTTTTATTGTAATGTGTACAGGGCTCTCTTTTAAAATAGATTTTTAATCTCAATGTGAGTCCCTGTTTAAATGAAGGTTCAATCAAATAAATACAGTGCCTTGCGAAAGTATTCGGCCCCCTTGAACTTTGCGAAAGGCTTCAAACATAAAGATATAAAACTGTATTTTTTTGTGAAGAATCAACAACAAGTGGGACACAATCATGAAGTGGAACGACATTTATTGGATATTTCAAACTTTTTGAACAAATCAAAAACTGAAAAATTGGGCGTGCAAAATTATTCAGCCCCCTTAAGTTAATACTTTGTAGCGCCACCTTTTGCTGCGATTACAGCTGTAAGTCGCTTGGGGTATGTCTCTATCAGTTTTGCACATCGAGAGACTGACATTTTTTTTCACTCTTCCATAAAGGCCAGATTTGTGCAATATACGACTGATTGTTGTCCTATGGACAGAGTCTCCCACCTCAGCTGTAGATCTCTGCAGTTCATCCAGAGTGATCATGGGCCTCTTGGCTGCATCTCTGATCAGTCTTCTCCTTGTATGAGCTGAAAGTTTAGAGGGACGGCCAGGTCTTGGTAGATTTGCAGTGGTCTGATACTCCTTCCATTTCAATATTATCGCTTGCACAGTGCTCCTTGGGATGTTTAAAGCTTGGGAAATATTTTTGTATCCAAATCCGGCTTTAAACTTCTTCACAACAGTATCTCGGACCTGCCTGGTGTGTTCCTTGTTCTTCATGATGCTCTCTGCGCTTTTAACGGACCTCTGAGACTATCACAGTGCAGGTGCATTTATACAGAGACTTGATTACACACAGGTGGATTGTATTTATCATCATTAGTCATTTAGGTGAACATTGGATCATTCAGAGATCCTCACTGAACTTCTGGAGAGAGTTTGCTGCACTGAAAGTAAAGGGGCTGAATAATTTTGCACGCCCAATTTTTCAGTTTTTGATTTGTTAAAAAAGTTTGAAATATCCAATAAATGTCGTTCCACTTCATGATTGTGTCCCACTTGTTGTTGATTCTTCACAAAAAAATACAGTTTTATATCTTTATGTTTGAAGCCTGAAATGTGGCAAAAGGTCGCAAAGTTCAAGGGGGCCGAATACTTTCGCAAGGCACTGTAAATAAATAAAAATGTAATTGTCTAAATTATTATTTTGGCCAAAACACTTGCAAACTCAAGTGCTCACTATCGAACACAACAGTGAGTGGACACTCAATAAAAGGCTTAGAGGCCAAGTGTTCGGTTTGAGATTCAGCCAGAGAATGTGCTCATTCAACCAGAAACAGAACGGGCCTGTGAACCTATTCTCGAATTCCCAATGTCAAGTCAACCTCAAGCTAGTCCTGCATCGAGTTGGATACCCATGGTTCCCCCGGGGTGAATGAAAACATTATTTCAATCCGTGAGTCTGACACGTTGCCAAGTTCACTTTTCCTGGATAGCATAGCTCACGCGAAAATGGCTATCATAGAAAACCGGATAAATAAAAAGAAAAGGATATTATGATAAGGGAAACAGGTGCTGCGCGAGTGAAATCCCCAGTTTGGAAGGTCAACAAAGAGGAAGATGGATACACAGCCTACACAAAGAGCAAGCAGATAGGCCTATGTGTTTTCCATAATTCAGTTAATTATTACATTAATTCAGGCATATGCAGGCCATACAAAGTGTAAACCGGTGCGGGTAGTAATTTGAGTAGCCTACAAAATAAATGTAGCTTATTTTTGCAGCCTATATTTGATTCTGGGAATAGTTTGTTTAAGTTGTAATTAGGCCTAAACTATTTTATTATCTAAACCATATTGAATGTAAAGATATTGTTTTGTTAGGTTGGCTATACGCTTTCATTAGGTAAGAAGGCTAATTAAAATCAGAATCATTTGCACACTCAGAATTGTACTTGGTAAAAAGGCAATTTTTGTGATTTGAGTGGCGCATCACATTGTGAAAATAAAAATATATAGTTCTTAATTCATGGCATGGTTTCCTTTTATCCAAATGTTGAATAGACATTAATTCATGCAGGGAAGGGGAATAGTAATAATAGCCTAATAGTATTCATTATAATAAAGCCTACTACTGTGAAGTCACAAATACAATTAATTAAAATGATGTCATATGGCAGGTAAAGGACGGGCTCTCGAAAACAATCCTATGCGAGTGGGTCGTGTTGTGGAGAACAATCTGCCCTGATGGGTGGGGTTCCGAACTGATGTGGCCGGCATGAGGTGGGTGCGGCTCCAAAAAACTGACCTGTGCAGGACTCTACCCCCTACACACATAATTGTGGGATAGTTTGGGAAGGACTGGATAGGTGTAATAAATATGGTGTGAACTCCATTTAGCAAAGTGGAGCTATTCATATATTCATATCCAATATTTTATAATCTACATGAATTGCCCTACTAGGGTTCATATTCGGAGTGTAGCATAATACTGACCAATCAAAACCTCCTTGTCGGAACTATCACTCACCTGAGTGGACACTGGATGGAGTGGTGGCTGCAGTAGTCCCACCTACTCCCACCATTGCAACTGAGATAGATAGGAGAGCTGTGATGAAGAGAGCCCTGGGGAGGGTGAGGGAAATCATTACCATATGTCTGCCTCGATCTCTACAATAACTCAGCTATTAATTATACAAATATTGATTTTGCACTCAGTCAGTTCTGTCAAACTTTGGAGGGGGTTGAGGGAAAGAGACAAAATGATGGGACAGGGTCATAGTAAAGGCAGATGAGGGAGAGAGAGAGTTGACGGGAAAGAGAGAGAGATACATGGAAGGACACAGAAAGAGACACAGAGATGCAGGGAAGGAGACTAGATCAGGATTGTGAGAGAGAAAGGAAGAAATAAGTGGAGGGAAGGAGAGAGTAAAGAGAGAAGAGGCGCAAAGGAGAGAAGAGGGATATCAAATTATGGTGATCTGCCACACATGAAAGGACTGAGGTAGGTAATGACATGTGGTGGCTCCCCAGAAGCACATATGGGTGCCTCCACCTCCACATTGATCACCGCTTTTTACTGCAACAGCACAGAGGGAGATGAACAAGAGGCTGCCTTCTGCCCAAAGTCTCTGTGCCACACTATCACGGACTGAGGCAGTAAAGAGAAATTGGCATGGCCTTGGCTTGGTCTGCCTATCCAGATACATTGGCACTGAACAGATGCTGAATTAAATACACATTGAGACACTTAGGGCGTAATTCAATCAAACCCACTTTGCAGTATTTAGAGCATAGCTCTTGATTCCCATGGTGACATAAAATCACAGAAGTCCTATCTAGAACCTAAAAGTGTTCGTTGACTGTCCCCATAGGAAAAACCTTTTTGGTTCCAGGAAGAACCCCTTTGGGTTCCATGTTCAACTCTTTCCATAGAGGGTTCTACCTGAAACCCAAAAGGATTCTACCAGGAACCAAAAAGGGTTCTCCAATGGGTACAGCCGAAGTACCCTGTTTGCAACCTTTTTTTTCTAAAAGAGTACAGTAAATTGTACAACAACAACCAGGTAGACTACCCACACACTGTATAGATACAGTTGTCAGAAGAAAACGTGTGCATGCATGAGCATTAGTTTGTGTAGTTAAAGAAACTGTGGAGGTGGTTTTGATTGAATTCCAGACAGACACAGTGGCACGTGGAAGAGAAATTTTAGAAACACAGATAAAGATGAGAGGTCTCTATGACCATGGCACAAAACATGGTCAAATATAAACACAGATACACTGAATGTAACATTATTATTATTTTTTAAAGAACATTAAACTCACACAGACGTGTAATCTGAAAACAGATGTTAATCTTATTACTAGATTACATATTGGTTTTCTTACCCATGTAAGCAGTCTATGGACAAGGTAAGGAAACCAATATATAGGCCTAATTGTGAAATTTGGGTGAACCATCACTTTCAACTATCCCTTTATACTCACTTCAGTTAATTCTCAAAAGCAACATATGCTGACTTGTGTAAAATAATGTTAGGTTACTTCATTTGATGTACAATACAATTTTGGACACAACAGCATTTTAATTTTAGGCTAGGCTACTTAGGCTAATTTAACTCAAAACCACTCTCTTCTGCTTATCTGAGTGTCACAAATGACTGCTTTAGTATACAATTTTCTGGAAACATTGCCAATGCTGCCTGAATTGGCCTAGAATTTATCATAATCATTCAACCATGAGATCGAAAGGGATAAGTTTTCTAATGAGTCACGAAATTACTTAAAAGGGGACATTCTAGGCTAATTCAGTTTGCATACATTAATTGATTCTGCTTCCACAAAAGAGCACCCATTATGTGTTTGAAAGAAAATCTCATTATCCGCTATGATCGATATCACGCTCTTCCTGAGTCCTCTGGCAAACTCGGAAAACAACGAGACATGCACCAATGTTTAAGCAGGTCCGATCGGAATCTGATGGAGAAGAGGACGGTCTTTCTGTCAAAACTGACAAACTGTATGAAAATGCATAAATGAAAATGATTACAACAGATGTACAGAGATGTCTCTGCTTGCAGTGTATGGGAAAATCATTATTGCTTGAATTGTTTGGATTATAGGCTAAATGTGGATAAAAAAGCAAGCTATAGGCTGCATGCAACTAGTACTGCAACAGTGCACAATGCGTAATAAACGAATTAATAGGTTGAGGTGATACTTACATCTCCACAAGTCCACCGGTTCACTCTGTAGCGCTGAAGACGGCAACGGGAACGCTGACACCCCGGGCAGGACAGAGTGGCTGTCGCAGGGTGAGGAGACTGTCTGACTCAGCTGCAGCCGGCTAACTTACGATCAGAGAGGAACACGGCGGCCGTGCCAGTACCGGGTTTGTTTTACAGTACCATTCACCACTGGACCATAAATCATATGACAAACGACAACCACACGGTCTTGGGAATCCTTCCAATCAAAGCGACACAGTCGAGCACCTTCGAGATGCGGCTCAGTAGTAGGCTAGAGTATATTACACATAAAACGTAGCCTACCTGTCCCTATGACGAATGACTGCCAGCCTTCGTAAACTACTTAGAGGTTCTGTGATATGCAAATCTCAGTGAGCCCCCGTTCGATGTCCCAGGTGCCACTTGCAATTTACTTTAAATGACACTCCTCGCATTTTTGTTGCTGGATTTAGGAATAGATAAAGGCTCAAACAAAGTTAATATTTCAATAAGCTATTGGATAACTCAGACACCATTCTTTCTTATAGATTTCAACATAAACTGCGTTATTGGTTTATAGTTACAGGCTAAGTGCTACGACAACATATTTACATTTAAGGAAATAAATAATTCAATAATTTTAGATTTTTCTTCGTGCTCTGCTTATTGCCATGAAGAAGGAAGTGAATCTTGTACCGTAAAGTTCAACTCCTCCCTCCACGGAAAACCCAAGTTGCGAAATCTCCAATATAGGCGTTTTTTCGTGTATTGAGCAGTGACTGCAGTCTATGGGTATTTCTCAATTTTAGTTGCGGTTTCAGCCTTGTATCAGCAGGTAGGAGTCAATCTGCTACGGTTTTTACTCAAATGTATTCACAATAGATGAGTCTAAGTTAATACATCGCATTTAATGGGGGGAAGATCTGCCTCAAACTATTAATGTATAGAGAAATCTGTCATGGATAGGGATGTGCATTTTACCTTTTTTGACTGTACACGCATGATTAGAACAAGGGTGGCTGAAAGTGGAAAAAAACATGTGCACATTTATCTTTATGCCAACAGTGAGCAACAATGACTAATTTATCATAACCATTACAGATAACAAATCCTAATTGTTAAATTGATTCATAAACATTCAGTCAATAAAATAACGTTGTTATTCCGTCCTTAATGAGATCCCAAAACAACAACTGATCTGACATAATTGTTCTTTAGTACCCATGGACCATTCCAACTGTTGTTTCATTGTTTCATTGTCCAATATTGGATGTCACAGCACTACAAATTATCTCTCTGTTATAACAAATGGGATTTTTAACTTCCATTTCTGCAGAGTGGGAGAAAGAGAGTTTCTACAGGTATTTATGACCATCATAAAATGGCCAACTTTACCCCTCTCCTCTTCTGCGGGAGAGAGAGGGCGCTGTAGAGCAGACCCACTGTAACCTGATTCTTCAGATCTTCACAGGAGTCATGACAGTCCCACTCTGGTGGATTTAACTTGGAAGGATCCTGCAAGTTGCAACCCACCATAAGAATGAACCTTGGATGTCCGTCCTGGTTTGTGGATCAGCATAGCACTACTCCCCCTGGCGGTTTACCCTGGAAGGCTTTCTTACAGCTGCAAACCATCACAAGAATGGCCAGGGGATGTCCTGGTTGGTGATCGCCGTTGCGGTCCCCCTCTGGTGGTTTACCCTGGTAGGCCTTCTGCCAATGGAGCAGTCCACCACCAGGATGGGCAGCGGATGTCCGGATTGGGATCGTTGTTACGGACACGTCGTCTGGTCGTCCAGGCTGGTGGACCTAGGCAGTAACTTAGGCAGGTGTTAACAACAACACACACACACTCACAGAATACATAATTCAATTTCTTCCCAAATGAGCAGCGTTGTGGCAATAAGTTATGGTTGTACTTCCACCGCGTTACTTAGAGGTACCCAGCGTCATGGCTTCATTGCTCCAGACCACCACAAGGGGAGTTAGAGCCCTCATTATGCATTTGGGTCCCAAGGTTTTTATATGACCAATGACGTCCAATGACAAATTTGATGCGAGTCACCCGTCCCTGGCTGAAGATGGCTGACAAAACATTATGGTGGAACCAAATGTAAGTAGTTATAACATCATAACGAGTCAAGCAACAAATATACAATTGAGAGGAATATGTTAGTTAATGTAGGGATGCATATTTTTTTGTCATAAAGTTCATTTACGAAAATCGCTATTTATGTTTTAGGGACTCCTGAGAAAACCAGCAAACCAGGCTGTCATCTTGTGAAACAATGGATGAAAATAATCTAGCTAGCTAAAGCATTTAGAGGGCTATGTGTCTCACCACTTGGTTATTGCAAGGCTGAGCCCCAGTGGTATCATGACTTGGCAACAACAGATAGTCCAGTAAAAATGGCTGTGTTTAACTGGTGTAAATCTGAAACTGAAAGCCCGAACCAATGCTTTTAATCAGGGCAAGGTGACCGGAAACATGACCGAATACAAACAGTGTAACTATTCCCTTCGCAAGGCAATCAAACAAGCTAAGCGTCAGTATAGAGACAAAGTAGAATCTCAATTCAACGGCTCAGACACGAGGTATGTGGCAGGGTCTACAGTCAATCACGGATTACAAGAAGAAAACCAGCCCCGTCACGGACCAGGATGTCTTGCTCCCAGGCAGACTAAATCACTTTTTTGCCCGCTTTGAGGACAATACAGTGCCACTGACACGGCCCGCAACTAAAACATGCGGACTCTCCTTCACTGCAGCCGACGTGAGGAAAACATTTAAACGTGTCAACCCTCGCAAGGCTGCAGGCCCAGACGGCATCCCCAGCCGCGCCCTCAGAGCATGCGCAGACCAGCTGGCTGGTGTGTTTACGGACATATTCAATCAATCCCTATCCCAGTCTGTTGTTCCCACATGCTTCAAGAGGGCCACCATTGTTCCTGTTCCCAAGAAAGCTAAGGTAACTGAGCTAAACGACTACCGCCCCGTAGCACTCACTTCCGTCATCATGAAGTGCTTTGAGAGACTAGTCAAGGACCATATCACCTCCACCCTACCTGACACCCTAGACCCACTCCAATTTGCTTACCGCCCAAATAGGTCCACAGACGATGCAATCTCAACCACACTGCACACTGCCCTAACCCATCTGGACAAGAGGAATACCTATGTGAGAATAATGTTCATCGACTACAGCTCGGCATTTAACACCATAGTGCCCTCCAAGCTCGTCATCAAGCTCGAGAACCTGGGTCTCGACCCCGCCCTGTGCAACTGGGTACTGGACTTCCTGACGGGCCGCTCCCAGGTGGTGAGGGTAGGCAACAACATTTCCACCCCGCTGATTCTCAACACTGGGGCCCCACAAGGGTGCGTTCTGAGCCCTCTCCTGTACTCCCTGTTCACCCACGACTGCGTGGCCACGCACGCCTCCAACTCAATCATCAAGTTTGCGGACGACACAACAGTGGTAGGCTTGATTACCAACAACAACGAGACGGCCTACAGGGAGGAGGTGAGGGCCCTCGGAGTGTGGTGTCAGGAAAATAACCTCACACTCAACGTCAACAAAACTAAGGAGATGATTGTGGACTTCAGGAAACAGCAGAGGGAACACCCCCCTATCCACATCGATGGAACAGTAGTGGAGAGGGTAGTAAGTTTTAAGTTCCTCGGCGTACACATCACAGACAAACTGAATTGGTCCACCCACACAGACAGCATCGTGAAGAAGGCGCAGCAGCGCCTCTTCAACCTCAGGAGGCTGAAGAAATTTGGCTTGTCACCAAAAGCACTCACAAACTTCTACAGATGCACAATCGAGAGCATCCTGTTGGGCTGTATCACCGCCTGGTACGGCAACTGCTCTGCCCACAACCGTAAGGCTCTACAGAGGGTAGGGAGGTCTGCACAACGCATCACCGGGGGCAAACTACCTGCCCTCCAGGACACCTACACCACCCGATGTCACAGGAAGGCCATAAAGATCATCAAGGACAACAATCACCCGAGCCACTGCCTGTTCACCCCGCTATCATCCAGAAGGCGAGGTCAGTACAGGTGCATCAAAGCTGGGACCGAGAGACTGAAAAACAGCTTCTATCTCAAGGCCATCAGACTGTCAAACAGCCACCACTAACATTGAGTGGCTGCTGCCAACACACTGACTCAACTCCAGCCACTTTAATAATGGGAATTGATGGGAAATTATGTAAAATATATCACTAGCCACTTTAAACAATGCTACCTAATATAATGTTTACATACCCTACATTATTCATCTCATATGTATATGTATATACTGTACTCTATATCATCTACTGCATCTTTATGTAATACATGTATCACTAACCACTTTGTTTACATACTCATCTCATATGTATATACGGCACTCAATACCATCTACTGTATCTTGCCTATGCCGCTCTGTACCATCACTCATTCATATATCTTATGTGCATATTCTTTATCCCTTTACACTTGTGTCTGTCTATAAGGTAGTAGTTTTGGAATTGTTAGCTAGATTACTTGTTGGTTATTACTGCATTGTCGGAACTAGAAGCACAAGCATTTCGCTACACTCGCATTAACATCTGCTAACCATGTGTATGTGACAAATAAAATTTGATTTGATTTGATTTGAAATCTGAACATTTGACCCCTTGTTCAGCTCGCTCTCTGACAGAAAAAGCAAATAGCTTATTTTTTCTAGATATTGAAACAATAACTGAGATATGACTGTTCAGTCTGAAGCAGCAGATGTCATTTTCAGGATGCGTCAATACAGCACAGAAAGCTTAACACCAGACTGGTATTGTGGTTGTTCATTAGGTGATGGGAAATATGCAATGATAACGTTACCTGCACCATTTACACACTGCAAAGACTCCCTAACAATTTGTGACAGACATATTGTGTTCTTTCATCCTTCTGTAAAAAAAAGCTAACCATCACACTGTCATGAAATATGATAATATATCAACTATGAAACAAATATGACATGGTCTGCTTATGAGTTCACATGAAAGAAAGTTAGATTAATTTAACTTAAAATAGCGAGAACGGGCGTTCGTAGCTGAATGCTTTTGGTTAGCTTGAGAATAACAATTGCATGATTTATCATTCTACGGTATGTATGTATGTAATATGTTATGAATGTTATGAACCGACACTGAATCGTTGTCACATTCGTCGTAAGGAGGAGACCAAGGCGCAGCGCGATACGAATACATACTCTTTAATAAACTAAGAAACACTAAACAAACATACAAAATAACAAAACGAACGTGACGCTATATAAACCGAATGCTGTCACAGGCAACTACACATAGACAATAACCAACGAAATACCCAAGCAATATGGCTACCTAAATATTGTCCCCAATCCGAGACAAAGATAAACAGCTGCCTCTGATTGGTTCTCAGTCTAGGCAACATAAAAACACCTAGACTGGAATATCCCATAAACGTACAAAAACCCTAGACATGTCAAAAACACATATATCACCCTCGTCACACCTTGACCTAACCAAAATAATAAAGAAAACAAAGATAACTAAGATCACCCCCCCCCCCCCCCCCCCCCCAAAGGTGCTGACTCCCGGTCGCAAACCTAAACATATATGGGAGGGTCTGGGTGGGCATCTAACTTTGGTGGCGGGCTGGCTCCGGACGCCGCCCCCCTTCTTTATATTGAACCCTCCGCCCTTGTAGCACTGACCTGTGGATCTTCGCTGGAGGCTCATTACTGCGGATCATGGAGACCCCGCTGGGGACCGTCGCTGGAGACCCTGGGCTGGGGACTGTCGCTGGAGATTCCGGACTGTGGCCCATCATTTGAGGTTGCGGACTGTGGCCCGTCGTTGGAGGTTCCGGTCTGTGAACTGTCGACGGAAACTCTGGACTGGGTACTGTCGCCGGACGCTCTGGACTGGGTACTGTCGCCGGACGCTCTGGACTGGCGAGGTGCACTGTAGGCCTGGTGCGTGGTGCCGGCACTGGTGGTACCAGGCTGGGTACACGCACCTCAGGGCGAGTGCGAGGAGCAGGAAAAGGGAGTACTGGACCCTGGAGGTGCACAGGAGTCCTGGTGCGTGGTGACAGGAACTGGTGGTATCGGGCTGGGGACCGTCGCTGGAGACCCCGGGCTGGGGACCGTCGCTGGAGATTCCGGACTGTGGCCCGTTGTTTGAGGTTCCGGACTGTGGCCCGTCGTTTGAGGTTCCGGACTGTGGCACGTCGTTTGAGGTTCCGGACTGTGGCCCGTCGTTGGAGGTTTCGGTCTGTGAACTGTCGCCGGAAGCTCTGGACTGGGTACTGTTGCCGGACGCTCTGGACTGGGTACTGTCACCGGAAGCTCTGGACTGGGTACTGTCGCCGGACGCTCTGAACTGGGTACTGTCGCCAGACGCTCTGGACTGGGTACTGTTGCCGTACACTCTGGACTGGCGAGGCGCACTGTAGGCCTGGTGCATGGTGCCGGCATTGCCCTTCCTAAGGCTTCCATTTGATGTCAACAGTCTTTGGAACCTTGTTTGATGCTTCTACTGTGAAGGAGGGGGGAATGGGAGCTGAATGAGTCAGGGCTCTGGCAGAGTGCCATGAGCTGATCAAGCACGCTCACGTGAGAGTGACCTGCGTTCCACTGCAATTCTACAGACAAAGGAATTCTCCGGTTTAAACATGATTGAAGATTTATGATAAAAACATCCTAAAGATTGATTCTATACTTCGTTTGACATGTTTCTACGAACTGTAATATGACTTTTCGTCTGAACCTTTGCCTGGACTTGCCCGCGCCTCGTGAGTTCGGATTGTGTACTAAACGCGCAAACAAAAATGAGGTATTTGGACATAAATGATGGACATTATCAAACAAAACAAACATTTATTGTGGAACTGGGATTCCCGGGAGTGCATTCTGATGAAGATCATCAAAGGTAAATTAATATTTATAATGCTATTTTTGACTTCTGTTGACTCCACAACATGGCGGATATCTGTATGGCTTGTTTTTGTGTCTGAGCGCTGTACTCAGATTATTGCATGGTGTGCTTTTTCCGTAAAGTTTTTAAAAAATCTGACACAGCGGTTGCATTAAGGAGAAGTGTATCTATAATTCCATGCATTATAGTTGTATCTTTTATCAATGTTTATTATGAGTATTTCTGTAAATTGATGTGGCTCTCTGCAAAATCGCCGGATGTTTTGGAACTACTGAAAATAACTTGCCAATGTAAACTAAGACATTTGGATATAAATATGAACTTTATCGAACAAAACATACATGTATTGTGTAACATGAAGTCCTATGAGTGTCATCTGATGAAGATCATCAAAGGTTAGTGATTCATTTTATCTCTATTTCTGCTTTATGTGACTCCTCTTTGGCTGGAAAAATGTCTGCGCTTTTCTGTGACTAGGCGGTGACTTAACATAATCGTTTGGTGTGCTTTCGCAGTAAAGCCTTTTTGAAATCGGACACTGTGGCTGGATTTACAACAAGTTTATCTTTAAAATGGTGTAAAATACTTGTTTGAGGAATTTTAATTATGGGATTTATTTTTTATTTTTTTTGGGCGCCATGCAATTTCACTGGCTGTTGGCGAGGTGGCACGCTACCCTCCCACATATCCCAGAGAAGTTAAGCTAATATAGCTACTAAAACTTCTCTAATTGCCAGCCCATTATGTCTGGCTCAAGAAATGAATACTGACAGAGTCTACTCGCTCCTGAGGTGCAAGTGACAGAAATAGCACGTTCGGCCCAATGCTGTATTTCTCAGAATAGCTAAACTGACTGGCCCATATGTATGGTCTGGCTCATAGCATTCGGTAATCGACACTACACTGACTATGTCAGAGAAACAACACAGAGGCAACCTCTATGTATTGTTCAAATGGCAACACAAACAATCAGCAATTCCTGTCTACAACTCTCATAATATAATCTGGGTCCATAATGTAATCTGCTTTTCAATTTCATAGGCTGAATTCAACATGAAGACCTCATTCTATCTTAGATTCCTCGCACGGGGGCATCAATATGTCGTTAATGTATTTTTATTACATACCACGTTCAATTATTACGCAATTAAATTAAACATATAACAATTAATTAAGTAGTAATCTGGGGCACCACAGGAACAATTATTTAATGAGATACTATAAAACAACTAAACTCTAAAGATATCTCTTACATCAGTCACAGTGAATTCATTAATTCTTATTTACCTTCAGTCTCATTCTTAATGTCGCAAAACACTTGAAAATCTGTACAAATCCTAGCATAAATGATGAATCAGTGATATACAAATTGGCTTAATTATTTTTTAATAACTAACTAAATAATCACACAGAATTACATAAACACACAAACAGGATAGCTTACACATTAATTACTACACAATGCAATGAAAAGTCCCTAGTGGACTAACCTGATATGATGGCTTGTTACAAAAATGAAAATGGAGGGGCATGTAAGAAAGAGTGGAAGAAGAGACATACAGTTGAATAATACGCTCATCGTAAAAATGTATATTTAGCACCCCAACATGCGCTCATTCGGATTTAGAAATGCAATGTACATATTTAGGATTGTATGTCTTTGTTGTCTCTCTGTTGAAATCGCCGGTCCGTCTGGGGAGAGTAGTTCGACAGAAGTCTCTGGTTTGTCCCCAGAGATCGCAGTGTCTTTCGTAGTTGTAGCTTCTTGGTTTCGGAGTGTCTGTGAGAACGGATTTTCCAGAGGAAGTGTTCGTTAGATCTTTCAAAGTATCACCCGGTGGTTCTCGGTTGAGTTTACTAGACTAAAGTACTTAAACAGCTGCAGACTGGATGTTCCTGTGTAGTCTTCTTCGAGAGAGAGTTTCAGAGTTTCTAACCATTTCAACGTGCAGCCATGGTCCACGTTTTTCTGGTCTCATAGAGTCTGAACATTCGTGACGTCCGGTTCAACACCCGCCTGCTTGGTCTAATGTAAATTTCGTTAGGAGGGGTTTTATGCACTCTGGCAAAAGGGGGCATTCCATGACGCCAACATAATGCTCACATGGGTGTGGTCACTGACAGGGTAGAACTTTTATATGAAAAACAATTCTCATTTAGAAGGCTAACGTCATATTTCATCTTCTCACAAATATTTTAACATTTAATCCTATAAATTCCACAACATTATCCAATCTTGGATGTCACAGTACTGCAAAATCTCTCTCTGTTGTATAACAAAGGGATTTATAACTTCAATTTCTGCAGAGTGGGAGAGAGAGAGAGATAGTTCCTGCAGGTATTTGCGACAGTCACAGAACGACCAACTTCAACCTTCTCCACCTATGAGGGAGAGAGAGGGAGCCGTAGAGCAAACCCACCTTAACCTGATCCTTCAAATCTTCACAGGAGAGTCATGAAGGTGTGAAGGTGTAAACTCGTCAGTAAAAAAACAAAACAGTATTTTTGACCTCTCAAGCTTCCCTATCAAATCTAAAAATGTCAAGCAGGCAAGATAAGAAAATTAACAACAATGACAAATGGTTTGATGAAGAATGTAAAATCCTAAGAAGGAAATTGAGAAACCTATCCAACCAAAAACATAGAGACCCAGAAAACCTGAGTCTATGCCTTCACTATGGTGAATCACTAAAATAATACAGAAACAGCATGTCAGAAATCAGCTCAATGTAATTGAAGAATCCGTGGACTCTAACCACTTCTGGGAAAATCAGAAAAAATGAAACAAACAACACAAAGAGTTATCTCTCCAAAATGGAGATGTATGGATAAACCACTTCTCCAAAATGTTTGGCCCTATTGTCACGCCTGCACACGCTCTCCCTCTGTGGTGCTCGAGGGTGCCAGGCTGCATTTCATTACGCAAAACTGTCACCATCATTACATGCATCAGCGCTCATTCAACTCACCTGGACTCCTTCAGCTTGTTGATTGCCCGATCTATATCTGTCTGTTCCTCTGTTGGTTCCCCGTGTCAGCATTATTGTTGTTTATGTTTCCCCTGTCCAAGCACTGTCCGTATTCTGTTCCTTTCATTTGGTTATTAAATGTTCACTCCCTGTACCTGCTTCTCGTCTCCAGCGTCTGTCCTCACAGAATGCTGACACCCATATGTGAAGCAACAGGGAGTTTAATTATTTTTGGTGACGTCGGGTCCGGGTGCTGTCGCCGATGGAACTGGGGGTGCCTTAGTTGGCTCATCGGGCTTCCACGCCTTAGTTGGCTTGAAAGGATTTCTTGTCTCGGTTGGCTCTACAGGCGCCCATCCTATGTCATGCCTCCGCTAGCTCATCAGGCTCCCATGCCTCAGCCGGCTCGTTAAACTCCCACGCCTCAGCGGGATCATCAGGCCTTCACGCCTCAGCCGGATCTTCAGGCACTCACGCCTGGGCTCCCACGCCTCTGCTGGCTCGTTGGGCTTCTACACGACAGTCGGCATGTCCAGCGCCCATGCCTCGGCTGGCCCGTCAGACTCGTCCAGGTGGGACATCGGGTGAGGCCCCTAGAGGGGGGGACCTGTCACACCTGCTCACGCTCTTCCTCTCTGGTGGTTGAGGGTGCCAGGCTGGCCTTCATTACGCGCACCTGTTACCATCATTACGCGCATCAGCGCTCATTGGACTCACTTGGACTCCTTCACCTTGTTGATGGCCCCATCTATATCTGTCTGTTCCTCCATTGGTTCCCCATGTCAGCATTATTGTTGTTTAAGTGTCCCCGGTCCAGACACTGTATTCTGTTCCTGTCCTTTGGTTATTAAATGCTCACTCCCTGTACCTGCTTCTCATCTCCAGCATCTGTCCTCACACATATAACAAAGAACAAACAGCAAAAACATGTACATGATCAAATACAAATCTTAAAATCAACTATTAATGACTACCAGAACCCACTGGTACTCCAATTACATTAAATTAACTTCAGGACAAAATACAAACCCTCCAACCCAAAAAGGCCCGTGGTGTTGATGGTATCCTAAAATAAATGATAAAATATGATTTTTCAACGCCGATACCGATACCGATTATTGGAGGACCAAAAAAGCCGATACCGATTAATCGGCCAATTGTTTAATTTTATTTATTTGTAATAATGACAATTACAACAATACTGAATGAACAATTATTTTAACTTAATATAATACATCAATAAAATCTATTTATTCTCCAGTAAATAATGAAACATGTTCAATTTGGTTTAAATAATGCAAAAACAAAGTTTGAGAAGAAAGTAAAAGTGCAATATGTGCCATGTAAGAAAGCTAGTTCCTTGCTCAGTACATATGAAAGCTGGTGGTTCCTTTTAACATGAGTCTTCAATATTCCCAGGTAAGAAGTTTTAGGTTGTAGTTATTATAGGAATTATAGGACTATTTCCCTCTATACCATTTGTATTTCATTAACCTTTGACTATTGGATGTTCTTATAGGCACTTTAGTAATGCCAGCGTAACAGTATAGCTTCCGTCCCTCTCCTCGCTCCTCCCTGGGCTCGAACCAGCAACACAACGACAACAGCCACCATCGAAGCAGTTACCCATGCAGAGCAAGGGGAACAACTACTAGAAGGCTCAGAGCAAGTCACGTTTGAAACGCTATTAGCGCGCGCTAACTAGCTAGCCATCTCACTTCGGTTACACCAGCCTCATCTTGGGAGTTGATAGGCTTGAAGTCATAAACAGCACAATGCTTGACGCACAACGAAGAGCTGCTGGCAAAATGCACGAAAGTGCTGTTTGAATTCATGTTTACGTACCTGCTTCTGCCTACCACCGTTCAGTCAGATACTTAGATACTTGTATGCTCAGTCAGATTATATGCAATGCAGGACACGCTAGATAATATCTAGTAATATCATCAACCATGTGTAGTTAACTAGTGATTATGATTAATTGTTTTTTATAAGATAAGTTTAATGCTAGCTAGCAACTTACCTTGGCTTACTGCATTCGCGTAACAGGCAGTCTACTTGTGGAGTGCAACGAGAGAGAGGCAGGTCGTTATTGCGTTGGACTAGTTAACTGTAAGGTTGCAAGATTGGATCCCCCAAGCTGACAAGGTAAAAATCTGCATTTCTGCCCCTGAACAAGGCAGTTAACCCACCGTTCCTAGGCCGTCATTGAAAATAAGAATGTGTTCTTAACTCACTTGCCAAGTTAAATAAAGGTATAAAAAAATAAAAAATAAAAATAAATGCCGATTTCCGAATGTTATGAAAACTTGAAATCGGCCCTAATTAATCGGCCGACCTCTAATACAGACCACAAATTCCAATTGGCTATAATTAAACTCTTTAACATCATCCTTAGTTCTGGCATCTTCTCCAATATTTGGAACCAAGGACTGATCTACAATCTACAAAAGTGGAGGCAAATCTGACCCCAATAACTACGTGGGATATGCGTCAACAGCAACTTTGGGAAAATCCCCTGCATTATTACTCGCTAATGTTCAGTCTATGGATAATAAAGTAGACAAGCTCAGGGTGAGAATCTCCTTCCAGAGAGACATCAGGGACTGTAACATACTCTGTTTCACGGAAACATAGCTTTCTCGGGATATACTGTCTTTGTCCATACAGCCAGCTAGGTTCTCAGTAAATCGTGCAGACAGGAATAAAGAACTCTCTGGGAACAAGAATGACGGGGGTGTATATTTCATGATTAACCACTAATGGTTTGATAACGTACAGAAACTCAAGTCATATTGATCACCCGACCTAGAATACCTCACAATCAAATGCCTCCCAAGAGAATTATCTTCTGTTATAGTCACAGCCGTATATATTGCCCCGCAAGCCGATACCACGATGGCCCTCAAAGAACTTCACTGGAATTATGCAAACTGAAAACCACATATCCTGAGGCCGCATTTATTGTAGCTGGGGATTTTAACAAAGCAAATTTGAGAAAAATACAGTTGAAGTTATACCAACACATTGACTGTAGCACTACAGCACTCGCAAAATGTCAGTATAAAGACAAAGTGGAGTCGCAATTCAACGGCTCAGACAGGAGACATAAGTGACAGGGTCTACAGACAATCACGGATTTAAAAGGGAAAACCAGCCACGTCTCAGACATCGCCGTCTTGCTTCCGGACGATCTAAACAGCTTCTTCGCCCGCCTTTAGGATAACACAGAGCCACTGAGCCTGCTACCAAGGACTATGGGCTCTCCTTCTCCGTGGCCGACGTGAGTAAGTTAAGCGTGTTAACCTTCGTAAGGCTGCCGGCCCTGACGGCATCCCTAGCTGCACCCTCAGAGCATGCACAGACCAGCTGGTTGGAGTGTTTACGAACATATTCAATCTTTCCCAGTCCCAATTTGCCATCCCCACCTGCTTCAAGAAGTCCACTATTGTTCCTGTGCACAAGAAAGCAAAGAAAACTTAACTAAATTATTAGTGCCTGGTAGCACTCACTTCTGTCATCCTGAATTGCTTCAAGAGGCTAGTTAAAGTAAATAGTTGTGAGAAAATGTGTCTTATGCTTAGATACAATATAGTAAAGTAATCAAAATGGCACATGGGTCAAACGAAGGCTCAGCAATACCAGTGACCCAGTACCGGTCCTAGAAGTGTGGGATATTGTGCCAGTTAATTAATTGAGAAATGAACTGTGACAAATGGGTTAAGTTGATGGTGGAGTTGAAAGGAGGGCAATTCTACTGGAATCCGTTTACATGGCAGCATAGGCTGATACTGACCGGAGCCCCTCTCTCCGGGTGTAGTGGCAGAAGCAACATTGGAGAACTGGGTGGCCAGGCAAAAAAATTTAAGAAGAAGGGAGGGAAATTGAGAGAGAATAATTAGTACCCAAAAATGGACAGATGGTTGGTGGCGCTTGGTAAGTACAACCAACCCCACCTTGATTGTTCAGACATCTGAGTATGTGGATCCAGAAAATGTAATGGAAGTCACACCCCCAGTAGCTGACTATGAGAGGGGAGTGTGTAGTGCACTGTATGGGTATAGTAATTTAAGAAGGTCATACAGTGTAGGATGAGGGGTCCTGGCGGAGCAATGGGGGGGGGGGGGGGGGGGCAAGCAGCAATGCAATGTCCATATAGTGTCCATATAACGTCGACCTCTATGGCATCCTCAGACCCGGAATGGCAAACATGCTATTTACAGTTGCATGAGAAGTGGGACAGACAGGACCAGTTACCTGGATGGAGAGGTTCAGTGCCAGAGCACCTGGACCCGGCAAGGTTGGCTCCTCCATATATACCTTCACCTCCCTCTTACCAAAAATCGCTTACTCACGGACACCCTTCGACTCCCCCTCCAAAATAAGTAGGGATACATGGGACTCGGAAGGAAGAAAGTGGACCCGCCCAGAGTTACGGAACAAACACCCCAAGGTTTGACGGATCCCTTTAGGAATTAAAGGGGGGTCTTGCACCGAGGGTGTGGAGTATGTTTCTGGGTCAGATGATATAGGTGAATGAGTGGATGTGGAGTCGGAAGGGGAAGAAATACACAAAAAGCTAGACTCCGGTCCGCGGAGGACCCTGCCATGGTATGGGTCCCCGATTGAACGTACTGGTGATAGCGAAGTAGTAGGGACCTCTAAGCGCGGAGTGTTCAAGAATACACAAGCCAGTAGTAGTGCCTAGAACCTCATCTGGGGCAACCTGGAGGAAGATGGTTGAATATTTTGCCTCTATGATTACAGAACCCAGGGGGCAAATGGAAATGAGAAGGGGTGCACACCCGCAAGGGGCCGAGACCAGAGTGGGCCAGGGTCAGGGGGGGGGATAGCAAAAGGGACAGAGGCAAAAAGAGATGGCTCAGCCCCTAAGCAAAATCCCACCAATGTGCCCCTGGAAATAAAGGGAAGCATAGTGTTTCCCTGACAACCCCAAATAAGGATCACTCATCTGCGGGGCACACACTCAGGCCATTACCAATGCCGCCAATGGTCACCTGAATCATCCAGGGGGTTTAGTGCAGGAATATAGCTATTGGGCGGTACCTTGATTAGAGGTAGAAGGACAAGCCCGGGTAGCAGTAAAGGACCAGTAAAGGTTAAAAAAAAATGTATCATTACTGGAGGTAACCTGCCCCAAAGCACCCCCCCCCCCCCCCCCCCCCAGGAGAGGTTAGGAAATATGTGATACATGCAGTGAGACCAGAATGATGAGGATGGAGAGGAGGACCGATGAGGAAATCTGGGGTGTACGTTAGTGATTGCTGCTCCATCATTAGGGTTGCTACAAAGGCAACACAAGTATAAAAAGCAAAAACACAAAAGAGCTACTAGAAAGCATGCAATTAATACCTATTGGGGGACGGTGATGGGGCCGGATGGTAGGGAATACTATGTCCCTACAACAGAATAGACTGTAGTTATCATCCCAGATCTTGGGTGGATAAGATGGATGAGGGAACTTGTGAAACACAATTCACTTATGGGGATTATGTGAATTTTGCCAATCACCCCTCCTCAAAGCATTTATTGTCAGCTCAGGGCCTCACTCTCCCCCTTAAAATGTCCATCATTTAAGTGGCACATGTTACAGGAGATTATGAGAAAGATTATAAAGGAGCTGAAAGCAGACACTAAAACAAGGAGGAGAGTTAGAATTTCAGAGGGAGATGACTCTAGCTCTGAGATGTTAAATAGTAACAGCACCCGGGGCCTCAGTTCTTCCTCCACAGGAAGTTCTGGCAGTTTAGATCAAAGCTCTGGCAAATCGCTACAGAAGCTGGGTTACCGCAACCACAAGCGTTACCCATAACAACCTTGCTTCAGTCTGATGTGTTGCAAGAACTGAAAATATTATAGGCAGTGTTGCCTAAAAGAGACAGTAAAAAAAAAAAAATTAAATAAAAAAATAAACTACCTGTCTAGAGTTAAACATTTACTAGACACTTATGGCTTCTCTGAGGGGGCCCAATTATTGTGGGTACTTGAAGGCCTGTTAAAAACTAAAGATACACACATTCAACAGAGAATAATAACCAATAGTGGCTACTACCATATAGCCTTAAAATGAGACTTAGGTAAGACTTGGATCTGTGAATGAAATGGTTATGAAGGAGCTAAAGGAAAGGAGATTGCCAATGAAGATGTACAGAATTAAATAGCTAAGTTGCTAATGGATTTGCAACATTAAATAATACACAAGAAAGCACTTTGAAAGAAGGAGATAACTGGCAGGGTAATGAGGAAGTAGATGCTATTGCTTAGATGAGGAGTATAATAGTGGAAGGGGGAACGGTAGAAAACAACTCCTGAAGGGAGAGGTCCCTGAGGAGGCTAAGGGAGAGCTGATCTCTGGTGTCCATATGGGTTTTGAAAACCAAGGGATGAAATTAACTAGGGAAAAGCTGAAAGCAATGGGATACAGAGTAAAAGGTATTCAAAACTGAAAAACTGTGTGACGTCAAATGTATACTGAACAAAATTATAAACACAACATGCAACAATTTCAACAATTTTACTGAGTTGCAGTTCATATAAGGAAATCAGTAAATTGAAATAAATTCATTAGACCCCAATCTATAGATTTGACATGACTATTTAGGGGCGTAGCCATGGGTGGGCATAGGCATAGGCCACACAGTTAGGAGCCAGGCCAACCCACTGGGGAACCAGACCCAGCCAGTTTTTACAGACAAAAATACTCTTCAGTTTCATCAGCTTTCCGGATGGCTGGTCTCAGATGATCCCGCAGGTGAAGGAGCCAGATGTGGAGGTCCTGGACTGGCGTGATTACACATGGTCTGCGGTTGGAGGTGGCTTCTGGTAGAGAAATTAACATTAAATTCTCTGGCAACAGCTCCAGTGGACATTCCTGCAGTCAGCATGCCATTTGCACGCCCCCTCAAAACTTGAGACATCTGTGCTCTTGTGTTATGTGACAAAACTGCACCTTTTAGTGTCATTTTATTATGTGATTAAGTAAATACCTAGAATAGGAAAAGCAGGCTAAATCAGCACTTCAAGGCAGACCCTATGACCAAACCTAAATCCCAATTACCATTACCTCTGGGGGCAGAGGTTGTGAATTTGAAGGGATTAGTAAGAAGGGGACATACTTACATATGGTCAGGAAGGGCCTAAGCACTACTACAGCTAGGGAAGGACGGCATAACTAGCACGATATCTGAAGGTCTGAGGTGGTGCCAAGCTATTGGCGGCGAGTGTGCCACCTTACCTGGGACACTATTGCCAGTAGTCTGGAAGGGTCCTGGGACGGAAAGGCCAAGGATACCGGGCGGGAACGATGTCCTGATAAGATTAGATTGAATAACAGCAGGACCAGTTAAAGTGGGGGATATAGTGTTTTGTTACCATTGCTGAGTTTAACCTACTCCCTAGGCTGAAGATAGTTGTTGAGTGGGAAAATGAGGGTGATGAAGTAACGATGCCCACTGACTGTACCTGTAAGTGGGATGGTGCCCGGCTGTTTAAGTGTGAAAAATGTCTGGAAGTACTAGAGAAAAAGGGTGACCATTGGAGCTAGGAGGGGGACTAACGCAATTCAGGGTTGCTTGATGATCTCAGGGAATAGGACAGGGGGCAGCCGGACAATTTTTGAAATAACTATTAAGGCGTGGTGGTACCACGCAAAGGTGTTTTTTCACTCTGTATGCAGATAGCACCAGGATTTGCTGAGTCAGAAAGACGAAACTGAAATCACCTAAAGTAAGCGGTAGTAAGGGTAAACAAAAGGACTCAAGCAAAGAACCTGTGAAAAGGATGAGTAATGAGGATGGAGAAGGAGGAAGAGCTGGGCATGCTGGGGAGCCTTCCACAAAGTGTTTGTTCTTCTTTAGACTCCCATTCTTAGACCACGAATCTCTCCTAAAGTGGGGTCATCCACCAAAGTGTAAATACTGTTTCCACGGGAGCATGGGCATGCTGTTTCTAGTACTTCGAGTGGTGACTCTGTACTTGATAGGGGAGCCAGGCCGGGAACAAACGCATTTCAGAGCAGGGATAAAGCCAACTGAAATATCAAATAAGGCTGCCTACATTGCAGTGTTTGAGACCCATGCACTCCCAATGATATGTGATTGGGGGCAGAGAATGAACTCTACAAAGGGGGTTTTGCTTTTTACTGTAAGCACTGGATTGTCAGCAAGAAGATGGGAAAAGTTTGAGGGAAGTAGGGAAAGAGAAATGAAACTCGAGCTGGGTGCTCACAGAGACTAGTAAATTGGACGGTTGACGGTCACTTAAATGATGATGTTGGGTACCGGGTTTTGGACATGAACTGGGACCGTAGATACTTACACCGGGTCTCAGTGCACTGGACCGAGCTGGAAGATAAAGTCATACAAGTGACCTGGATTAAAAAGGAAAGGGAACAACCAAGGCTGTACTCAGATTGGTGTGTTCAGTATTTTAAAGGGGACAAGGGCAGGCCTTTATGGGAAAAGGAGTGTATAGAAGCAGTGAATCAAGGCAAACATACCCCGTTCTAGTCTGTTCTAGGGTAACTTAAACTTGACATGCTCCAGAACAGAGAAATTGATTAATGTAAAACGGACCCAGAGTGAACCTCTTAAAGGAAAATCACAAGGCCGTAGGCAGACTACGGTAGACCCAGCTGTATATAAATATTATGAGAATTGTGTTGACGCAATATTGAACATGGATAAAGGACTGCGGGTGGACAGACAACCATGCACCATAGAGGGGTGTTGGGCCCCATTTACTGTAACAGTTACCCTTTGGGTGGTGGTAATTGTCCAGGATATCGCAGTATAGTGGGGGTAGGCATAGATAGTGAGATTAATAAAACCCTACCATGGATGTGGAAAAGACCTGTAACTTTATATCTACTTGATCCAAGCACACCCATAGAAGAATGGTAGAAAGTGAAAGAGAAATGTGGGTACAACGCCAGCCTAGTCCTGGGGACATTGAGGGGGTTAATAAAACACATTTCAGAGAATTGGATCGGTGTGTGAGTAAGACGATGGAGGGAAGGGACTTCACCCGTCCTGTCTCAGCCTCCAGTATTTATGCTGCAGTAGTTTATGTGTCAGGGGGCTAGGGTCAGTCTGTTATATCTGAAGTATTTCTCCTGTCTTATCTGGTGTCCTGTGTGAATTTAAGTATGCTCTCTCTAATTCTCTCTCTTTCTCTCTCTCTCGGAGGACCTAAGCCCTAGGACCATGCCTCAGGACTACCTGGCCTGATGACTCCTTGCTCTCCCCAGTCCACCAGGCCGTGTTGCTGCTCCAGTTTCAACTGTTCTGCCTGCGGCTATGGAACACTGACCTGTTCACCGGACGTGCTACCTGTCCCAGACCTGCTGTTTTCAACTCTCTAGAAACAGCAGGAGCGGTAGAGATACTCTAAATGATCGGCTATGAAAAGCCAACTGACATTTACTCCTGCGGACCTGTTGCACCCTCGACAACCACTATGATTATTAATATTTGACCCTGCTGGTCATCTATGAACATTTGAACAGCTTGGCCATGTTATGTTATAATCTCCACCTGGCACAGCCAGAAGAAGACTGGCCCCCCCTCATAGCCTGGTTCCTCTATAGGTTTCTTCCTAGGTTCTGGCCTTTCTAGGGAGATTTTTCTAGCCACCGTGCTTCTACACCTGCATTGCTTGCTGTTTGGGGTTTTAGGCTGGGTTCCTGTACAGCACTTTGTGACATCAGCTGATGTAAGAAGGGCTTTATAAATACATTTTATTGATTGATTGATTGACTTCACCATGGATCCTTTAAAAGGTCATTCATGGGGAGGTACTAGATGCCTTATACGTCAAACAGGACCTACAGAGAAAGGATACTGGTTGTATAATTGCACTGGGTTTCTGCAGTTAACTCTGTTAAAAGTTATATACACTACCCAGGTGTTCTACCATGGATAAGAGTAGAGTATGGTGGGGATTCCAAACTACAGATGTATTATAGAAACATTTAAACAGATTAAAGAAACAGTAGAAAAGGTTGTAGAAGGAGTAACAATAGGTGCAGCAATAAACAAGATGTGCACCTGGAAATAAGATAAAGTATTGTTGCTAAGAAAGGTTAGAAAAATAGTAGAAGATAAGGATGAATATGTGTGTCCTGATTAAGTATCTTACATTCAAAACAACCACCTCTAAAAGGAGTTAAATGTTTTTCTTTGGATTTTCTCCTACCATATCTATTGAGCTATATTCTCCTACAATATTTAAGTGTTTTCTCTCCAATGGTATCAATTATATGCACATCCTGGCTTTAGGGCCTGAGCTACAGGCAGTTTACTTGGGCACGTCATTCAGGCGGAAATTTAGAAAAAAGTGCCTAGCCCTACAAAGTTACCATGTAAAGGATTGGTGTCCCGACCTCGGGGCGGTTGAGCTAACATAGGCTCATGCGATTAACATGAGGTTGTAAGTAACAAGAACATTTCCCAGGACATAGACATATCTGATATTGGAAGAAAGATAAAATTGTTGTTAATCTGACTGCACTGTCCAATTTACAGTAGATATTACAGTGAAAGAATACCACTTTAAAATGCCTTAATAAACCAATTAGGCACATTAGGGCAGTCTTGAAACAACATATTGAACATAAATGCAATGGTCCATTGGATCAGTCTAAAACTTTGCACATACACTGCTGCCATCCAGTGGCCAAAATCTAAGTTATAATAATACATTAAGGCCTTTCTCTTGCATTTCAAATATGATGGTACAAAAAAGGTTCATATTTGTTATTAAAGGGGTGGATCCTTTTAACCAACAATGCAGTTCAAGAAATAGAGTTAAGAACATGCTTACTAAATAAACTAAAGTAAAAAATGCAATAAAAAGTTACACAATAAAATAACAATAAAGAGGCTATATACAGGGGTACCGGTACCGAGTCAATGTGCGGGGGAAGAGGTTAGTCGAGGTAATTTGTACATATAGGTAGGGTTAAAGTGACGATGCATAGATAATAAACAGCGAGTAACAGCAGTGTAAAAACTAATGGGGGGGATGGTCAATATAAATAGTCCGGGTGGGCATTTCCTTCATTGTTCAGCAGTCTTATGGCTTGGGGGTAGAAGCTGTTGAGAAGCCTTTTGGTCCTAGATTTGGAGTTCTGGTAACGCTTGGGTGACTGGAGTCTTTGACAATTCTTTGGGCTTTCCTCTGACACTGCCTAGTATATAGTTCCTGGATGGCAAGAAGCTTGGCCCCAGTGATGTACTGGGCCGCACGCACTACCCTCTGTAGCGCCTTACGGTCAGATGCCGAGCAGTTGCTGTACCAGGCTGTGAATCAACTGGTCAGGATGCTCTCGATGGTGCAGCTGGATAACATTTTGAGGATCTGGGGATCCATGCCAAATCTTTTCAGTCTCCTGAAGGGGAAAAGGTGTTGTCGTGCCTTCTTGACGACTGTCTTGGTGTGTTTGGACCAAGATAGTTTGTTGGTGATGTGGACACCAAGGAACTTGAAACTCTCGACTACAGCCCCGTCAATGTTAATGGAGGCCTGTGCTTCCCTCCTTTTCCTATAGTCCATGATCAGCTCCTTTATCTTGCTCACATTGAGGGAGAGGTTGTTGTCCTGGCACCACACTGCCAGGTCTCTGACCTCCCTATAGGCTGTCTCATCGTTGTCAGTAATCAGGCCTACCATTGTTGTGTCGTCAGCAAACTTAATGAAAGTGTTGGAGTCGTGTTTGGCCACGCAGTTGTGGGTGAACAGGGAGTACAGGAGGGGACTAAGCATGCACCCCTGAGGGTTCCCAGTGTTGAGGATCAGCGTGGCAGACATGTTGTTGCCTACCTTTACCACCTGGGAACAGCCCGTCAGGAAGTCCAGGATCCAGTTGCAGAGGGAGGTGTTTAGTCCCAGGGTCCTTAGCATATAGTGATGAGTTTTGTTGGCACTATGGTGTTGAACACTGAGCTTTGTAGTCAATGAACAGCATTATCACGTAGGTTTTTATTTTTCTCCAGATAGGAAAGGGCAGTGTGGAGTGCAATTGACATTGTGTCATCTGTGGATCTGTTGGGGCGGTATGCAAATTGGAGGTGGTCTATGGTATTCTGGATGATGCTGTTGATGTGAGCCATGACCAGCCTTTCAAAGCACTTCATGGCTACCGACATGAGTGCTATGGGGTGGTAATCATTTAGGCAGCTTACCTTCACTTCCTTGGGCACAGGGACGATGGTGGTCTGCTTGAGACATGTAGGTATTACAGACTCGGTCAGGGAGAGTCCGTGAAAATGTCAGTGAAGACACTTGCCAGTTGGTCCATGCATGCTTGGAGTACACATCCTGGTAATCCATATGGCTCTTGTGAATATTGACCTGTTTAAAGGTCTTGCTCACATCGGTAATCGAGAGTTTTATCACACAGTTTTCTGGAACAGCTGGTGCTCTCCTGCATGCTTCAGTGTTGTTTGCCACGAAGCGAGCATAAAAGGCATTTAGCTCATCTGGTAGGCTCGCATCACTGGACAGCTCGTGGCTGGGTTTCCCTTTGTAGTCTGTAATAGTTTCCAAGCCCATCCACATCAGACGAGCGTAAGAGCCGGTGTAGTAGGATTCAATCTTAATCCTGTATTGACGCTTCGACTGTTTGATGGTTCGTCTGAGAGCGTAGTGGTCTGTCCCGCTCCTTGAAAGCGGAAGCTCTAGCCTTTAGCTCAATGCGGATGTTGCATGTAATCCATGGCTTCTGGTTGGTATTTACGTACGGTCACTGTGTGCACTTATTGATGAAGTCAATGACTGAGGTGCGATACTCCTCAATGCCATTGGATGAGTCTCAAAACACATTCCAGTCTGTGCTAGCAAAACAGTCTTGTAGCGTAGCATCCGCGTCATCTCATCACTTCCGTATTGAGTCACTGGTATTTCCTGCTTTATATTTTGCTTGTAAGTAGGAATCAGGAGGATAGAATTATGGTCAGATTTTCTAAATGGAGGGCGAGGCAGAGCTTTGTATGCGTCTCTGTGTGTAGAGTAAAGGTGGTCTGGAGTATTATTTCCTCTGGTTGCACATGTGACATGCTGGTAGAAATTAGATAAAACAATTTTAACTTTGCCTGCATTAAAAAGTCCCCGGCCACTAGGAGAGCCGCTTCTTTTCTTGTTTGCTTATGGGCTTATACAGCTGATTGAGTGCAGTCTTAGTGCCAGCATCGGTTTGTGGTGGTAAATACCGACTACTAATGATACAGATGAGAACTCTATTGATAGATAGATAGTGTGGGTACAGTCTATCAGAAGGTAAACTACTTCAGGCAACCCCTTTTTCTCTGTCTTTTCTTCACGCAAATGACGAGGATTTGGGCCCGTTCCTGAGAAAGCAGTGTATCTTTCATGTCAGATTCGTTAAAGAAAAAATCTTTGTCAGGTTCGAGGTGAGTAATCGCTGTTCTGATGTCCAGAAGTAATTTTCGGTCATAAGAGACGGTAGCAGTAACATTATGTACAAAGAAGTTACAAAATAAGTTACAAACAACACAAAAAAACTAACAAATAGCACAGTTGGTTAGTCATCCCCTCCGGCGCCATTCTCAGGCTTACAGTGTGGATTTTGCCAGTGTGGATTTTGCCAGAGGACAAATTGCCCTAAGTGTAGTCACAATGCTTGCGAACCCAAGACACAGACTCAGGAAGTAGTTGAGTACTTGAATGGGTTAACTAGAGAGTTGTGGGAGTATAAAGGCTCACTGTACCCAGGAGATATACCACTAGCGAGGCTAGTTATGCAGAGAGATTTGGAGGATGGAGTGCCTGTTATGATTAGCATTTTGTGGCACATCATCATCAGAAAAGGCTAGACCAGGGATGGAAGGTTCCGGTGGAAAAGGAGAGGGCAGAGGACCTCAGACAGGTAGTAGCCCATCCCAAAGTGAGTCGTCGGCCGTCTCCCCACCATATGCACCATCGGGGAGCCGAGGACCAACCTATGTGGAAAGAGAGCAGTCTTTGTGGGAAAGGGAGCATTGAGAAATTAGAGAGCAAAAGTTGGGGAAAGAACTAGGGTGAAGACAGCTCTCTGTGAAGACAATGGGGAAATGTGACTTTTATGGTTCAGTAAAATAATCAAACATGGTGAAGCAGTTTACATAACTTCTAGTAGTACTTGTAAGGCCACTGGCAATGATGACCGTAATCACCATCTCTGCCTAGAGAGCGGACAGACACCTTGGTAGATGGCCTGAATCAACCGGGGTTGGGGATGGGGCTACTGGTGCCTTGATTCCAGTCCTGACTGAAACCGGTGAATTGCATGGAACCTCAGAGAACTGAGGATGGGACTTTTGGAGCCTTAACCTCAGTTTTCACAGGGGAGAATCAGTTCAGAGAAAGGCTGAAGAGGGAAAGGAAAGGGGGATGGTTAGTCTGTTGGCCTATCAGGAGATGAGTGAAGTGTTGGTGGAAGGGAATAAAAGGGCTAGGATAGAGGCTGGTGAGCTAGCGGCCCTCTCAGTTAAAACAGCAGAGGTCATGGAGATCTTAACACAACTTTGGGCCTTAAGGCAAATAAGGGCCATTGCTGAGCTAGACACTGGAGGGAGAAACTGATGTTGAGTTGCTTGAGATAATGAGTCTTATTGTCAGGGGGACAGCACTCAAGGTGTGATCCAAGTGAGGATGGCATTTTGAGGAGTCTGCCCGGAATAAGAAGATTTTATTTTTCTTTGATGGTTTTTGAGTTGCTTAAACTGGCTATATTTTTAAAATAACTGGATTTTTTTTTTGTTTTAGATTACTTTTTTTTTCAGACAACTCACTTCCCCGGGGACCTGTCAACAGGGGCTATTCATAAGTACAACAGGCTACAGATGTAAAGTTTAGTCTTAGGGAACCCTAGTGTTTAGAGTAAGGGGTATGTTCAGCCTAATCTGCCTGATCCAAATCAATTTGGCTATGTGCACCCTGTATGTGTACTTACTTGGGGCATGCCCGATCATGTTAAAGTACGAACAGTACATGATGGGACAGGAAGAGTGGTATATATTGATAACCCCAAGACACATTTGGTGTACAGTGTGAGGGAAAGAAAGGATAAAGAACCCAAGCCTAAAGACACTGAAAGAGACGCCCTCTACGTTCCAGGCTGGATCAATTTAAACCAAACCTGAGGAGGAGTGTACAGGACTATCAGATAAAGCAACATCTAGGAGGGGGGAAATGTGACAGTTTTATGTAGGAGAAACTGTATTCACCAAGGACTACAGAGGAAATCGCAAGTGGATACCTGCAAAGGTCAAAGACATGATCTGGAGATGCCATATCTACCAGTTGAGAAGATCAAATGTTCCTCTGGATGATACTCTTCCAAATGTGACCTTAGCGCCTGCACCTGCATACCTCCTGGATTACCTACTACTACTGTAAGTGATTGCAGCATCACCACAACGCCAAGCATTGTCAGTTCCTGCTCCAACCTGTGAAGGGAAACGTTATCCTAGACGGACTCCTATCCCACCACAGTTGTGTGGACTGTACAAAGTTATCTTACAAGAACAAGAGCTTTGTTTTTTTTTAAAGGACTAAGTACTGTTATTCAAGCACATTAGAGTTCTAAAAGAGAGAATAGTTTATTTTGGGGACTTATATAGTGGGGAGGAATTGTAGTGTAGTGTTTAAAGAATGGATAGAATAAGAACTCTGTGTAAGCCATCGATTGAACTTGGGACCTTAAATGAATTATGTTGTACAGTACAAGTCAAAAGTTTGGACACACCAACTCATTCAAGGGTTTTTCATTATTTTTACTATTTTCTACATTGTAGCAAAGACATCAAAACTATGAAATAACACATATGGAATCATGTAGTAACCAAAAAGGTGTTAAACAGTTCAAAATATATTTTATATTTGAGATTCTTCAAAGTAGCCTCCCTTTGCCTTGATGACAGATTTGTACTCTTGGCATTCTCTCAACCAGCTTCATGAGTCACCTGGAATGCATTTCAGTTAACAGGTGTGCCTTGTTAAAGTGAATTTGTGGAATTTCTTTCCTTAATGCATTTGAGCCAATCAATTGTTTTGTAACAAGATAGGGGTGGTATACAGAAGATAGCCTTATTTGGTAAAAGTCCATATTATGTTCAGAACAGCTCAAATAAGAAAAGAGAAATGACAGTCAATCATTACTTTAAGACATGAAAGGCAGTCACTATGGAAAATTAAGAACTTTGAAAGTTTCTTGAAGTACAGTCGCAAAAACCATCAAGCGCGATGATGAAACTGGCTCTCATGTGGACCGCAATAGTAGAGGAAGAGGAGAGGAGACTGCGTGAATCAGGCCCTCATGGTAGAATCGCTGCAAAGAAACCACTACTAAAGGACACCAATAAGAAAACGAAGAGACTTGCTTGGGCCAAGAAACATGAGCGGCAGGTAGCCTAGTGGTTAGAGTGTTGGATTAGTAGCTGAAAGGTTGCAATTTCAAATCCCTGAGCTGACAAAGTAAAAAAAATATGTGGTTCTGCCCTGAACTACTGTTTCTAGGCCATCATTGAAAATAAGAATTTGTTCTTAACTGACAAATTTGAGATTTTTGGTTCCAACTGCCATGACTTTGTGAGACGCAGAGAAGGTGAACGCATGATCTCCGCATGTGTAGTTCCCACCGTGAAGCATGGAAGAGGTGGTGTGATGGTGTGGCAGTGCTTTGCTGGTGACACTGTAGGTGATTTATTTAGAACTCAAGGTACACTTAACCAGCATGGCTACCACAGCATTCTGCAGCGATATACCATCCCATCTGGTTTTTGCTTAGTGGGACTATTATTTGTTTTTCAACAGGACAATGACCCAACACACACAGGCTGTGTAAGGGCTATTTGACCAAGAAGGAGAGTGATGGAGTGCTACATCACATGACCTGGCCTCCACAATCACCAGACCTCAACCCAATTGAGATGTTTTGGGATGAGTTGGACCACAGAGTGAAGGAAAAGCAGCCAACAAGTGCTCAGCATATGTGGGAACTCCTTTAAGACTATTGGATAAGCATTCCAGGTGAAGCTGGTAGAGAGAATGCCAAGAGTGTGCAAAGCTGTCATGAAGGCAAAGGGTGGCTACTTTGAAGAATCTCAAATATAAAATATATTTCGATTTTTTGAACACTTATTTGGTTACTACACGATTCCGTATGTGTTCTTTCATAGTTTTGATGGCTTCAATATTATTCTACAGGTAGAAAATAGTAAAAATAAAGAAAAACTGTTGAATGAGTATGTGTGTCCAGACTTTTGACTGATATTGTATATCTCAAGCTTTTGACTGAACTCATTGAAACGGTACTCCTGTTTACCATTTGATTATTTTTGTTGTAAACATTTTGCTAAGGTGAGGAAAGATAAGGTGAGGAGAGGACGTAGGGAATGAATCAAAGGACTCACCCTCAGACTGCACTGCAGCTTTCCAAATGCACCATCCAACCACAACCAGTAGGTGGTGAGCAATGCCTATCATGAGAAACCAACACAGGCTCTCTCCAATTCTCAGATAATGGAAATACCAGCCACATTTTTTTCTTTTTTTGTGGCTTCAATTCGAATTGACTCAATACCTGACCACCACAAGGATGTGATCGGCATCCTGCCAGGGTATGAAATCTAGTCAGATCTTAGATCTGTTTGTGCTGTAACTTGGCTATATAGCACGAACAGATTTGGGTCCAGGCTATATTAAACCAGGGAGCTCATGTTATCAGATTTGTGTTCTGTATACGGCAGTTAAGCTTCAGGATATCAATTTAGGATTTAATTTCCTTATGCTCAGGCTTACAGGAGGAGCTACTGTTCAAGTGCAAGGGAATGTCATTGGGTGTGTGGCGGGCTCTCTATATCAGTTCAAGAGTCAATCGTCAGAGTACAACTACCTCTTTTTCTCAGAATCAGTAGAAAATGATGCTCCTGCTTGGCTCTAGTTTAGCAAGTGGGCCATGTCGAACAGTGTGCCTGTCTACAAGCAGTTTCCTATGACTCTTTTAATACATGTCCTTTGCTAGACTCTGGTATCTAATGGCAGGGTGCAGGGGCTGTGCTGAGTATACATTACTGGTCGGTTATAAACCTTTTGCAACAAGGCACAGTGAGAACAGCCACGGTCAAGTAAAAGCACAGAAGAGTTTTCGGTTATGTGGAAATCTGTCGCTACTACTAGATAAATGCTTTCTGTTTTGGAATAGGGGCAAGTATAGGCTATCATTATCAAAGTGTAGTTAGAAAATGGTTTATTATGACATAATAGAAATTGATTTTGCAAAAAAAGTGTCGGTAACTTTTACTTTACTACGTTCCTTTGAAAGAAGTAATGCACATAGAACTATATTTCCATCTCCCAGATTTAGCAAACATTGTTGGGACAAGGTTTGTCTCTGAGGGAGGTTCTCTATTTCACAATACAATGGCTCTTTAGGATGTCATCACATAATGCAAGCTGGCAAATCAAACCTCTTACTCCAGGCATTTATACAAATGTATTGCACTTTTCATTTCAAACATATCTCTACTTTTGGCACGTTTATTGACACGGATTGTTCAGGGAAATCACATTTAAATATTTGTATTTTCCTTTCTGTTGCTGTAGCTGAGTCTTTCATTCTGCCATTTGTGTCTTTAGACTTGACAGCCCTCCTGAAAATATTTTAGCTTACTGTAAGTAGACTGTAAGTTACAGTACATACAAGTAATTCGGGCCAGGAGTTTTTTCTGGCTATGTGATTGAAGCAGGAAAAACTTGGTCAGGTCTTATTATCAGGAAAAACTCCTGGCCTATTTCAGTGCCTATTGCCTACTCATTGCCTATTGTGAATCACATAGCCTGATACACAATATGTTTATGTGTATCAAATAATATTCTGTGGAACTTTTTTTATTTTATTCATGGGGTGATTGTCATGCTAACATTAGCCATAAACCAAATTGACCCATTGTCAAGCCCCGCCCCAGAATTTTGGTCATTTGGTTGAATTGCTGAACAACCAATCGCTCCAGTGCATAGCAGTTGTCACTAACCAAGCTGAAGTCTGACGCCTAGGGCAAGCTCTCGTTTCCAAATGCATGGAAGCCAATGAGGCCTATGGCAACTAGAAAATTATATTTCCTGAAGAAAATGTGTTGTGCTTGATCCTCTTTAAGTGTTTTTCATGGTAATTAAAGAAGTTGTACCATTAGTGGTAGTGACGGCAATAATGGTAGTAGTAATAGGGTTTTCATAGGCTAGGTGTTAGTTATAGTGACCTATAGGATGGTTTGTAGGTGTGGAGTTATACAGAGTTATAGTGGGCTAGTAGTAATGGTAGTGATAGTAGTGGTGACTGTGGCAGTAGTAGTAGTAACTTCAATAGTAGTGGTATTAGTAGTGACTATTGTAATTTGAAGCATAAAGCTTTATTGACGCAATCTAAGATGAGTCAGTCTGTACCAGAGCTAGTTAATGCAGACCAGTGCTAGACCAATGCTAGCTACGCCCTGGAGTAGAGCTGGACCATTATTAACCATTATCAGCTAACTACTAGTGCAGACCAGAGACAGTTAGCTACAGTACTAGCTACGCCCTGGACCTGAGCTGGACTAGAGATAGTGTGGTCCAGCGCTAGACCACAGCAAGTGCGAATGAGAGCTAGAAGGGGGATTTAGGTGAGGAAGAGGATTGTTTAAGCTACAGATGCCAGGACAGAGAAGAGCTTGGACTAGGCTGAGCAGGAGATGCCCTCCTATAGGGGTGGGAGTGCCAAGAGACCTGAGGTGGCAGAATTCAGTGCTCGGGTTGGGGTGTAGGGTTTGAGAATATCCTGAAGATAAGGAGGGGCAGTTCATCTTGCTGTTCCGTAGGTAAGCACCAATGGTCTTGTAATGGATGCGAACTTCGATTGGAAGCCAGTAAGGCATGCGGAGGAGCGGGGTGAGATGAGAGAACTTGGGAAGGTGGCTTGCAGCATTCTGGATAGGTTTCAGGGGTTTGATGACAAGTGGGGAACCCAGCCAACAGAGAGTTGCATTAGTCCAGACGGGAGAGGACAAGTGCCTGGTTTAGGATCTGCACCGCTTCCTGTGTGAGGTAGGGTCGTACTCTACGGATGTTGTAGAGCATGAACCTGCAGGAGTGAGTCACTGCTTTGATGTTTGCAGAGAATGACAGGGTGTTGTCCAGGGTGTTGTCCAACCACCCTAAGCACACAGCCAAGACAACACAGGAGTGGCTTCGGGAAAACCTTTGAATATCCTTGAGTGGCCCAGCCAGAGCCCAGACTTGAACCCTATCCAACATCTCTGGAGAGACCTGTTAATAGCTGTGCAGCAACACTACCCATCCAACCTGACAGAACTTGAGAGGATCTGCAGAGAAGAATGGGAGAAACTATAGGTGCCAAACCTGTAGCGTCATACCCAAGAGACGTCAGACTGTAATCGCTGCCAAAGGTGCTTCAACAAGGTACTGAGTAAAGGGCCAGAATACTTATTTAAATGTGATGTTTCATTTTTTTAAATGAAATAGCAAACATTTCTAAACCTGTTTTTGTTTTGTCATTATGGGGTATTGTGTGTAGATTGATGGGGGAGAAAAACTATTTAGTCAATTTTAGAATAATGCTGTTACGTAACAAAATGTCGAAAGAGTCAAGGGTTCTGAATACTTTCTGAATGCACAGAACACTCAGAAAAGATCCACTGATTACCAAAACAAGTAAAAAATGACCCTTCCCCTTAATTCTGGTTGATCTGCAAATTATGAGCAGTCAGCAGTTCACACATCAAGTAGGCCACTGGGAAGACAAGCACCACAGCTAGTGCAGTTAGTGTAGAGCAAAGTTAGCTAGCTACTAGACCTAGTTAGCACGGACCAGAGCAAGACCGATGATAGTGCGGACCAGAGCTAACTAGCTATTAACTACTCCCTGGACCAGACCTAGTGCAGACCAGAGCTAGCTAGCTAGCTCCTTGCTATGCTCCGGAACACATCTTAGTTGGTGCGAGCCAGAGAAAGACCAGAGCTCTGGTCCGGGGCATAGCTAGTAGCTAGCTAGCACTGGTCCGCTCTTGCTCTAGTATAGCTCTGGTCCACACTATCTAGGTGGCAGTGAATAAGAAAAAGAATGAACAGTTTCTACAGTCGTGCTTGGCTTTCAACACGCTCACCTAATAAATTGTTTAAATGGCTAAATTATTGAACAGTGCACCAGAGGTACTTGCAACTGTAATTCCTGAAATGCAGAGTCTGTTACATTGTTTGCTCGCTGGTGAGCTAGCTCTCATTGACCACCATTGAAAATGCTGGTAACACTAGCTAGGTAGCCAGTTAATATAACTAAGACAGTCTACCACAACATACCTGAAAGTCTCCTGATTAGCAAGGGGTAGTCTGTGTTAACTTTCATTGTATATTAAAAACACAGTTTGGGATCATTGTGAGAGGTTTTCTCCATTGGTTTAAATGGAGAATTGAGCTTGGCCTGAATAGCAACAGTAGGAGGTCTGGGCTAGACAATGGGTCAATTGGGACTCCATAGGGAACATTACCTAACGTTGTAGGAACATTCACTGTTTGCTATGACAGTAGCAAGACATGGAGAGTGTGAAGATGTTGTTATCAGTTTTAATAGCTCCCTAAAACTTCTTAGTTAGTTCTTAACCTACCTCATTTGCACACACTGTATTTTGACTTTTTCTATTGTATTATTGACTGTATGTTTGTTTATTCCATGTGTAACTCTGTGTTGTTGTTTGTGTCGCACTGCTTTGCTTTATCTTGGCCAGGTCGCAGATGTAAATGAGAACTTGTTCTCAACTAGCCTACCTGGTTAAATAAAGGTGAAATAAAAAAATAAATTAGTGTCAATCTGTTTATAATTGTCGTTTTGACATGGAGTATTGTTTTATCTGTCACAGTGTGAAGAAGAGCTGTATTTGTATTGGCCTTCATACATATTTTATAACCATCTGCTGCTCTTAAGACAGCAAGACATTGAAGACACAGGGCCCTGAAGTGGATTTTTGCAGAATGTTTTATTTATCTCTATACTGTACCGGAGTGGTTGTGCTCACCCCTTTTTAAGTAGGTCTGGGAGAATGTAAAACATTCCACAGACTTGGACTGTGTATGTGTGCCATTCAGAGGGTGAATGGACAAGGCAAAATATTTAAGTGCTTTTAAACTGGGTATGGTAGTAGATCCCAGGCACAACGGTTTGAGGGTGTCAAGAACTGCGACGCTGTTGGGTTTTTCATGCTCAACAGTTTCCCGTGTGTATCAAGAATGTTCCACCACCTAAAGGACATCCAGCCAACTTGGCACAACTGTGAGAAGAATTGGAGTCAACATGGGCCAGCATCCCTGTGGAATGTTTTCGACACCTTGTAGAGTCCATTCACTGGCGAATTGAGGCTGGTCCGAGGGCAAAAGGGGGAGCAACTCAATATTAGGAATGTGTTCCTAATGTTTTGTACACTCAGAGTACGACTAGTACACTCTTAGAAAAAAAGGTGCTATCTAGAACCTGAAAGGGTTCTTCGGCAATCCCCATAGGAGAACCCTTTGAAGGTAGAGCCCTTTTGGTTCCAAAAGCCCACAGAGGGTTCTACATGGATCCCCCAAAAAGTTTTACTTGGAACCAAAAGGGGTTCTCCTATGGGGACAGCTGTAGAACCCTTTTGGAATCCTTTTTTTGTGAGAGTGTACAGTACCAGTCAGAAGTTAAAATACACATACTCATTCCAGGGTCTTTCTTTACTTTTACTATTTTCTACATTGTAGATTAATAGTAAAGACATCACAACTAGGCAATAACACATATGGAATTATTAGTACCTAAATTAATCTCCAAAAAAGTCTTAAACAAATCAAATTAAAATATATTTTATATTTTAGATTCTTCAAATTAGCCACCCTTTGCCTTGATGACAGCTTTGCACACTCCATTATAAACTCAGCAAATAAAGAAACGTTCCTTTATCAGGACCCTGTCTTTCAAAGATAATTCGTAAAAATCCAAATAACTTTGTTATTGTAAAGGGGTTAAACACTGTTTCCCATGCTTGTTCAATGAACCATAAACAATTAATGAACATGCACCTGTGGAACAGTCGTTAAGACACCAACAGCTTACAGGCGGTAGGCAATTAAGATCACAGTTATGAAAACTTAGGACACTAAATAGGCCTTTCTAAAGATGCCCAGGGTCCCTGCTCATCTGCGTGAACGTGCCTTTGGCATGCTGCAAGGATGCATGAAGACTGAGGATGTGGCCAGGGCAATAAATTGCTATGTCTGTACTGTGAGACGCTTAAGACAGCGCACAGGGAGACAGGACGGACAGCTGATCGTCTTCGCAGTGGCAGACCACGTGTAACAACACCTGCACAGGATAGGTACATCCGAACATCACACCTGCGGGACAGGTACAGGATGGCAACAACAACTGCCCGAGTTACACCAGGAACGCACAATCCCTCCATCAGTGCTCAGACTGTCCTCAATAGGCTGAGAGGCTGGTCTGAGGGCTTGTAGGCCTGTTGTAAGGCAGGTCCTCACCAGACATCACTGGCAAAAACGTCACCTATGGGCACAAACCCACCGTTGCTGGACCAGACAGGACTGGCAAGAAGTGCTCTTCACTGACGAGTCGCGGTTTTGTCTCACCAGGGGTGAAGGTCAGATTTGCGTTTATCGTTGAAGGAATGAGCGTTACACCGAGGCCTGTACTCTGGAGTGGGCTCGATTTGGAGGCGTAGGGTACGTCATGGTCTGGGGTGGTGTGTCACAGCATCATCGGGCTGAGCTTTTTGCCATTGCAGGCAATGTCAACGCTGTGCGTTACAGGGAACACATCCTCCTCCCTCATGTGGTACCCTTCCTGCAAGCTCAACCTGACATGACCCTCCAGCATGACAATGCCACCAGCCATACTGCTTGTTCTGTGTTTGATTTTCTGAAAGACAGGAATGTCAGTGCTCTGCCATGGCCAGTGAAGAGACCGGATCTCAATCCCATTGAGCACGTCTGGGACCAGACGTTTGATTGTAGTAGTTAAGAAGCTACACAGAACAATGTTGACATAAGCACACCCACACTCACAGAACCATACACGTGTTCTGCGGTTGTGAAGCCAGTTGGACGGACTGCCAAATTCTCTAAAACGACATTGGATGCGGCTTATGGTAGAGAAATGAACATGAACTTCTCTGGCAACAGTTCTGGTGGGCATTACCGCAGTCAGCATGCCAATTGCTCGCTCCCTCAAAACTTGAGACATCTGTGGCATTGTGTTGTGTGACAAAACTACACATTTTAGATTGGCCTTTTACTGTCCCCAGCACAAGGAGCACCTGTGTAATGTTCATTCTGTTTAATCAGCTTCTTGATTTGCCACACATGTCAAGTAGATGGATTAAAAGGAGAAATGCTTGTAAAGAAACTTGTGCACAAAATGTTTGAGAAATTAGCTTATGGAACATTTCTGGGATCTTTTATTTCAGCTGATAAAACATGGGATCAAAACTTTCCATGTTGCATTTATATTTTTGTTCAGCGTAAATTATTGCCTTTGATATAAACAATTCTTATGACCATTTCTTGATCTTAGTCAACTAAGCGCATAATACTTGATTGCACATGGTATAACTATTATCGCTGGCATATTGCTTTATCATCTTTATGGAGTCAGATATATCATTAAATGGGCTAATTGCTTAATCCTATTACGAGTCGCATGTGAGGAGTATATAAAATACAAACATATTAAATATTGCTTCACTACAATAGTCCTGCAAATTAGCCAATTTACCTTGCTTGCCTAAAACTATTGTGTAGTTTCATGACAGGAAATTGATTATTATTACATCAAATAGATGAACCAACATTCAAGACATTCTACTTAAACATTTAGAAATTAAACTTGCATAGTTTATATGTATCTAATTCAGATCTAATTCAAAGGCATTCAAAAGCCACAGACTCCTGTTTAAACTACAGGAGCAATTAAATGCCACAGAGACTGTTGTTTGGTACCATTCTTTTTTATTGTTCAATTATATTTTTTTCATCCTGCTGTTTATTTGCAAAGTTTTTCTATTATATGATGCATATGAATGTGTTTCAATAAAGGAGCAAACAATAGCAAACAAAGATCATTTACCGTAAATATGGCATTAATCTCACCCTTCAGTTTTACCCTCCATGGTCAGGGTGAGATCGACAAAGGGCCTATCTCCTTTATGAGACATCCAAAAAGAGTGGTACATATTTTATTTTTGCCCTCATACCATTGCCTGCATGCCATGGACCTGACCTAATTTCAATGAGCCCAACCCCAACCCTCCAACACAAGTAGTCGTAGTGCTGGTGTCATTTTTCCCCAATGGAAGACTTCTCAGAGGCAGTATGGAGTGATTGGATATTTTTTTCCCTTAGTGGAGTAGTAGTATACCGATGAAATGCAAAATCGCCAATTTACACAAAGAAAATTCAGGTGGGAACCCCACCTTCAGGTTGGGCCTTCTTCAGCACAGCAGCCAATCAGAGACAACCTCATAGACCTCATGACTCCTTAATAGTCTAATTTGAATGTATCTAAAAACTCTCCTCCAGTGTTGGTGGACTGTGGTGAGTTATGATGAGTTGAACTGTTATGAGTATGGAGATAAGACAATAGGATATAGGGCAGTGTGTGTAGATATTCCCAGCAGCAGATCCAGAGTCTACAATGAATCAGGGCAGTGTATAACAGATTCCCAGTAGTGCAAATTATCACACAGGAATGCTGAGGTTCATACAATGACACATTGTATGATTTGGATGGTCGAGAATGCAGTCTGTGCTTTTAGTAGAGCACTCTAAAATATAAATAGCTATAATAAGTGGAGGTCCCAATGAAATATGAAGGAATTCCTGGATGATGTCTGAAGGTATAACTGGGCGTGGAACTCAGGTTTTGATGGCAGCAGTAAGTATCATGAAAGCTGACATCAGGATTTGACCTTTGACCTCTTTCGTTAGCCTTAGCTGTCCCCTCACTCAGGATCCTTCAAGAGTGACCATCACAAAGCTCACATTCAAATATTTTTCTGGGTCTTTTGTTCAAATGCTCATTACTGTAGCAAACTATTAAAAAAAAAAAAAAAAGCCTCACACCAATAATAAGACTTCCTTTTCAGAGTTTCATACTCTGTACACTGTTTCTTGCCGTAAAAAAAAAATTATATGAATCCTTGACTACTGTACAGTATCGGAACTCTACATATGTCTGTCTCACAGAAACTTCTGTACCAGCGTGACTGCTCTGTGAGTGCAGGAGAACAGTGGCTGCACTAACAGCTCAAGTGGATAACCATAATACTAAACTGTACCACGTGACCAGCCTACCTTTGGACAGGTAGCTAAACCCCCTACCACAGTGATAATTTTCCTTTTGGGTTGGAGGAGGGGAGTCATGGCGGGGTAAAGGCAGGGGTTTGGCACGGGGAGGTTTGAGGGTCTCTTCTACAGACACTGCTTTCATAGGGGAATAGGCGTGTATCACAAATCTTGCTCTCTGATTTGATATTCCCAATGAGCATCATATCAAATCAGAGAGCAGGATTTGTGATACCCCGCCATGACTCCCCTCCTCCAACCCAAAAGAAAAATTATCGTAATGATAGGAGGGAGGGGGGAAAGAGTCTTAGGCCTAGAGTCAATCAGATCAAGCTTTAACCGGCGATAGCAGACACCCCCATAGCTGATGTTTTGGCAGTGTCGGAGGTGTAACTGTGTTGGAGCTGTCAAATCTGTGAGCAGCTGCTCTTGATCATTGTCATGAAGCCACACCCGAGTTCAGAATGAGAAAGTGTAGGATATAGAGAAAATATGACGCTCAAATTGAAAATCTTTAAACTAAATTATGAGGATTTCTATCAGCCTAATCTCACATTCCTGTGTTCGAACTTGTAAACAAGGCTGCATGGGATTTCTCTTAATGGCAATGTCTGCTTTAGGTATAATGCCAGGAGCCGCATGTCGATTTGACAGCTCTAGCGCAGTTCCATCTCCGACACCGCCAAGACGACCGCTATGCGTATGCCGACAAAAGTCGATCAGATTGAATAGAGCCCTAAATCAATTACAATACAATTCTTATTCATGATTATAACAACACAATGAAAGTGCTGTCGCATTCATTAAATCAAGATGTGTGAACTAGCATGGTTTAAAGCTTATTTTAGAGCTTGACTTTGAAACATTGACATTGTCATGATAAGGAGGATGAGCTTCCTGGTGCCACACTCGCATCAGGTTTTTGCATAAAATGTCAATTCAACGTCCTGATTTTAAAATATATTTATTTTTTATATTTTGTTGTGTTCTCATTTATTGTCGTTGTTGTTGTCGTTGAACAAGGTGTAAGAAATCAATGGAGCGATGTGCAGGCTATGAGCCACCGTCCTGCCCTGTGGAGTCCTGGCCCGCCACTTTTTCTCCTCCGTTTAGGAGAGCGGGAGCCTCAGTTCCTGAGTCTTTCCGTGAGCGGCCCTTCTCCTCGATGTCATGCAGCGATGGCTCTTTGTACATGCAAACTGCAGAAGGGGCGGGGGGAGCGGGTCAAGAGAGAGCAAAAGAGAGAGATAGAGAGGGAGGTAGAGAGCGAAGAGGAGTGAGAGAGAGAAGGGATATTTATACAGTATAGTAAAGAGATATAGGTGAGAGCAGGAGGACAGAGAAAGGAGGGGAGAGATACAATATGAGAGAGAAAGAGAGAGAGAGTGTGAGAGAGAGAGAAAGAGAGAGGAGAGATAGGTATACAGTATAGTAAAGATATATAGGTGAGAGCAGGATGGGAGAGAGCGCGAGAGAGAGAAAGAGAGAGAGAAGGGATATACAGTATAGTAAAGAGATATAGGTGAGGGAGAGGGAGAGCGAGAGGAGATAAAGGTCAGGGAGAGACAAAAAACAGAGGAGATTAATTGAGAGATTAAGCATTAGTTTATAGTAATTTTAGTTAAATTAGTTTAAAAACAACATTAGAACCTACATTTGCTCCCCAGTGGGGTTGGGGTCAATTTGAATTGAAGTCAGTCAACTCAAGAAATAAACTGAAATTCTAATTCAATCATTGAAAAAAATAGTGTACATTTTCTATGACTTCTCAATAAACTGAAAAGGAGAAGCTATTTATTTCAAAAGTTAATTTTTTTTTAAATTTTCAATTCAGAACACTTCCTGAATTGTGTGACTGTTAAATAAACCTTGACTTGACTAATGGCAGGTGTTGCATTTGAATCCAGCCCTGAGTGTGGCTGGCTGGCAGTCAGACTGTGTTTCGATCTCACCTTCGATGGGTCTGGGCACAAAGTGTGAAGAGGGCTTTGTCTTCTTCACCCGGTTGCCCTTCATGACCACGCCATCCTTGTTGAGGCCCATGTACCAGGCCCTGCCAGATTCGTGCTGCCGGTACAGTGTTGATGAGTAGATGACGTAGTAGTTCTCAAACACAGACTCCTTGAATTTCGCCTCTACTGTGAACAAGTCCTGAGAAGCAAAGAGTGAAAGACTTGAGATCAGGTATTACAGTGCTCAAAGCGCTATCCCACCGATTTAAAATACGCTGAACATCAATGGAATTTTTGGTTGAAAATGCAAAAAGTTGTCAACGTACACAATTTTGAACTGCATTTCAACCACCAATCAATGATAAGATTTCAAGTAGAATTCACATGTTGACAACTCAAATAATTATCCACCAAAAATGGACATTAATAGGCCTCCACTGCATCACAGTGGGTGGGTTTGAGCCCAGGCTCTGTTGCAGCCGGCCGCGACCGGGAGATCCATGGGGCGACGCACAATTGGCCTAGCGTCGTCCGGGTTAGGGAAGGCTTGTTCGGTAGGGATATCCTTGTCTTATCGCGCACTAGCGACTCCTGTGGCGGGCCGGGCGCAGTGCATACTGACCAGGTCGCTAGGTGTACAGTGTTTCCTCCGACACATTGGTGCGGCTGGCTTCCGGGTTGGATGGGTGCTGTGTTAAGAAGCAGTGCGGCTTGGTTGGGTTGTGTTTCGGAGGACGCATGGCTCTTGACCTTTGTCTCTCCCGAGCCCGTACGGGAATTGTAGCGATGAGACAAAACTACTAACAATTGGATACCACGAAATTGGGGTAAAAAATAATAAAAGAAAAAAAAGAAAAAAGAAATTGACATTAATTTTAAGTTATGTCAGGTTTTTGCCTGAAGGGGTGTTACCAGTGTTGATGGAAGAAATTAGGAGGATTTCTACCTACATCCCTGTCCACTGGGTATTACAGGTTGGATATGTATAAAATCCAGTAAATTGGTGGAGTTTGAGCAGAATAATCCAAGTCGACCTCAAAAAGATTCTCCGTCTCACGACACCTACAGAGAGTAACATTTGGTCTAGATTTTTCCTTTTCGCCAGGCTTTGGAATTGGATGACTGTGCCATTGTGTACCCTCGAGTTGTGAACAGGTGGACATTATGGAGAATACGATTAATCACAGCACAAAACACATCAAGTACTGTGTACACACACACACCTGACACATACTGTAGACATGGATGAAAAGACAGCCATCGCCCTGTTTCCAGAAATTCAATTTGACAACATTATCTCTACCATCACCCCTCCATTATTTCAGCCAATGGTAATGTTTCCATGATCTCTGAGGGATGCTTTTGTGAGGAAGACAGCATGGAGGACAGTGGGAGAAGAAAGGGGGAGAGCAAAGGGAAATTGAGGGACAGAAAAGAAAAAGTAGAGAATATAGTAGGCTACACATTATGAAATAGACAGTGAACTTCAGTCAAAGGTCATGGCTTTTAATATCACCGTCTAACCTCCCAACCCAAATCACTCTATTCAGATATAAGATCACATCATTTGAATAAAAACGTACATTGTCTACAGTGGCGGTCGGTGCCGTTTAAGATGAAGGAGGACAACATTTTTTTAATGAGAATGTTTCATCTTCAATGCCCTTGCTGATGGAAGGAGGTTTTCACTCAAAATCTCACGATACATGGCCCCATTAATTTTTTCCTTTACACGGATCAGTCGTCCTGGTCCCTTAGCAGAAAAACAGCCCCAAAGCATGATGTTTCCACCCCCATGCTTCACAGTAGGTATGGTGTTCTTTGGATGCAACTCAGCATTCTTTGTCCTCCAAACACGACGAGTTGAGTTTTTACCAAAAAGTTATATTTTGGTTTCATCTGACCATATGACATTCTCCCAATCTTCTTCTGGATCATCCAAATGCTCACTAGCAAACTTCAGACGGGCCTGGACATGTACTGGCTTAAGCAGGGGGACACGTCTGGCACTGCAGGATTTGAGTCCCTGGCGGCGTAGTGTGTTACTGATGGTAGGCTTTGTTACTTTGGTCCCAGCTCTCTGCAGGTCATTCACTAGTTCCCCACGTGTGGTTATGGGATTTTTGCTCACCGTTCTTGTGATCAATTTGACCCCACGGGGTTAGATCTTGCGTGGAGCCCCAGATCGAGGGAGATTATCAGTGGTCTTGTATTTCTTCCATTTCCTAATATTTGCTCCCACAGTTGATTTCTTCAAACCAAGCTGCTTACCTATTGCAGACCTATTGCAGTCTTCCCAGCCTCGTGCAGGTCTACAATTTTGTTTCTGGTGTCCTTTGACAGCTCTTTGGTCTTGGCCATAATGGAGTTTGGAGTGTGACTGAGGTTGTGGACAGGTGTCTTTTATACTGATAACAAGTTCAAACAGGTGCCATTAATACAGGTAACGAGTGGAGGACAGAGGAGCCTCTTAAAGAAGAAGTTACAGGTCTCTGAGAGCCAGAAAATCTTGCTTGTTTGTAGGTGACCAAATACTTATTTTCCACCATAATTTGCAAATAAATTCATTTAAAAAAAAAAATCCCCTCATTTTGTCTGTCATGTACATATGGTGAAAATTACAGGCCTCTCATCTTTTTAAGTGGGAGAACTTGCACAATTGGTGGCTGACTAAATACTTTTTTGCCCCACTGTATATCACATTTACATAAGCACTCAGACCCTTTACTCAGTACTTTGTTGAAGCACCTTTGGCAGCGATTACAGCCTCGAGTCTTCTTGGGTATGACGCTACAAGCTTGGCACATCTGTATTTGGTGAGTTTCTCACAATCTTCTCTGCAGATCCTCTCAAGCTCTGTCAGGTTGGATGGGACATGTCGCTGCACGGCTATTTTCAGGTCTCTCCAGAGATGTTCAAGTCTGGGTTCAAGTCAAGGACATCCAGAGACTTGTCCCGAAGCCACTCCTGCGTTGTCTTGGCTGTGTGGTTAGGGACGTTGTCCTGTTGGAAGGTGAACAGTCGCCCCAGTCTGAGATCCTGAGTGCTCTGGAGCCGGTTGTCAGCAATGATCTCTCTGTACTTTGCTCCGTTCATCTTTCCCTTGATCCTGACTAGTCTTCCAATCCCTGCTGCTGAAAAATATCCCCACAGCATGATGCTGCCACCACCAGGCTTCCCCGTAGGGATGGTGCCAGGTTTCCTACAGACGTGACGCTTGGCATTCAGGCCAAAGAATTCAATCTTGGTTTCATCAGACCAGAGAATCCTGTTTCTCATGGTCTGAGAGTCCTTTAGGGACATTTTGGCAAATCTAAGTGGGCTGTCATGTGCCTTTTACTGAGGAGTGGCTTCTGTCTGGCCACTCTACCATAAAGGCCTGATTGGTGGAGTAAGGTGGAAAATTACAAACTCTATTAAATACATACGCTGTATATATTAAACCTTAAACCTGTACATTTCCACTGTCTGTTTCTGTCATGTAAGAAGAAGCTAGGGTTCTTCCAGTCTGGTCTTTGTGTAACTTAGTCACGCGGTCAAAGACAAAGGGCCGTCTGAGAGTGACCACAAATTTTTTGGTCCATCCTGTACTTTTTGTATCTTTCAAGGGCACAGCTGTGTGGAGATATAAAGAGAACAGTGGTTAGCTTGAGCAGCAGCAGCTAGATAGTAAGAAAACTGCCGTTATCACTTGTTTGTACGCTATGCTCCCACCAGGCTCTCACACATCTGCTAGACTGACTCATAGACAAAGGTTATAAAAGATGAATACACCCCTGATCAACGCAAACACAGTTCATTTTCATAGCAGCCACGTCCAAAAAGCATGAACATTTGCTCGTTGTATAATTCCTTCTAGAATCTACGCGCTCTCCTCCTCTCACCTTTTCAGTGCACAATACAACAGCTGTCTGTGACCCGGCGAAAAAACCTTTCAAAGCCATACCTAACCACAACACACAGCCTACATCATTGTCATCATATTAGCTATCGTTATAGTCAACTAGAACTAAGGCGTTCTTAAACACGCTACAATCATGCAGTACAGTGTGTAGCAAGCAGTTTAGCCGTTACCCCGGCGGGCCCCGATGCCAATAAATGAATAATAACAAAAGCTTACCTTGACTTGGAAGTTCCAGTGTTGGATAGCCATAGTCAGCTAGCTAGCATAGCATCCCTCTCTGTTTGAGCCGGGTGTTTGAGTAGGCTAAACTTGCTAGATGCAATTTCTAGCTAGGTAAGTGAAAGCGAAAAAAAATACAAAAAATAGCTAGCCTTCTCTCTCTCTTGCTTCTCCTTCATTTTTGAAGAAATTAAGTTGTTCAAAACTGTTCAACTATTGTATTTTTCTCTCTGAGTCAACTACTCACCACATTTTATGCACTGCAGTGCTAGCTAGCTTTAGCTTATGCTATCAGTACTAGATTCCTACTATGATCCTTTGATTGGGTTGACAACATGTCAGTTCATACTGCAAGAGCTCTGATAGGTTGGAGGAAGTCCTCTGGAAGTTGTCATACTTACTATGTAAGTCTACAGAAGGGGATGAGAACCATGAGCCTCCTAGGTTTTGTAATGAAGTCAATTTACACAGAGGACGGAAACTAGCTGTCCTCCGGCTACACCATGGTGCTACCCCAGTGAGTGCTGTTGAGGCTATTGTAGACCTTCATTGCAAACAGTGTGTTTTAATCAATTATTTGGTGAAGTGAATATATTGAGTATAGTTTTATCTAAAAGGATAACTTTTTTATTGTGTCAATCAATCCGGGAAATGTCAAGAACTTTGAAAGTTTCTTCAAGTGCAGTCGCAAAAACCATCAAGCGGGATGATGAACCTGGCTCTCATGAGGACCACCACAGGAAACAAAGACCCAGAGTTACCTCTGCTGCAGAGGATAAGTTCATTAGAGTTAACTGCACCTCAGATTGCAGCCCAAATAAATGCTTCACAGAGTTCAAGTAACAGACATCTCAACATCAACTGTTCAAAGGAGACTGCGTGAATCAGCCTTCATGGTTGAATTGCTGCAAAGAAACCACTACTAAAGGAGCCCAAATTTGAGATTTTTGGTGCAAACAGCTGTGTCTTTGTGAGACGCAGAGCAGGTGAATGGATGATCTCTGCATGTGTTGTTCCCACCGTAAAGCATGGAGGAGCAGGTTTGATGGTGTGGGGGTGCTTTGCTGGTGACAATGTCAGTGATTTATTTAGAATTAAAGGCACACTTAACCAGCATGGCTACCACATACCACAGCAATATGCAATCCCATCTGCTTTGCGCTTAGTGGGACTATCATTTGTTTTTCAACAAGACAATGACCCAAAACACACCTCCCGGCTGTCTACGGGCTATTTGACCAAAAAGGAACGTGATGGAGTGCTGAATGAGATGACCTGGCCTCCACAATCACCCAACCGCAACCCAATTGATATGGTTTGGGATGAGTTGGACTGCAGAGAGAAGGAAAAGCAGCCAACAAGTGCTCAGCATATGTGGAAACTCTTTCAAGACTGTTGGAAAAGTATTCCTCATGAAGCTGGTTGAGAGAATGCCAAGCTGTCAAGGCAAAAAGTGGCTACTTTGAAGAATCTCAAATATATTTTGATTTGTTTAACACATTTTTGGTTACTACTATGTGTTATTTCATAGTTTTGATGTCTTCACTATTATTCTACAATGTAGAAAATATTTAAAAAATAAAGAAAAACCCTTGAATGAGTAGGTGTGTGCAATCTTTTGACTTGTACTGTATATCCAATCCAAACATTTCTCTATCTCCTACAATGAAAGCAGTTCTTCCGCTTTAAGGTTTAATAACCCAGATTTCCCGCCTTAGGCTGCTTCCACTGGATGATAACATTTAAATAACAGTTATTTTGAGTTATACCTGCAGGTTGTGTTACTAAGCTCACTTTATACCGGAGAAGAACACTGACTAAGCAATAAGGCTTAGTTCCAGGCAGCGCAGGGCAAGCTGATGACAGCTATTGAAGCAGGAAGATAAAAGGCCAATATGCTGTAATGACCCAGTCCACCTCAAAACTGGAGGCCACTCACTTTATTGTGCTGTGATACCCATATCCTATCAAGATTATCCATGACATATCTTCTTTCTACCCGTCATGGTCTCCATCAATCGATTTCTGAAATGGAGGAGGGAATCGCAGCCGGAGCCTCCTTATTACACTCCCATCACCAACAATCATCACTAACTACAGCAACAAATGTCTAATCCTCCTGATAACACCACTGTCACACTTATGACATTACATAACGCAAACGTAGCTGTAGGAGACTGTAGCTACAAAGGTTATTTATTTCCTCGGCCACAGATCTTGATCAAGTAAAATGACAAAAAAGCGAACACACGTCAGTTTAACAAGCAAAACAGCAATCAACGCAATCACACCCCACGATTACACTTTTTCCTTTTGGTTCCTGGGTCGTTCAACTGAAAGAGTGCCTTTTGCATCCCTCTGATATTTTAAGTTTACATTGTGCACCAATATTACAAGCATTTGACATGTATCTTCGTGCACCCTCTCTTGACTCCCAACTGTACCCAAGTTCTCACCATCATTGCAAAGCCTTAGTTCATTTTGTTGCTTTGACAAAAGTGTGAACTGAACTCTCGTTTTAAACTATTAATTTAAAAATATTTTTTACAAAAGAAACATTGAACATCCAATAGTGTAAAAGCAGGTGGGCTGCTTCTACTCTTTTAGGACTTTTTCTGGTGTTTCGTGCTGGAAAACTGAGCAGGTCGAGCATAACACATCAACACTGTTTCTCATAGATAAACACAGGAGTGCATTGATTGTCATGAATCTTGCCCTGGAGGCAGCTCTGCAGAGTGGTCACTAGCTGGCACATTCATAAAGTCATAAAATCTGATTTTAAATCTAACTCTCACTCTAATGCATAACCCTAAACTAAGACCAAAAAAGCACATTTTTGTTTTCATATATTTTTACAATGTAGACAATGTTGACAATGTTGACATTGCAGCTAGCCCATCTAGCGGAAATCAAAGTTCTGCCTCCAGGGTAAGATTCATGACAATAAATGTCAACTTGCTCAATAGACAGGCTAGAAATGTTATAACAATTTCCTTGTTTGTTGTTCTTGCCACTCCTTGTTGCACACAACCACCTTCCAAAAAAGTTAAATTTACATTTTTTTTTATTGTTGAACACAAAAGACTGTAAAAACACCAGCAAATCAGCTACAAGTGATTACAATTTTGGAAATCTGTTCCAAAGTATTCCCACGCATAATAAAGATGTTGTATATGTGACCATATACAAATGTAAACAAGGTTTGAAATGATTGTTAGTCTATTATATCTGCTTGGGCTTTTTGTGGCCAATCTTTTTGTGACAAAATTTATTTGTAATTATGCTTCAGAACCCTGACCATCCGATCAAGAAAAAATCATCCACGGCTGAATCTGGCGTAGTGCACTACTGGGTGTAGGCCCATTTGTGAGGTGGGGAGATGAGGGGGGCTGTGGAAAGTTTTGACTGACATTTTAAATCGATTGTTTGTGCTATTACTGCTATAAACAATATCCAAGATAGTCAAGTAAGTTTTGACATTGATTCACTTGAAAAATGTACAGCAGAATTTATTATATTCACATCATGGGCAAAGCATAAAAACACGTTTGACTTTGATCTGAGAAAACACTGGCGATGCAGTAGACCCATGACAGTGGCTTGTTCGTAAAACAATGGTTGCTTGTTGACACTGAAAGAAACCCCCCTTCTCTGCATATAGAAAATCAAGAATAGCATTTTTTTTTTACCTTTATAGCCAGAGGCATCAATAATGAATTAGGGATGGACCCACAGCACAGTGGCATACAAAGACAGTGGCCCCACTCTCGCCTTCTCTAAGAGCCACACAGATATACATGCACAACTGCTAAGAGGCCAGTTGTAGAGAGACTGTGCTTTAAGTTGGGATGTCAAACAAACTAAATGGCTCCAACCTCTGCAATTCCACTCTTTAGGGAGTTGTCCTTCCCCTTTGAAATCTAATGTTGATCTTGGCCAGAATAACAATACCCAAGAAATACAGTATAGTGCTCCAAAATAAGGGGGTAATGGTATTTTCCATACTTCTAGGACACATTTGTTTAGTAGGTGTGTTATGCAGTGTCAGAACATAAATGACAAGATTATGGTATAATACTGTTATTGCATCAAATGGTTGTTTTATACAACAGAATAGAGGGTTTTTATAACTCTATTGTGTCTGTGTGAACTGAAAGTGGGCCTCTGGGAGATTTAACACTGACAATGGATTTACGACGGATTGGTGATAAAGACCGCATTCCATAGCAGGATTAGTGTCTGTGTGCCTGACTGGAAGGTACCATGGAGAGATGGCTCGGGGCCAGACCCTGGTCTCTACAAAATGAGAAGTCTTTACAGCAGATACTGTTTTTTTTTTTTTTTGGGGGGGGGGGGGGGTGGTGGATGAGCTTAATATTGCGGAAAGAATATTGGTTCCATCAATGTAATTGTCTGCATCATTTCCAATCCCCCATATATTTTGGGGGTAAATATATATCCATACACGCATGCATACACATACACATACCTATATAGACATACATACTTTTTTGAAGAATATACCTTTATTATTATTCCCCGCAAACCCTACCACCGATCCCCCAATTGGAGTAAACTAATAAAAACTTCGGCTTTTACCTTCAATGTATACATCTTATACACATTTTACAGACACAGTCTATTTTACAATAGTTATTTTTTGTTTGCTTTTAGTCCTTCCTCTATTTCTGATGTCCATCCAGTTTGATTTCTATTTCTAACTGTGCTATTTCACAAAAGTTCTGAACCTATATTTGTTTTACAGACCCCGTATGTTTTACATGTTTTATTTTTGCTAACTTTCTGTAAAAATGTATTGGAGTGAGATCATTTTTCTTTTGGGATTTGTAAACCGAGTATGTCCAAATCTCCGTCAGACCATTTTATTGGTAAACTACATGGTAATGTAAAGTTTGCATTTTTTTGTGATCCAATACGTAATATTGTACACATCATAATTTTGTTTTAATCCAGAGTGAATAGCAAAAGTATCTAGATCCTCTATGAGGCCATGGAGAGACTAATTGTGGTTTTAAAAGAAAATATTAATCAGCGCACAATGACACCTTACTTTTTAAGCCCCGGATGTCTAATCCCTTAATATTATTGTTTGATCTAATCTTAACAGCTAACATTTCGATGGCAATAATAAATAGATATGCTGATAGTGGACAACCTTGTTTTACTCCTCTAGAGAGTTTAAAACTTTGAGATGTAGCCATTAGTTACTATTTTACACCTAGTTCGTCGTATAGAGGAGACCAAGGCGCAGCGTGATATGAATACATTCTTATTTTAATAAAGAAAGAACGCTAAACAAAACGACCGTGAAGCTACATAGACCGAGTGCTGACATGCAACTACACATAGACAATAACCCACAAAACCAAAATGGGAACCTAAATTAGATCCCCTATCAGAGACAACGATAAACAGCTGCCTCTGATTGGGAACCAATTCAGGCCACCATAGACCTACATTTGGTGCATTTTTCCCCATATTCCATCCAGTTCACTTTATTTTTTATAATCTATTACACTGGATCTTTCTTGAATAAGTTCCTCCATTTCTTTTTGTTTTTCCTCTAACTTATTCTGTGCCTCTATGGTACCGTTTTTATTGCTATCTAACTGTACTGTTAGTCCTTCAATTTCCTTTGTTAATATGGACTCCTTTGATCTAAATTGCTTTTGTTTTATAGATGAGTACTGAATTGCATGGCCTCTAAAGGCACATTTAAAAGTGTCCCATACAATAAGGGGATCTGCTGTACAGTTATACATTCTTATGTCCTAGATCTAAACAATTTATCATCTAGTAGACTTTGATTAAATCTACAATATCCTCGCCCACGTGGAAATTCTGTAAGAGTAATATATATGCCAATTATGTGATGATCCGACCGCATTCTGTCCCCTATCAACACATTTTTAACTTTTGTTGCCAGAGAGAATGGTATAAGAAAGTAGTCAAGACGACTAGCTTGATTAAGCCTCCGCCATGTATATCTCACTAGGTCAGGGTATTTAAGTCTCCATATATCTACTAATTCCAATATATCCATGACATTCATGATTTCCTTAAGAGCCTGAGGGTGATAGTTTGTAGTGTGATTTCCTTTCCGGTCCATAGAGGTATTTAAGACCATATTAAAATCTCCCACCATTATAATAGAGTCTAGTGTTGCTTGTAGAGTTGATAAATTCTTATAAATATTTTCAAAGAAGCTTGGATCATCATTATTCGGACCGTATAGGTTAATAAGCCATATCTGTTTTTGTCCAATAACATATTTAAAATAATCCATCTACCTTGATAATTTGTTTGGACAATTTGCACATTTGGATCAAAATGACTGTTAATTAAAACCATCACCCCTTTTGAATTTCTTTGCCCATGGGAGAAGTATATTTCGCCCCCCCCAGGACTTTTTCCACAAAATTTCATCTAAAATTGTTGAATGGGTTTCCTGTAAACAATATACATTATATTCCTTCTCTTTTAGCCAGGTAAATACTGATTGTATTTTCTTATTATCTGCTAGGCCATTACAATTGTAACTGGCTATACTTATTTCACCACTTACCATAATGAGACAACTTTCAATTCTATTTATCAAAATATTGTTTGTAAACGTACCATTAAAAAGTAACATGATGATTGAGTGTCTATATAGCTGTACCATGATATTTGCATTGCTACTAAGTAAACCTCCAATTGGTCCCCACCATTCTACCCGCTAAAAGCCCTCCTCATCCCGAGCTGGGCCGTCATCGCAATTCCCGGCAGACCACCTCCGACCCCCCTGCAGCTAGTGTTTCCAGCACTGCCACTGCCTGGGTGGGGGCACCCCACCTGAATCCCCACCAGGGGATTCATAACTTCGTTCAGTCCGCCATTACCTGTCTGCCATTACCTGTCCGCCATAGAGGAATTTTTGATGCTGTTTGCTGTTAATTATTAGTATCTTTCATACAAATCTTAAACTTGTGACCCATTCCATGCATCTGTTGTTTGTCATGAACATCCAGGAGGATGGACTTTGCTATAAAATGCTGTGGCTCAAATCCGCTCGTTGGGCTTCTCAACTGGTGGGTCGATAAGCTTCATTATTGCAATAAATAATAAATGTTATTAATACGTTTTGAATAAAGCAATTGACCTGGTCTCTCCTCATTATTGATTAGGATTTCTACGACAGGAATGAGTGTATTATGGTCAGAGGGCATTAATGAAATCGCAATTTAGAGAGCTGTTGCTATGTGTGTGTGTGTGTGTGTGTGTGTGTGTGTGTGTGTGTGTGTGTGTGTGTGTGTGTGTGTGTGCGCTGTACGATATCTCATGGTCTCCAGAGAACGACCCAAAAACAAACTGGGAAAATATGGGCCCGTATTTATCAAACATTTCAGAATAGGAGTGCTGATCTAGGATCAGATTCTCCCTGTCCATAATAATCTGATTCATTAACATCTAAAAACAAAACTGATCATAGATCAGCACACTTAATCTGAGACACTTGATGAAAACGGCCCTGAATAAAGGATTATATACCACCAGACTGAAGGAAGAAAAGGTAACATAGGTGAAGTAAAAGGGAACATGAGAAGAGGAGGGAGGGAAAGGAGGAAGAGGAAGGAACAGATAGAATGTATGGATGGAAAGGAGGATGATAACAGGGATAGAAAGAGGATAGGACTTCACTGAGGCAGACACTAAATAGCCATTATCCATAAATAACCCAAAAGAGACAAGAGACTGAATCCCAAATGGCACCCTATTCTCTATGTAGTGCACAAATTTTGACCAGAGCCCAATGGGCCATGCTCAAAAGTACTGCACTATGTAGGGAATAGGGTGCCATTTGGAACACAAACAAACAGTGTTCAAATGCAGACCTACAGTGAATCTACACTGATTTGGTCCACAGTACTAAGTCAGTAATATCCAGTACAACAAAAATACCTGTTAATAAAGTTTTTCTAAACTGTAGAACAAGTTTTAATATATCTAGAATATAATTAATCACGCACACAAACAAAAAAAACACACTCAGTCTGTCAGGTATAGTAAAAGAGGCAGGACTTACTGAGGTGTAGAGGAAGCCCTCTCCATTCATGGCTGCGTAGAGGCCGGCCTTCACCCCCTGGATGGCTACCACCCGCAGCCCCACCGGGATGAGGTTAAACAGAGCTGAGGGGGAAGGGAGAGCGAGAGAGAGAGAGACAGGGGGAGGAAAAAGAGAGAGACATGGAGAGAGAGAGAGAGAGAGAGAGAGAGAGAGAGAGAGAGAGAGAGAGAGAGAGAGAGAGAGAGAGAGAGAGACATGGAGAGAGAGCGTGAGAGAGCGGGAGGAAAAGAGGAAGACGGGAGGAGATATAATGGGAGAGAGAGATAGAGGGATCGGGAGAAAGAACACTCACTTGAATGGATCCTTTAATAAAGGTCACAGTGTATTCCTAACCATCTACCCATTTAAATACCCTAGTGCTCATACATCAAAGCACTGTGTGACTTTTAAATTTCGGAAGGGTGTTGACTGAATGGAAACCAGGTTCAGTGTTATTTGGGGGTCATTGTAGTGAATAAGGTAGGACGTGGAAGAAAAGTGATCTATGGTGGATCTTTGGATGAATAAGGGAAAAGACAATAAGCGAATCAGATAAAAACCTCAGGTGTAGGAGGTAATGTGCCATTCAATTTCACTCAGTGAAAATTGACAGGCTCCTTGGTCGGCCCACAACCAAGGGTAGGTACGACTCCAACACCATTATTAAATTTGCCAATGACACAGTAGTAGGCCTGATCACCGACAACAACGAGACAGCCTATAGGCAAGAGGTCAGAGACCTGGCCGTGTGGTGCCAGGAAAACAACCTCTCCCTCAATGTGATCAAGACAAAGGAGATGATTGTGGACCACAGGAAAAAGAGGCCCGAGCACGCCCCCATTCTCATCAACGGGGCTGCAGTGGAGCAGGTTGAGAGCTTCAAGTTCTTTGGTGTCCACATCACCAACAAACTAACATGGTCCAAGCACACCATGACAGTCAAGAAGCGGGCACGAAAAAAACCTATTCCCCCTCAGGAGACTGAAAAGATTTGGCATGGGTCCTCAGATCCTCAAAAGGTTCTATAGCTACACCATTGGGAGCATCCCGACTGGTTGCATCACTGCCTGGTATGGTAATTGCTCGGCCTCCGAACGCAAGGCACTACAGAGGGTAGTGCGAACGGCCCAGTACATCACTGGGGCCAAGTTTCCTGCCATCCAGGACCTCTATACCAGGCGGTGTCAGAGGAAGGCTCTAAAAATTGTCAAAGACTCCAGCCACCCAAGTTATAGACTGTTCTCTTCGCTACCGCATGGCAAGCGGTACCGGACCGCCAAGTCTAGGTCCAAGAGGCTTCTAAACAGCTTCTAACCACAAGCCATAAGACTCCTGAACATCTAGTCAAATGGCTACCCAGACTATTTGCATTGCCCCCCTCCCCACCACTGCCACTCTCTGTTGTCATCTATGCATAGTCACTTTAATTAACTCTACCTACATGTACATACTACCTCAACTAACCGGTGCCCCCGCACATTTAACCGGCACCCCCCTGTATATATTGTTATTTTTTTTACTGCTGCTCTTTAATTACTTGTTACTATTATCTCTTATTCTTATCCGTATTATTTGAAACTGCACTGTTGGTTAGGGGCTAGTAAGTCAGTATTTCACTGTAAGGTCTACTGTTGTATTTGGAGCATGTGACTAATACAATTTGATTTAATTTGAAATTGTCTTTGGAGGCAGAAAAAAAGTAATGCATAACTGAAGCCAGGAGAGAAGCGAAGCAAGAGCCCAAAAATGGTGTGTGTGTGTGTGCGTGTGACTTGCATGCATATGTGTGGATGTCTGAGCACTATGGGGGTGGATCAAAACAAATGCATGACGGAGTGGAATAAGTGTGAGTGTATGCGTGTGGGATAAAGAGACTGAGAAAACATGTTAGAAATGGCTGTGTAAGTGTTTGTGTACTCTGTTCAGAGGCATCATGCCCATAGGCCAGTGGAATAGTTTTAGCTGCCAGTGATAGGCAGCACTCGCAGGAGGTATGTTTGTAAATTAATTTGATCAAGCTATGTAGCTTAATGATTCCTTCTTGATGAATAAATAAATGAGAACGTTTTATTGTTTCTCTGTAATACTAGCCACCTAGCAATGTTATGAAGATGGCTTTAGCTAGCCAGGTAGATAGGTTCTCAATCTCCCAACCTCATAACTAGCTACCAAGCCATTTCAGGCTATCAATCAAGTTACAGTAGGTTGTCTAACTACATGTAACTGCCAAAATAAAGGAAACACCAACATAAAGTGTCTTAATAGTAGGGCCACCACAAGCCAGAACACCTTCAATGAACCTTGGCATGGATTCTACAAGTGTCTGAAGACACCATTCTTCAACGAGAAATTCAATCATTTGGCGTTTTGTTGATGGAGGTGGAAAACTGTCTCACGCGCAGTTCCAGAATCTCCCACAAGTGTTCAATTGGGTTGAGAACTGGTGACTGAGACAGTCATTGCATATGGCTTACATCGTTTTAATTCTCATCAAAACATTCAGTGACCACTTGTGCGCTGTGGATTGGGGCATAGTCATCCTATGGGGATATAACCATTTAAGACAAAATAATGGTCTGCCCAACATTTTTATACATGAGCCTAAGCATGATGGGATGTTGATTAACTCAGGAACCACACCAGTGTGGAAGCACCTGCTTCCAAAATACATTGAGTGAACAAAACATTAGGAACACCTGCTTTTTGCATGACAGACTGACCAGGATGACTTCAGCTGAAATCTATGATCCCTTATTGATGTAATTTGTTAAATCCACTTCAATCACTGTAGATGAAAGGGAGGAGACAGGTTAAAAAAAAATACTTAAGCCTTGAGACAATTGAGACATGGATTGTGTATGTGTGCCACTCAAACGGGTGAATGGACAAGACACAAGATTTAAGTCCATTTGAACAGGGTATGGTAGTAGGCAGAGGTGGGACCAAGTCATTGATTTACAAGTCACAAGTAAGTCTCAAGTCTTAGCACTCAAGACCCGAGTCAAGTCTCAAGTCCTAAACTTTGAGTCAAGTTAAAAACAAGTCATAATGTGCTCTTCACCAAATGTAATATCATTTCATATTTTTAACATGAGTAATATGTATATTACATTTACGCAAATCATTAATGCTTTTAAATATATATATATATACAGTGGGGCAAATAAGTATTTAGTCAGCCACCAATTGTGCAAGTTCTCCCACTTAAAAAGATGAGAGGCCTGTAATTTTCATCATAGGTACACTTCAACTATGACAGACAAAATGAGAGAAAAAAATCCAGAAAATCACATTGTAGGATTTTTAATGAATTTATTTGCAAATTATGGTGGAAAATAAGTATTTGGTCACCTACAAACAAGCAAGATTTCTGGCTCTCACAGACCTGTAACTTCTTCTTTAAGAGGCTCCTCTGTCCTCCACTCGTTACCTGTATTAATGGCACCTGTTTGAACTTGTTATCATTATAAAAGACACCTGTCCACAACCTCAAACAGTCACACTCCAAACTCCACTATGGCCAAGGTCACAGAGCTGTCAAAGGACACCAGAAACAAAATTGTAGACCTGCACCAGGCTGGGAAGACTGAATCTGCAATAGCTAAGCAGCTTGGTTTGAAGAAATCAACTGTGGGAGCAATTATTAGGAAATGGAAGACATACAAGACCACTGATAATCTCCCTCCATCTGGGGCTCCACGCAGGATCTCACCCCGTGGGGTCAAAATGATCACAAGAACGGTGAGCAAAAATCCCATAACCACACGTGGGGAACTAGTGAATGACCTGCGTAGAGCTGGGACCAAAGTAACAAAGCTTACCATCAGTAACACACTATGCCGCCAGGGACTCAAATCCTGCAGTGCCAGACGTGTCCCCCTGCTTAAGCCAGTACATGTCCAGGCCCGTCTGAAGTTTGTTAGAGAGCATTTGGATGATCCATAAGAAGATTGGGAGAATGTCATATGGTCAGATGAAACCAAAATATAACTTTTTGGTAAAAACTCAACTCGTCGTGTTTGGAGGACAAAGAATGCTGAGTTGCATCCAAAGAACACCATACCTACTGTGAAGCATGGGGGTGGAAACATCATGCTTTGGGGCTGTTTTTCTGCAAAGGGAGCAGGACGACTAATCCGTGTAAAGGAAAGAATGAATGAGGCCATATATATTTTGAGTGAAAACCTCCTTCCATCAGCAAGGGCATTGAAGATGAAACATGGCTGGGTCTTTTAGCATGACAATGACAGTGGCTTCGTAAGACAGTGGCTTCATAAGAAGCATATCAAGGTCCTGGAGTGGCCTAGCCAGTCCCCAGATCTCAACCCCATAGAAAATCTTTGGAGGGAGTTGAAAGTCCGTGTTGCCCAGCAACAGCCCCAAAACATCACTGCTCTAGAGGAGATCTGCATGGAGGAATGGGCCAAAATACCAGCAACAGTGTGTGAAAACCTTGTGAAGACTTACAGAAAACGTTTGACCTCTGTCATTACCAACAAAGGGTATATAACAAAGTAATGAGATAAACTTTTGTTATTGACCAAATACTTATTTTCCACCATAATTTGCAAATAAATTCATAAAAAATGCTACAATGTGATTTTCTGGATTGTTTTTCTCATTTTGTCTGTCATAGTTGAAGTGTACCTATGATGAAAATTACAGGCCTCTCATCTTTTCAAGTGGGAGAACTTGCACAATTGGTGGCTGACTAAATACTTTTTTGCCCCACTGTATATGTCACTGGTCACCCCCAAAGCCAATTCCTACTTTGGCCGCCTTTCCTTCCAGTTCTCTGCTGCCAATGACTGGAACGAACTGCAAAAAAAAATCACTGAAGCTGGAGACATATCTCCCTCACTAACTTCAAGCACCAGCTGTCAGAGCAGCTCACAGATCACTTCACCTGTACATAGCCCATCCAACTACCTCATCCCCATACTGTTATTTATTTAATTATTTTGCTCCTTTGCACCCCAGTATCTCTACATGCACATTCATCTTCTGCACATCTACCACTCCAGTGTTTAATTGCAATATTGTAATTATTTCGCCACTATGGTCTATTTATTGCCTTACCCCCTTATCCTACCTCATTTGGACACACTATATATAGACTTTTTCTACTGTATTATTGACTGTATGTTTGTTTATTCCATGTGTAACTCTGTGTTGTTGTTTGTGTCGCACTGCTTTGCTTTATCCTGGCCAGGTCGCAGTTGTAAATGAGAACTTGATCTCAACTAGCCTTCCTGGTTAAATAAAGGTGAAATAAAATAAATAAAAATGCATACATTTTTGTATGGGTGGCCCCAGCAGAAATCGAGCACAGGATCCTGACGTTGCAAGTACTATGCTCTACCAACTTAGCCACACAGGACAATGATCCCTGCATTAACTGTTCTCCTTGCATCACCCTCAGCTCCTACCTCATTTATCCTAAGATGCTCATAACTTGAAGGGATTTGGAAAAATGTAAAAGGCAATGTTCTCACTATCATGGTGACTGCAGTCACAGGAAAAGCTGTACATGTCAGCTCAATTGGAAATGACCTTTAAAAAACGAAATTGTCAGCTGTCCACAACACTGCACTATGGATCGAGTACATGTCCTAAAAATGTTTTTAGGCTATACAGTATTTGTTCACAATTACATTGTTTACGAACAATGGATTTAAGAAATCTTATATTTAAGGTGACAGTTGAACTACGCTCATGAAGCATTTATCAATTATATTCTTTAAGAATCAATGGCTATGTATCAAATAATTTATTATAGGTCCAAAAATGTATGTACCAATCCCATATTGTCCCTTTAACATCATATCCTTAAAACCCTCCTAAGACTTGGCAGCATTTCTCACCACTGCTTCCTGGATTCTGAGCCAAAGCCCAGAAAATAAAGCACTTTAATTTCGGCAGCCCATAAACCTCATGTTAACGCCAACATTATGGAACTCCACAATGCCAATCCTCACAAAGCAGGGCTGGGACGATCATTCATGGATCACGTAACAACGCTAAGCCTATCGGATGCACTGATGTGGGCTAGGCAGATAAAAGTTGTTGTTTTTAAACGGAGAGGGATAGGTGATATAATCCGCGAGGACACAAATCCAACAGGGTAAGGAGGGGATGCAAAAATAGTCCAGCATCGTGAGTGGGTGCAACTGAGCTCCTGTGTGAAGAAGGAGCCCTCTGGCTACACAGCTCACCAGGCATTAATCCTCTCTCTCTACACGAAAACACATATTGTACTGTACACCCACCATACATCCACTCTGAAAAAGCACAACTGGGCAGGCCTGTCATTTTGGGCCAGGAAACAAGAGACTTTTTGGACCAGCTACAACCTCTCCTTTCCTCTCTTCTCTTCTATCTTCCTCCTCTTATCAGCCCTTTTTACATCCTCTATTCTCTTTCCCCCATCTTTTCCTCTCTTCCCCTCTTATCAGCTTTCCTCTTCTCTTTCCTCCTCTCCTTTCTTCCCCTCTCCTCTCTTCATCTCATAGAGCTCATTGAGTTTACATCACATCCTTCTGACTTCTCTATTCCATCTATCTCTTCAAAATGAGTAGGAGATGTGAAAGAAATAAGCCCAACATATTGCCAGCTGTTTCTTCTTCTATTCTCCTTCCACTAAAGCTCTGGAGACTCATATGCTGTGATCTTTTCCTTCTGATACAATGAGAGGCCTTCTTCTTCTCTCCCCCTGGTACAGCAGAGGAGAAAGGGGAGAAAGTTTGACTTTTCTTTGCTGAATAGTTTTTTGTTCAGCAGAGTTACTGTGGGAACTATGGCTGCCGTCACCCACTCTTCTCTACCGTTTCACAACTGCCAGGTACAGTAGGTAATATCGCCCCTGCAATACAGTATGTGCTGCAGCACTAACACACACTCTGACATAGATAGGGTAAAAAGTTGTTGTGTGTGAGTCAACCAAGCACACAGGTTAACTACTTACTTAATACTCTTCATATCTATTGAGACAGGTTGGATGTGTGTGGCTCAGTTGGTAGAGCCCAGCGCTTGCAATGCCAGGATTGTGGATTCGATAGCTTGGACCACCCACCATACAAAAATGTATGCACTTACTGTATGACTCTAAATCGCTTTGGATAAAAGTAACTTACAGGGCCAACCCTTTGCTCTGGACATCAACTTTATCTGTCACTTTAGTGTCTATCTGTCTGTCGGTTTGTGCGTGTGTGTGTTTATGCGCGCACAACGTACACAAGTCACGGTGTACATGCACGTAACTTGTGTACCTCCAGGCTGATACTGCACGTAAGTCAGGGAGGGGACAGATCACCTTCCTGCCAAACGGATGGAGGGGAATGATCCTGGCCCAACAGTTAATAGATTGTTTGAGAAAACAGAGTGGAGAGCGATGACAATTATAGTTGGGGTGAAGCGGCCCGCCTAGCTTAGAAATACAGCGACAGAGTGCGGGCCATCCATCACTCCTCTCTACTCAACTCCACTCTTTTCAGTGTGTCTGCACAGATGTAGCTGGTCACACACACAGAGTTGTTTGTGTTTGTGAAGGTGACACAAACGTAACCCTGTTCGACAGGTGTGTGAAGGTAATGCAGACAGGTGTGCGTGGAGTGGTGAGGCTTGCACAGGTGATCTCTGTGGAATTCTAAATTGTGGTTTGTTAATATCCATGTACACTATCATGATGAAATGGCATTTGTTATCGTAACGGCTAGGCATTTTTTCGTACTCACGTGACCTCACCAGGACAAAGTGTATTGTACTTTAAGATTGTATGATAGGAGATGTACATGTTGGGAATTGTAATGTGTGTCATATAAACTCACTGTAGTCGCTGTTCTCGTCCTTGGTCCCATTTATGGTGCCGTCCGGCTTCATCTGCAGGTAGAAGCCCTGCTCGCTGAACAGTCGCGTCACAATGCCCTTCAGCTGCGGCTCTGCAACAACACAACACAACAGGGATAAGGGTTAGCTAGCTGCTTGGGTCATGTTCATTAAGCACCAAACATAATAAAATGGACTGAAACTGGGAGGAACTACCTGAATGTGTCCAATAAGAATAGTCATTTTTGTTTTCCATTGCAATGAACAAGGCCCAGGTTACTCAGACACCAAAACACTTGAATGCCATGCCCTCATACTCTTAATACCATTTACAATGATTAGGGAGAGACCAGCAAAAACCAGACTATAACTAAGGCCCAGAGCACTTCCTGGTCTGGTCACGTGATCTGGAAAAACTCTTGGTCTTATAGTGTAAGCCTTAGTTAGTACCCATTATTGCAGTACCGTGTGATAGGCTACATAATGAATTAAATGCCATGTGATACATGTGATGACACAGAAGCAAACAATGCCTCCCATCATGACAGAGAGGCAGACAGATTCTCTCGAGCCACCTCCTTAGACCATCACTCAATGGTAAAGAGAATAGAGGTAAAAAATAATAAAAGGAAGAGGTTAATCACGACAGTACTTTAGGGCCATTCAGAGCATGCAGACACCAACATAACACTAATCAGTGAAAAACCATCTCCCAGTCTTATAGATAAAAAAGGTTCAGTTGGTGGATCAAAACCGAACCGAAAAACAAACGGTCTAAGAAGCCACCTCCAAATCATGAACAGGGCACACAATGTGGGACAGATAAACTTGGCACTACAGCCGCTTGACGCCCAAATCATGCAGGAAGAGACAGAAGAAGACTAAAATACAGCACTATTTAGAGCAAGTCGGTGTGCCAGTTAAACGCTGATGATGAGGCAGACCCAGTGGATGATAGAAACACTGAAAGGTGGGGGGATACGTTAAATAGGATGCAGAAGTGTGTGGTCAGCGTCCTCTCATCTATCGATGATAGATATGATACTCTTAAACCTCTGTCTAACTTGCTTGTAGCCGAACTGTGAGAATTGGCCCATTGGTGGATCAATAAAGCATTCTTCACCAACAATAGTTCACCTTAACATGGACACTGATAGCTCTGGTCTAGGTCGTTAGTGTGCCTTCCTTCACTTCATGTACTGGAGGAACCCGCACTACAACAATTTATTTTATTTTTTTGTCTTTTTTCACATGATAAGCTTAGAATAATAACAAGTTCTCATTTGCAGTTTCAGATGTAAGAAAACTTCACAATTGTAAGTTCACATGTGTGGGTGAAATAGTGTTTACTCTCCTCACATGTGAAAAGGTGGTGTAAACATGTGGAATTGCATATTCTGTAAAAATGTTACTTAGCCTTGCTGATCATACAAAATAATAATTTCTTACTTCTAAGCTCATCCACTCCATTATTATTGTAGTCCTCCATAGTGTTGCATTCATATACATGTATACTTAACACTACCACAAGGGAGATGTATTCGGAGTGTTATTGCTGCAGGTACCACCTAATTTCTTCGTACATTGGTCCATGATTGTTGGATGAAGCCCAGTGAAAAGAACAGAGAAGCTAGCTCTCCGTGTCTCCTTATTTTTATCCTGTTTGTTGGTTTCTACCCATGGTTATGTTAAAAAAAAATTAGAGATAACATGTTTAACTAAACGGTGTTGAGTTCTGGTAATTTTCATGTATAATTGAATTGTTTTGACCAAGTGAGGTTTTCACATTTACATGAGTGTAGCCAAGCTAAGTCGCTAGCAAGCTAGTTATGTTTGTATGCAAGTCAATGAGAACAAGATGGCGTTTCTGAAATATAGTTTATTTCCATTATAAATGTTTTGGCTCTTAAATAGTTCCATTTGGGTTTTTTTTTTACAAACAAGAGCTCATATTGAGTGTATTTAAATGTGTACATATGAACCACGGTAATTATATATATTTTAGAAGGTTACTTTCTATGAAATGTGTATCTAATCATTGCATGTTAATTGCTAACTGCTAGCTAGCTTAGTGAAAGGTGATAGCTATCCTTCCATTTCGTCCTAGCTAGCATCTGTTATTGTTAGCTGTCCATTGGTTTTTGTTACATTTACTACACCGGCCTAAACTAAATATTTATGTATTTGAAAATGTGTGAATGTGTTTGCTTTTGGAATTAATGTAAACAGATACTTTTCTACAGAGAGATTTATTTTGAATTAGGTCTGTCTGAGTTCATCAGTTAACTGGAGTTAGCTTTTTGTAATTTTAGTGCACAATTTTTTTTAAAATTGCGAATAATCTCATGAAAGCATCAAAAATCCATTATCTATACAGCTCAAAACAACAATGCAATGTCAAAACAAGTTGACATTGAGGTTTCCATTTTTCTAATCAATACTTTGGATATAATCAACAAGTCAACATTATTGTAATGCTTTTTATATAAAATAAATTCTTAGATTACAACGTAATTTGATCAAATTCTGAATATGCGATTATTCGTGACTAATCACAGCATACCCTGTGATTATCTGAATTTATATTATTTTTTTACTTTCAGTTTGCTTGAACGTTTGCTAAGCTGCAGAACGATTTGTACTGAAAGACACCATTTCCCAAAACGTCCTTGTACCGTGTTCTTGAACAGACTTTAAGATAATGTTTGCTCTGCTCAGTGGTTGTGCGGGGTGTGGCTTGAAGCAACGGGTTAAGTATTTAAAGGGAAGCAGTGCATTATTATACCACAACCCAACCCCTCCCCGTTTATCCATGGTCGTTCAGTACAGTGTCCTTTAAATTGAACGTTCTATTACGTTTTTATGTACTGAACGCAGAGCTGCTCTGTGGTCACTGACCTGGTTTCCTACGGACTGGTCTTTTCTTGCCGCTGCAGAACCGAACTTTGCTGAAGACAGTAAATATATGCCTCTCGCACAAGGAGCGGGGGTCTTTGCTGGGACTGGTGCGCCGTTTGGAAGTGGCGACCTTTTCGCTGTTTCCCTCTCTTGCTTGACGTTTCTGACGTATCAGGGAGCTGGCGAGCGCCGCCGCCATCTCCCCGGTAGATTATCCTGAGTGTAGACCACTTGAATCGTCTCAAAATCTTCTATGAGCGAGATGTTGTCAAGATATTGCTGAGGGTGCTGATTATGGCTGGTCCAATGCATGAGGTTGCATACGTGCGCCATGATGACAAATATGTAGTTAAGGTGAATAAAATGATAACTTGCTGAATGCTGAACTCAAACATATTTGTCATCCAAATAATGGAAACAACATCGATATAAATATAAAATATTGCACTGGCAGTCTTTACAAATAGGTAGGCTACTATATCTATAAATACATTAATTCATAAATGTATATTGTGCAGATGTGTCCAAAGTATTGCTCTTTATCTCCAGTCCAGATTATTCCCAGGTATCCAGATAAAATGTCCCGTAAATAGTTTCATTATCCATCATTTTCATTCCTCTTAAATTTCCAGTGCTCGACATTCCACAACTATCTGAGTGCAGTAGCAGCAGCGTACTGGATGTGCGCGGACACACTGCTCACTCACTAGCCCCGCAGCCCGCGGACGGCATTGTCTTTCGCTCAACTACGGGCTCGACACGCGAGCCCCAGGTAAAAAAATAATCCAAAATCGAAAACACAATGTTCTCTGGAAAACGGAGAGTCACAACAAATTGGAGGACCGTCGAAAATCTGTCGCCTTCATAATCACAGGTAATGAGTATCCTAAACTGACATAATTCAAACACATTGGGCACACACTGGTTGAATCAACGTTATTTCCACGTAAATTCTTTCAAATTAATATGAACCAATGTGAATTGACGTCTGTGCCCTGTTGGAAAAATCTAAGCACAAATCGCACGGTAGCTTGTAGTGAAAAGTACCATCAGAGCAACTGGTGAAGCCTGCTCTTCGTCGCCCGGTTTGCAAGCAGCCTTTCTTTTTCTAACTATGCAATCCTACGTGGTTATGGTTCGGACAAGGAATTCTCGGAGGGCTGAGAAAAAGAGAGCGAGAATAACTTTTTTTTTGTGCCAGTGTGTGTGAGGGAGAGAGAGCAGGAGGGGGGTTAAGAGAGTTAGCGAAGGGGGGGGGGGGGGGGGGTCGGCATTGTAAACGAAAGCGATGGTGGGCTGCTTGGCTGGAGGTGCGCCAGCAGTTTACATGTGTTCGGTAACATAATTTTACCAAAGGCAATGAGAAAGGCAGGTCTCCATCACGCAAAGTGATCCATACTTCCTGGGCGCAATATAGCCTGGGGATGAGGTAAAGCAAACCTAGCCCCAGTGGTGTAAATTAAGTATAACTACTTTATGATACTACTTATGTCGTTTTTTGGTATATGTACTTTACTATTCCTTTTTTGACAACTTTTACTTTACTTCATCCCTAAAGAAAATAATGTACTTCTTATGTACTTCCATACATATCCCTGACTCCCAAAAGTACATTTTGAATGCTTAGCAGCACAGGAAAATGGTACAATTCACACAGGTATTAAGAAAACGGCCCTGGTCATCCCTACTGCCTCTGATCTGGCAGACTCACTAAACACATGCTTTATTTGTAAATGATGTCAGAGTGTTGGCTATCCAAAAATAAAAAACAAGAATTGTGCCGTCTGGTTGGCTTAATGTAAGGAATAAGAAATGATTCACACTTTTACTTGTAGGGCTACTTTTTAGACTTAAGAATATTTTAGCGATTACATTTACTTTTGATACTAAATAAATGTAAAACCAAATACTTTTAGACTTTTACTCAAGTAGTATTTTACTTGGTGACTCACTTTTACTTGAGTCATTTTCTATTAAGGTATCCTTACTTTTTCCACCACTGTCTAGCCCCTAGGCTAGTAACCTGTATCTGTACCTGTGGGGAATATTGAATGATCCCAAATGATCCATCGTATCTCCCAGAAACGTTTTCAACATACATCTGTAAAATTATAGTCTAGAACCTAAAGCTTTATTTGTCTTCCTCTCAAGCTTCCATGTCTTCTCCCTGGACCTCCTCAATGTCCACCTCTTGAACATTAGACTGAGGCCTCATCTTCACTGTCACTTTCCAACCTTGTTGAGGACGGCTCATTGTCGTCCTCAAAAAGCATCAAATTTGCCTGGATGGCCACCAATTTTTCAACCCTTGTATTTGTCAGTCTGTTGTGTGTGTGTTCCCAAACAAGGACCAGTTGCGCTCTGAGGTGGCTGATATTGGTGGGATTTGGAAGATGGAGGCAATGGGGAAAGAGCCTCAGATCTACAAAGTCCCTTCCACCAGGTGGCTGATGAGACATGCTGGCACGACTGCCATATTGCTTCTCCATCCCAAAGCCCTTGCTTGGAAGTGTACTTCGCCAGACTGCCAAGAACCTTGCCCTCATCCAGGCCAAGGTGGTGAGACACGGTAGTGATGACACCATAGGCCTTGTTGATCTCTGCACCAGACAGGATACACTTGCCAGCATACTTGGGGTCCAACATGTACGCTGTGGCATGTATGGACTTCAGGCAGAAGTCTTCACGCTTTTTGATGCATTTCAGAACTGAAGTTTCCTCTGCTTGGAGCAACAGTAAAGTAGGCAGGGCAGTTTGGATTTCTTCTTACATCTGCAAGCGGAGTCTGAACATCAGACAGGATGGTATTGTCTCCCTCAATCTGTGCAATGGCTACTGCTATAGGTTTCAGGAGTTTCAGGCTGCTTACCACTCTCCCAAAATACATCATCCAGGAGGATCCTGTTGATGGGGCTGTCCATATCGGCAGACTGTGATATGGCCATTTCTTGGAGAGACATCAAACATGATGACAACACCACCCCAATGAGTGTTGGTGGGCAGCTTCAATGTAGTGCTCTTATTCTTCTCACTTTGCTTGGTTGCTGATATAACTTGATGACCCTTCACACACCTAACCATTTCCTTGGCTCTCTTGTAGAGTGTATCCATTGTTTTCAGTGCCATGATGTCCTTGAGGAGCAGATTCAATGCATGCATGTTCTTAGCATTGTCTGTCACCAGTGCAAATACTGTTTGAAGTGATTCTGTTAGCTGTGTTGTTGGCTAGCTCCTCTGAACAACAGTGTCCTGACGAGTGAGCATATGTAGCGAGGGCCAGCCGGCTAGAGCATACAGGTCGCAGTGGTGGGTGGTATAAGGCACTTTGGTAACAAAGTGGATGGCACTGTGATAGACTGCATCCAATTTGCTGAGTAGAGTATTTGAAGCTATTTTGTAGATGACATTGCCGAAGTCAAGGATCGGTAGGATAGTCAGTTTTAAGAGGGTAAGTTTGGCGGCGTGAGTGAAGGAGGCTTTGTTGCGAAATAGAAAGCCGATTCTAGATTTCATTTTGGATTGGAGATGTTTGATATGAGTCTGGAAGGAGAGTTTACAGTCTAGCCAGACACCTAGGTATTTGTAGTTGTCCACGTAGCTAGCAGCAGGCAACCTGGTCACGAAAATCAGAAAAGCAATCAAATTAAATCGTTTACCTTTGATGAGCTTCTGATGTTTTCACTCACGAGAGTCCCAGTTAGATAGCAAATTTTCCTTTTTTCCAAAAATATTATTTTTGTAGGTGAAATAGCTCCGTGTTTTCTTCACGTTTGGCTGAGAAATCGACCGGAAAATGCGTTCACTACAACGCCAAAAATATTCCAAATTAGCTCCATAATATCGACAGAAACATAGCAAACGTTGTTTATAATCAATCCTCAAGGTGTTTTTCAAATATCTATTCGATAATATATCAACCGGGACTGGTGGCTTCTTAGTAGGATAGAGAGAAACAATGGGCCGCATTTGTCCTTTACGCACAAAACACTCTGAGAGACTTCAGCTGACCACTGACGCAATGTTGACGTTCAGGATCATTTTTCAAAATAAAAGCCTGAAACTATGTATTGTGACACTAGACACATTAGGGAAGCCATAGAAAAAGGAATCTGGTTGATATCTCATTCACTGCTCAATAGGGACGCAAAGGAACGCAGAGCTTTCTAAATAAGAGTCCCTTCCTGATTGGATTTTTCTCAGGCCTTCGCCTGCAATATCAGTTCTGGAAACTTTAGAGTGTTTTCTATCCTAAGCTGTCAATTATATGCATATTCTAGCATCTTGTCCTGACAAAATATCCCGTTTGCTTTGGGGATGTTATTTTTCCAAAAATGAAAATATTGCCCCCTAGATTCGAGGTTAACACAATGTCCAAAGAAGGGCCAGATGTATACAGAATGGTGTCGTCTGCATAGAGGTGGATCAGGGAATCATCCACAGCAAGAGCGACATAGTTGATATATACAGAGAAAAGAGTCAGCCCGAGAATTGAACCCTGTGGTACCCCCATAGAGACTGCCAGAGGTCCGGACAACATGCCCTCCAATTTTACACACTGAACTCTTGTCTGCGAAGTAGTTGGTGAACCAGGCGAGGCAGTCATTTGAGAAACCAAGGCTATTGAGTCTGCCGATACGAATACGGTGATTGACAGAGTCGAAAGCCTTGGCCAGGTCGATGAAGACAGCTGCACAGTACTCTCTTATCGATGGTGGTTATGATATCGTTTAGTACCTTGAGCATGGCTGAGGTGAACCCGTGACCAGGATTGCACAGCGGAGAAGGTACGGTGGGATTCGAAATGGTCAGTGATCTGTTTATTAACTTTGCTTTCAGAGACTTTAGAAAGGCAGGGCAGGATGGATATAGGTCTGTAATAGTTTGGGTCTAGAGTGTCACCCTCTTTGAAGAGGGCAGCTTTCGGACGAAACGAAAGAGGTTGAACAGACTGGTAATAGGGGTTGCAACAATGGCGGAGGATCATTTTAGAAAGAGAGGGCCCAGATTGTCTAGCCCAGCTGATTTGTACGGGTCCAGGTTTTGCAGCTCTTTCAGAATATCTGCGATCTGGATGAAGGAGAAGCTGGGGAGGCTCAGGCAAGTAGCTGTAGTAGCTGTTGGCCGGGGTTGGGGTAGCCAGGAAGAAAGCATGGCCAGCCGTAGAGAAATGCTTATTGAAATGTTTGATTATCATGGATTTATCGGTGGTGACCATGCCGCCTAGCCTCAGTGCAGTGGGCAGCTGGGAGGAGGTGCTCTTGTTCTCCATGGACTTTACAGTGTCCCAAACATTTTTGGAGTTAGAGCTAAGGATGCATATTTCTGTTTGAAAAAGCTAGCCTTTGCATTCCTGATTGACTGTGTGTATTGGTTCCTGACTTCCCTGAACAGTTGCATATCGCGGGGACTATTCAATGCTATTGCAGTCCGCCACAGGATGTTTTTGTGCTGGTCAAGTGCAGTCAGGTCTGGAGTGAACCAAGGGCTATATCTGTTCTTAGTCCTACATTTTTTTGAAAGGGGCATGCTTATTTAAGATGGTGAGGAATTTACTTTTAAAGAACGACCAGGCATCCTCGACTGACTGGATGAGGTCAATATCCTTCCAGGATACCTGGGCCAGGTCGATTAGAAAGGCCTCCTCGCAGAAGTGTTTTAGGGAGCGTTTGACAGTGATGAGGGGTGGTCTTTTGACCGCGGACCCATAGCGGATGCAGGCAATGAGGCAGTGATCGCTGAGATCCTGATTGAAAACAGCAGAGGTGTGTTTGGAGGGCAAGTTGGTCCGGATAATATCTATGAGGGTGCCCATGTTTACGGATTTAGGGTTGTACCTGGTGGTTTCCTTGATAATTTGTGTGAGATTGAGGGCATCTAGTTTAGATTGTAGGACTGCTGGGATGTTAAGCATGTCCCAGTTTAGGTCACCTAACAGAACTACCTCTGAAGATAGAAGGGGCCAATCAATTCACATATGGTGTCCAGGGCACAGCTGGGAGCGGAGGGGGGGTCTATAAACAGGCGGCAACAGTGAGAGACTTATTTCTGGAGAGATTCATTTTTTAAATTAGAAGCTCGAACTGTTTGGGCATAGACCTGGAAAGTATGACAGAACTTTGCAAACTATCTCTGCAGTAGATTGCAACTCTGCCCCCTTTGGCAGTTCGATCTTGACGGAAAATGTTGTAGTTAGGTATGGAAATCTCAGAATTTATGGTGGCCTTCCTAAGCCAGGATTCAGACACGGCAAGGACATCAGGGTTGGCGGAGTGTGCTAAAGCAATGAGTAAAACAAACTTCGGGAGGAGGCTTCTGATGTTGATATGCATGAAACCAAGGCTTTTTAGATTACAGAAGTCAACAAATGAGAGTGCCTGGGGACACGCAGGGCCTGGGTTAGCCTCCACATCACCCGAGGAACAGAGGATGAGTAGGATCAGGGTACATTGGGGACAGAGAATAAAAGGACGTGGTAGAATAGATTCAGGGCATAATGTGCAGACGGGTATGGTGGGGTGCGGGTACAGTGGAGGTAAGCCCAGGCATTGAGTGATGATAAGAGAGGTTACATCTCTGGACATGCTGGTTATACTGGGTGAGGTCACCGCATGTGTGGGAGGTGGGACAAAGGAGGTATCTAAGGCAAGTACTAGGGGCTCCGCAGTAAACTAAAACAATGATAATTATCCTAAACAACAGTATACAAGGAATATTGACATTTGAGGGCCAGATGGCGAAAGAGGTATTGTAGTTGTGGTAATTTAGTTTGCTAGCCGGGAGATATGCCTGGCTCAGGGCTAGCTTCGGGGCTGGGTCACTCAGTGGCAGCTAGCTAGCTGTGATGATCAATGGTCCAGGGTTTACGGCAGGAATCTGGCGTTGTAGTGGAGAAAAACAGTACGAGGCTGGCAGGTGTTATCCAGGCTAAAAAAACGGCTGGTGCCTGAGCAGAGGGAAAGGCCGCTAGCAGTGGCTAACAATGACTAAATAGCTTATGACTAAATAGTAACTTAGCTAATTATCTGGCTACCTTCTGATGAAAGTTTTGGCTATAGGGTCTAAAAAAAATAGCGGATCCGTGGCACATTGAGTGAGGCGGGTTACCGGAAGGTATATTTAATTTAAAAATGGAAAAAGAGATTGAAAAATAAATTGGAATAGGAGGCCTTTACCATGTCATTTTGAAGTCAATTCCAGAAAATGTCTATACTGTAAAAAAAAAAAAGAAGTGCTACCAACATGTCATAACTAGAAAATGGTTCAGAAATAAAACATTTCAATTAAAGTTTGCTTGACAAAATTCCAGGCAATGACTTCCAAAACCAATTGACCAAGCAGATCATCCAATCGATAGTGACATGTATGACCTATCCTACCATCCCGTATGTCAGCATCCCCCAGCCAATCACAACTATTTTTCAGTCTTAGACACTCATTCATTGGCCAATAAGGAGGTTCATCCGCCTGTTTCAAACCACTCGTGAATCCTAACACAATATATACAGTAACCCTTCCCTCCTTTTATGGGTTTAAAGGGATAGTGTGACATTTTGTAAATTTGCCCTTTTTTCTACTCAAAACTCATGGATACCATGTTTATGTCTCTGCCTGCAGTTTGAAGGTAGTATCTGGAGCCATTGCTAACTAGTGTTAGCGCAACAACTGGAAGTCTACAGGAACAGCTAACATTCAGTTTCTGCATGCTAGCTTTTCCTGTAGACTTTGTCACTGCATTAACGCTAGTTAGCAATGGCTCCTTTAAACTGCGTTTTAGCATACATAAATTAGAACTTCATATCCACTGCTGATTCAGCAGTTCGGAGAACACAGTGTGTTTGTGTGTGTGTGTTGCATGGAATCCCTTCACCATCACCACTTTCCCTATCAACTGGGAAAACAACACAGCAGGGTGTCAATGGGCAGGCGGGTCAATCCACTTGCTGCCTGCCGTGGGTGTGGCCTGTTTCCTGTCATTAGGTCATTAAGTGTTCCAACTGTTCCAATCATACTCGCTTGTGTGCTCCAGGTGTGAAGTTTGAACAGAGCTGATCCTGTATGGCAAAGGACAGAGTTTGGATGTGTAACCCTACAGTGAGTTGGGTTTATATCAGTGGTATTAGTGATGTTTTTAATTGCCCTCAAGGAGTTTCTCATTTCCATTCTGTGATCAATAAAATTGTATTGAAGTTATAAAAGTTTCCCTACATAATTTGTAATTATATTCATTAATTATATAATGAAAAAAAAAAAAAAAATGAATTATTTATTCATTTGAGTCGTAAACAATAAGCAACTAAATTACATAATGTCTGACACAGGTAGGAATTATGTCCCTTTCTCAAGGGTTTTTACATGAAATGTTCTACAGTAAATGATCCACTGTCTCCTCTATTCCTGACCCTTAGTTGGCTCTGCATCCTCCTCCGTATTTACGCCCTGCCAGATTAACTCTGAATAGTTTAAAATGGGTGAGATTTAGGGCCTCCCGGGTGGCGCAGTGGTTAAGGGCGCTGTACTGCAGCGCCAGCTGTGCCATCAGAGGCTCTGTCGTAACCGGCCGCGACCGGGAGGTCCATGGGGCGACGCACAATTGGCCTAGCGTCGTCCGGGTTAGGGAGGGCTTAGGGAGGGCTTGGTCGGTAGGGATGTCCTTGTCTCATCGCGCACCAGCGACTCCTGTGGCGGGCCGGGCGCAGTGCGTGCTAACCAAGGTTGCCAGGTGCACGGTGTTAACTCCGACACATTGGTGCGGCTGGCTTCCGGCTGGCTTCCGGGTTGGATGTGTTAAGAAGCAGTGCGGCTAGGTTGGGTTGTGTATCGGAGGACGCATGACTTCAACCTTAGTCTCTCCCGAGCCCGTACGGGAGTTGTAGCGACGAGACAAGATAGTAGCTACTATAACAATTGGACACCACGAAATTGGGGAGAAAAAGGGGTAAAAATTCACACAAAAAAATAAAATAATGGGTGATGGATTTAGATTTAACCCTTGGTTTTCTTCAGAGCTATCTGAAGAAACCATGATGAGAAACCAGGCCTGGACAGGCAAGGAAAACTGACTAATGGATTGGCAATCTTTTGGACAACTGAGAAAGATGTACTCTCTCAATTAAGCTAGCTAAATCAAGCTACTTTTTAAGCGCCATCTCGAGTCTTTCAAATTTTGGAAAACAGTTAATGCATACAAATTCCTCTTCTTCCATGCAAGTTCTGACTCTGGCATCATTACTGAGAAGAATGGGAACCTATCCCATTCTTTTAACCAGCATTTTATCATGTTTGAGAGAACCAGTGGTGTATTTGACCGTGGTCAGTCAATTGACTGCTATTCCCTCTCCCAGCCTTTAGCTGACTCGGTGGTTAAGCCATCTTCTAGTGATCTTTGTTTTAATTTCAACATGTGATCAAGCATATAAGCTTGATCCATTTTTGATTCAGCTCTCTGCTCCCCTAATGATTGTGGAATCATTAACCTACATTTTTAACCTGACGATTAGGTTTGGAAGGCGGCTCAGGTACTCCCTATTCACAAAGGTGGTGACCCTTGGGACCTAAATAACTATCACCCTATTTCAAAACGTTGTTGGCTGGCTAAAATATTAGAATCTCATCTAAGATCTTTCTTTATATATGAAATATATATTTTTTTAAATGTATCCCGAACAAAATTAAACGCAACATGCAACAATTTTACTGAGTTACAATTCAAATAAGGAAATAAGTCAATTGAAATAAATTAATTAGACCCTAATCTATAGATTTCACATGACTGGGCAGGTGTGCAGCCATAGGTAGGCCTGGGGCGATATAGGCCCACCCACTTGGGAGCCAGATCCAGCCAAACAGAATGTTTTTCCCCACAAAAGGGCTTTATTACAGACAGAAATACTCCTCCATTTCCTCAGCTGTCCGGGTGGCTGGTCTCAGACAATCCTGCAGGTGAAAAAGCCGGATGTGGAATTCCTGGGCTGGCGTGGTTACACATGGTCTACCAATGTAAGGCCAGTTGGATGTTCTGCCAAATTCTCTAAAATAACATATAACATTCAATTATCTGGCAACAGCTCTGATTGACATTTCTGCAGTCAGCATGCCACTTGCACAGTCCCTCAACTTGAGACATCAGTGGCATTGTGTTGTGTGACAAAACTGCACATTTTAGTGGCCTTTTATTGTCCCCAGCACCTGTGTAATGATCATGATGTTTAATCAGCTTCTTGATAAGCCACACCTGTCATGTGAATGGATTATCTTGGAAAATGAGAAATGCTCACCAACAGGGATGTACACAAAATTTGAGAGAAATAAGCATTTTGTACATATGGAACATTTGTGAACTTTTTTCCCCCCCAGTGTAAATGTTGTTCACAAACATGACTCTGATGATTTAAGCATATGTACTTTGGATGGTGCCCTGCTTCCATATATCTGGGCAACTCGAGAAAAAGCTGTTTTTGAAAGAATATTGATTAGTTTGTTTAGAAGCTGAGAATAAAAATGGGTTCCTTCTATTAAAAAAATGTGTAAGTCATGCCTCTCGCTAAATAGTAGAAAGCAGATTATTCAGTCGGCGTTCCTACCCGCCCAAGACTATGGCGAAATCGTCTACAGTACACTCAGTAAAGTATTCAGACCCCTTCCCTTTTCCACATTGTTACGTTACAACCTTATTCTAAAATGGATTAAATAAAAAATGTTCATGAATCTACACAATACCCCATAATGACAAAGCGAAAACAGGTTTTTTGAAATTTTGCAAATGTATTACAAATAAAAAAAAACATACCTTATGTAAATAAGTATTCAAACCCTTTGCCATGAGATTCAAAATTGAGTTCAGGTACATCCTGTTTCCATTGATCATCCTTGAGATGTTTCTACAACTTGGAGTTCGCCTGTGGTAAGTTCAATTGATTGGACATGATTTGGAAAGGCACACACCTGTCTATATAAGGTCCCACAGTTCACAGTGCATGTCAGAGCAAAACCCAGGCAATGAGGTCGAAGGAATTGACCGTAGATCTGGGGAAGGATACCAAACAATCTCTGTAGCATGCAGGTCCCCAAGAACACAGTAACCTCCATCATTCTGAAATTCAAGAAGTTTGGAACCACCAAGACTCTTCCTAGAGCTGGCTGTCTGGCCAAACTGAGCAATCGGAGAGAAGGGCCTTGGTCAGGGAGGTGACCAAGAACCCGATGGTCACTCTGACAGAGTTCCAGAGTTCCTCTGTGGAGATGGGAGAACCTTCCAGAAGGACAACCTTCTCTGCAGCAGTCCACCAATCAGGTCTTTATGGTAGAGTGGCCAGACGGAAGCCACTCCTCTAAAGCACCTAAAGGACTCTCAGACCATGAGAATCAAAATTCTCTGGTCTGATGAAACCAAGATTGAACTCTTTGGCTTGAATGCCAAGTGTCACATCTGGAGGAAACCTGGGACCATCCCTACAGTGAAGCATGGTGGTGGCAGCATTATGCTGTGGGGATGTTTTTCAGCAGCGGGAACTAGGAGATAGTCAGGATCGAGGGAAAGATGAACTGAGAAATGTACAGAGAGATCCTTGATGAAAACCTGCTCCAGAGCACTCAGGACCTTAGACTGGGGAGAAGGTTCACCTTCCAACAGGACAACGACCCTAAGCACACAGCAAAGACAACGCAGGAGTGGCTTTGTTTACATCCCCACATTCCCTGAATGTCCTTTGAGTGGCCCAGCCAGAGCCAGGACTTGAACCCGATCGAACATCTCTGGAGAGACCTGAAAATAGCTGTGCAGCGACGCTCCCCATCCAACATGACAGAGCATGAGTGGATCTGCAGAGAAGAGTGGGAGAAACTCCCCGAATACAGGTGTGCCAAGCTTGTAGCGTCATACCCAAGAAGACGAGGCTGTAATCGCTGCCAAAGGTGCTTCAACAAAGTACTGAGTAAATGGGGGGGGGGGGGGGGGGCAATTTCATCCATTTTAGAATAAGGCTATAACGTAACAAAATGTGTAAAAAGTCAAGCGGTCTGAATACTTTCTGAATGCACTGTATATGAAAGCAGCTGCCACTTGATTAAATCAGTTAGATGCAGTTCATCATAGCACACTGCGCATTATTACAGGCGTCAGGTTGCATGTATCCAACTCATTTGTGCCAGTGTGAGTAAATAGGACAATTTTCCTACAACTTCCTCTCTGTGTGCACCTGAGTCAACCTACAGCACACAGTAGAGGCAGGAGATTATGATGATGGCCTTGTCTCCCGTGGGATGAGGAGGGAGGCAATCAGTGCATTGTGTTTTTAAAAAGTGTTACTAAGTACACAAAATCCCTCTTGCGCGCCGGCCTACAAGCTATCAGCATTAAACATTCAAGTCGACGTGAATGTAAGCCAATGACATGTTTTTCCTGTTCTCAGAGAACACTGAGAACACTCTGGCCCAGAGTCAACACCTCCCAGTCCCCTTAAATCTATTATAGTGGAGTTATTTTTGCTTTAAAAACATCTGCACAGCAAATCATATTTGAAATGATCTCAAATACTTTATCTGGGCTTGATTGAGCATTCCTGACACAATAGAACCAAGGAGTGCAAATTCTGTCCATCTGGCACTCCAGGCAGGATAAAGCAAACGATAAAAGTATTTGAAATAGTTCAAATAGTATTTTAACCCAGGTCTGTTGAACAGGTTTGCATATTAAGTAGGGATGCAACAGTACACAATATTCGGTACGCCCCCAATGGTTCAATATGCGCACGTGAACCGCGGAACTCCGGTATGCCTGTCATTTTCCTATAATTTCCAAAACTTGCATATTACGATGCAGACTACACGCACATTGTACATTCAGATCCACAGAACCAGACGTGTAGCTTGTGGCCGTTAGGGGCTCCTGAGGGTTGACAAACTTTACTCCACAGCAATGTCTCAAAATGTAGTGACTAACTAATGGATGATTTGCAATGACATCTCAGTAGAAAACCTCCCTAAAGGGGCCCCATGAAGAGAGGGGGAATTAAAAACAAATATTCTCAGCCCCAACTGACAATGGCAAGTGCTAGTGAGACCGAGAGAAGAACATTTGAATTGGCACCGATGTCTTTCAAATCCGCTGTGGGTGAACATTTTGGATTCAGCCTTCAATACAATGACGAGGGTAAGAAGAACATAAAGTACAGTCTGCAAGCATTGCTTTGCCACTGTCGGCTACTTGAGTGGAAACACTTCTAACATTATGTGTCATTTACGTCGCCATCACCCAGCTGTGTCCATTGCAGGTGGAGCTGGCGCAAGGAGAGTCCACTCATTAGCGAAAACACAACACTCTCTCGCTGCTGCCTTCCAACAACAATTTGTGACAAATTCAGTAAGACAAGAAATAACGAAAGCAGTGTGAGTATTCATAGCCAAAGATTTGCAGCCCTAGTTGGTGGTTACAAACTGAGGATTTCGTCACCTGATGAAAAAAATGTAACCGTGTTACAATATCCCCTCCCGCACACATTTCAGCAGCAAAGTAATTCCCAAACTCTATGAAACAGAGAAATTGAAAACAAATTGACACAGACACCCTATCTAGCCCTCTCCACTGATAGTTGGACTTCCAAAGCTACCTCACTGTGACGGTTCACTATGTACTGGATTGGGAGATGAAGAGCTACAGGTTGTCAAAGCTAAGAAGCACTTTTAATTGTAATGTTTTTCTCCCCTTGATTTCATACAGTAGAGACAAAAACCAGGCCTAGTCAGTCATGCTGCCATTTTTCTGAATGGAAAGTTTTAAAGAGTTAAAAATAAATAAAGAGTCCATTGTTTAAAGGGTGATGTTTAAATTTTTTTCTTAAATATAAAGATACCGAAACTGTACCATTTCCGTGGCCCACAAACCGTGATACATACCGAAACGTGGGCCCACTGTACCATTGCATCCCTAATATTAGGTGTATGTGGATAAATAGCCTTAGCAAATAGTTGTGTAGACACTCACACACAAATGCAAATAATATGAGCATAACATAACAAGGTTACTATGAATACTATGAATCCTTGCAGAATAGAAACAAAATACTGTGTATGTTGATGGGTGAGTTATTAATGAGACATTGCCATCTAGTGTATGTTCATGAGAACTGTACTCCACTACAATGATCAGCAGCACTGTTTTTTTTTTTTTTTTTTACCTTTATTTAACTAGGCAAGTCAGTTAAGAACAAATTCTTATTTTCAATGACGGCCTAGGAACAGTGGGTGCCTTTTCAGGAGCAGAACGTACCTTGTCAGCTCGGGGATTTGAACTTGCATCCTTTCGGTTACTAGTCCAACACTCTAACCACTAGGCTACCCTGCCGCCCCTGTTTGATCATATCTGAAGGATAAATTACTTTGTATAGGGTTTAAGGAGACACAGTATGTTTCCTGTAGCTTACAAATATACATCTCTGAAAGATAGCCTTGCTCTTTCAGCCGGGCACCCACGCATATACCACATATCTCTAAGCTCCATTACACAACTAATGACTAAATTTGAGATTTGGCTTCTGTTTTTCAAGAGCGCACTGCACTCTCCCATCAGTATCCTAAATGTAAGTAAATCACTGTACTCTTACTGCTTTCTTTATGCTTAAATAATTACCATCTCTAATTTTACAATACAGTCAAGAACAAAATGTTATTGTATCGGAAATTCCCAACCTCCCCCCCGAAAACCACACATACAAGAGGTTGGAAACAGCACAGGGTCAGCTGCTGAGCAGCACCCCTAGATCCGGTTAGGTGCCTTGCTCAAGGGCACAATGGCAGTAGCTGGTACACGAGATTTGCACCAGATTGCTCTCTGTCCACCCTGGGATGTGAACCAGCAACCCTTTGGTTACTGTCCCCCTCTCTAACCGAGAGACTGCCACCACCGTTTTATGATTGAGAAATGTTACATAATGGATACCGCATCACGCTCTTCAACCATGTCTGGGCTAGTCTCTCGTCTCAAGCCATGTCTATAAGTCGGATAATAAGCTATATCTAGGCTCATCATCACGTCATGTGTTGAGGGTGAAGTTGCCCTTAACCCCAGATCTAGGACCGGGTAAGGGGCAACTTCTACCTACTTAATCTAGCCAGGTGGGGTTGCTCATGTCAACCATTATGATGTTGTGACAAGTGATTTCAGTAGATTCAGAGGCTTGATTGCAACCAACAGGCAGAACTTAACGTGATCCTGCAGGTTACCGCTGGATTTCTTAAAATGCTACTAACGGGAGATTACATGCACCTGTGGGCTAAACTAAGCTTGATGGCAACAAAAAACCCACAAGGATAAAACAGCAGATAAGGGGTGTATTCATTACAGAAACAGAAAAAAACTGGACCTGCTTGAATTTGTCCAATAGAAACACTTGTTTTCAGTTTGGAGTAAATGGTTTGTTGCAAAACATTTTGCTACAGAATTAAAGGAATGATTGCACCCCAAATGATTGTTGTTACCACATCAGGCGATTATGACACCTGACAGCTGGTCTAGGATCTATACTCCCGCCACAATGAAATATCGACCTATACGGAGCATTAGAAACCAAGGATACTGAATGTTAAAAAAAATAATAATATATGTATTTGAGTAAAATACCGCATTCATGTGCTAGTTGGAACTAGGAAACTCAAATGTCTGACTTGATAACTGGTTGTAGTTATAAATGTGCTGCGTTAGCAAGTCGGAAATTTCAGTTTCCTAGTTCGCACTAGAACATAAACGCGGCATAAGCGTATAGAAGTAGTAAGCCTATATTTCCTTCATTCTTTACCTTAAAATGGCAAAATATATAATATGCCATTCAAGATAGCTTAAGACTAAATTTTCATTTGATAAAACAATATAGATTATATAACTTAATCATGATTTACTTGATTTAGTAACATTTAAAATATTAGCATTTTTGTATTTATTACGGATCCCCATTAGCAGCTACTCTTCCTGGGGACCAAACACATTAAGGAACTTACATTACATATAAAACAAAATATAAAACAGTACATCACAAAACATTATTACACCACTACATATCTACAATACAAAATATAATACCACCATACAAAAATATTACAATGTACACGTGTGTAGAGTGCGTGTGCTAGTGCTTGTGTGCATATGCCTGTCTGTACCTTTGTGTGTCTCTTCACATCCCCGCTGTTCCATAAGCTGTGTTTTTAAAAATGTGATTATACTGCTTGCATCAGTTACCTGATGTGGAATAGAGTTCCATGTAGTCATGGCTCTATGTAGTACTGTGCGCCTCCCATAGTCTGTTCTGGACTTGGGGATTGTGAAGAGACCTCTGGTGGCATGTTTTGTGGGGGTATTCATGGGTGCCTAAGCTGTGTGTTAGTTAAACAGACAGCTCGGTACATTCAGCTTGGCAACACTTCTTACAAAAGCAAGTAGTGATGAAGTCAAGCTCTCTTCCACTTTGAGCCATGAGAGATTGACATGCATATCATTGTTAGCTTCCTGTGTACTTTTAAGGGCCAGCTGTGCTGCCATGTTCTGAGCCAATTGTAATTTTCCCAAGTCCCTCTTTATGGCACCTGACCACACTACTGAACTGTAGTCCAGGTGCGACAAAACTAGGGCCTGTAGGACTTGCCTTGTTGATAGTGTTGTTAAGGCAGATGAGCGCTTTATTACGAACAGACTTCTCCCCACCTTAGCTACTGTTGTATCAATATGTTTTAACCATGACAGTTTACTGACAGTTTACTATCTGAGGATAGCACCTCCGTAAACAAAGAGAGAGAAGCATATTTCAACCCTGCAGGCGTGACACAAAACGCTGAAATAAAAATATAATTCATGCCTTACCTTTGACAAGCTTCTTTTGTTGGCACTCCAATATGTCCCATAAACATCACCAATGGTCCTTTTGTTCGATTAATTCTGTCGATATAGATCCAAAATGTCCATTTAATTTGTCGCGTTTGATCCAGAAAAACACCGGTTCCAACTTGACTACAAAATATTTCAAACTTTGCCAAAACATTTCAAACTACTTTTGTAATACAACGTTAGGTATTTTTTAAATGTAAATAATCGATCAAATTGAAGACGGGGTGATCTGTGTTCAATACAGCAGGAAAACAAACTGTAGCTAGCTTTCTGGTCACGCGCCTCTATCTAACAGTACACTTCAATTGACGGCCGTACTTCTTCATTACACAAAGGAAAAACCTCAACCAATTTTTAAAGACTGTTGACATCCAGTGGAAGCGATAGGAACTGCAAGAAGGTCCCTTAGAAATCTGGTTTCCCAATGATAACCCATTGTCCTCGGGGTTTTGCCTGCTAAATAAGTTCTGTTATACTCACAGACATGATTCAAACAGTTTTAGAAACTTCAGTTTTTTCTATCCAAATCTACTAATATGCATATCTTATCCTAGCATTGTTTGCTTTCGCCAAAAAGCCTTTTTGAAATCTGACATGTTGGCTGGATTCACAACAAGTGTAGCTTTAATTTGCTATCTTGCATGTGTGATTTAATGAAAGTTGGATTTTTATAGTGTTTTTTTTTTATTTGGCGCCCTGCATTTTCCCTGGCTTTTGGCCATTATTGCAGAACACTCACATCACTCACTTGTGTGTATGGTGTGACATGCTTTCCTTATTAATACGTTTTGAAAAAAGTTATATCCTGATTGGTGATTGACCTTGTCTCTCCTCATTATTGATTAGAATTTCCACGACAATGTGGAAGATGAGGTCTGCAGTAGGGGGGAGTGAGGGCTAAGAGGGTTTTATAAATAAGATAATGAAGGAAGGCTTGCTCATTAAAGTTGAGAAAGCATCTATGATTAGTCAGGACAGGTCATTTCACTGAGCAGCCATTACAAACACAGGCTGTAAAACAGTGACCACTAAGGTCATTGAGTAAGGCCAGTGTGTCTTTGTATGCGGATGATTTAACACTATACACGTCAGCTACTTCCGGCGCCGACAGAGATGGCCGCCTCGCTTCGCGTTCCTAGGAAACTATGCAGTTTTTTGTTTTTTTACGTGTTATTTCTTACATTGGTACCCCAGGTCATCTTAGGTTTCATTACATACAGTCGAGAAGAACTACTGAACATAAGAGCAGCGTCAACTCACCATCAGTACGACCAAGAATATGACTTTCGCGAAGCGGATCCTGTGTTCTGCCTTTCACCCAGGACAACGGAATGGATCCCAGCCGGCGACCCAAAAAAACTACTTCGTAAAAGGTGGAAACGAAGCGGTCCTTCTGGTCAGACTCCGGAGATAGGCACATCGTGCACCACTCCCTAGCATTCTTCTCGCCAATGACCAGTCTCTTGAAAACAAGGTTGATGAAATCCGAGCAGGGGTAGCATTCCAGAGGGACATCAGAGACTGTAACGTTCTTTGCTTCACGGAAACATGGCTCACTGGAGAGACGCTATCAGAGTCGGTGCAGCCAGCTGGTTTCTCCATTCCCAAACCAGAAACCGTGGATTGATGGCAGCATTCGCGTGAAACTGAACGCGCGAAACACTGCTTTTAATCAGGGCAAGGTGACCGGAAACATGACCGAATACAAACAGTGTAACTATTCCCTCCGCAATGCAATCAAACAAGCTAAGCGTCAGAATAGAGACAAAGTAGAATCTCAATTCAACGGCTCAGACACAAGAGGTATGTGGCAGGGTCTACAGTCAATCACGGATTACAAAAAGAAAACCAGCCCCGTCACGGACCAGGATGTCTTGCTTCCAGGCAGACTAAATAACTTTTTTGCCCGCTTTGAGGACAATACAGTGCCACTGACACGGCCCGCAACTAAAACATGCAGACTCTCCTTCACTGCAGCCGACGTGAGGAAAACATTTAAACGTGTTAACCCTCGCAAGGCTGCAGGCCCAGACGGCATCCCCAGCCGCGCCCTCAGAGCATGCGCAGACCAGCTGGCTGGTGTGTTTACGGACATATTCAATCAATCCCTATCCCAGTCTGTTGTTCCCACATGCTTCAAGAGGGCCACCATTGTTCCTGTTCCCAAGAAAGCTAAGGTAACTGAGCTAAACGACTACCGCCCCGTAGCACTCACTTCCGTCATCATGAAGTGCTTTGAGAGACCAGTCAAGGACCATATCACCTCCACCCTACCTGACACCCTAGACCCACTCCAATTTGCTTACCACCCAAATAGGTCCACAGATGATGCAATCTCAACCACACTGCCCTAACCCATCTGGACAAGAGGAATACCTATGTGAGAATGCTGTTCATCGACTACAGCTCGGCATTTAACACCATAGTGCCCTCCAAGCTCGTCATCAAGCTCGAGACCCTGGGTCTCGACCCCGCCCTGTGCAACTGGGTACTGGACTTCCTGACGGGCCGCCCCCAGGTGGTGAGGGTAGGCAACAACATCTCCACCCCACTGATCCTCAACACTGGGGCCCCACAAGGGTGCGTTCTGAGCCCTCTCCTGTACTCCCTGTTCACCCACAACTGTGTGGCCACGCACGCCTCCAACTCAATCATCAAGTTTGCGGACGACACAACAGTGGTAGGCTTGATTACCAACAACAACGAGACGGCCTACAGGGAGGAGGTGAGGGCCCTCGGAGTGTGGTGTCAGGAAAATAACCTCACACTCAACGTCAACAAAACTAAGGAGATGATTGTGGACTTCAGGAAACAGCAGAGGGAACACCCCCCTATCCACATCGATGGAACAGTAGTGGAGAGGGTAGTAAGTTTTAAGTTCCTCGGCGTACACATCACAGACAAACTGAATTGGTCCACCCACACAGACAGCATCGTGAAGAAGGCGCAGCAGCGCCTCTTCAACCTCAGGAGGCTGAAGAAATTTGGCTTGTCACCAAAAGCACTCACAAACTTCTACAGATGCACAATCGAGAGCATCCTGTCGGGCTGTCTCACCGCCTGGTACGGCAACTGCTCCGCCCACAACCGTAAGGCTCTCCAGAGGGTAGTGAGGTCTGCACAACGCATCACCGGGGGCAAACTACCTGCCCTCCAGGACACCTACACCACCCGATGTCACAGGAAGGCCATAAAGATCATCAAGGACAACAACCACCCGAGCCACTGCCTGTTCACCCCGCTATCATCCAGAAGGCGAGGTCAGTACAGGTGCATCAAAGCTGGGACCGAGAGACTGAAAAACAGCTTCTATCTCAAGGCCATCAGACTGTCAAACAGCCACCACTAACATTGAGTGGCTGCTGCCAACACACTGACTCAACTCCAGCCACTTTAATAATGGGAATTGATGGGAAATTATGTAAAATATATCACTAGCCACTTTAAACAATGCTACCTAATATAATGTTTACATACCCTACATTATTCATCTCATATGTATACGTATATACTGTACTCTATATCATCTACTGCATCTTTATGTAATACATGTATCACTAGCCACTTTAACTATGCCACTTTGTTTACATACTCATCTCATATGTATATACTGCACTCAATACCATCTTCTGTATCTTGCCTATGCCGCTCTGTACCATCACTCATTCATATATCTTTATGTACATATTATTTATCCCCTTACACTTGTGTCTATAAGGTAGTAGATTTGGAGTTGTTAGCTAGATTACTTGTTGGTTATTACTGCATTGTCGGAACTAGAAGCACAAGCATTTCGCTACACTCGCATTAACATCTGCTAACCATGTGTATGTGACAAATAAAATTTGATTTGATTTGAGCTACTACGACAACTGAAATGACTGAAACACTTAACTAAGAGCCACATCTTCAATCTAGGCCTACTAGAAAGTCAGGCCTGGAGAGAACTAAAAGTAATTTCCCTTACCTAATAATAGTAAAGCCCCTTTATTGGCTCAGATAGCTGACCAATCAGCCAGTTACCAACCTTTAGTAAACATTTGGAGAAAAAAATTTGACCAGATACAATGCTATTTTACAGTAAACAAATTGATAGACTTTCAGCACACTTATAGCAAAGGACATTCAATAAGCAAGGCACTTATACAAATGACTGATGATTGGCTGAGAGAAATTGATGATCAAATTATTGTGGGGGCTGTTTTGTTAGACTTCAGTGCAGCTCTTGACATTATTGATCATAGTCTGCTGCTGGAAATATTTTTGTGTTATGACTTTAGACCTCTGCTATATTGTGGATAAAGAGTTACCTGACTAACAGAACACAGAGGGTGTTCTTTAATGGAAGCCTCTCCAACATAATCCAGGTAGAATCAGGAATTCCCCAGGGCAGCGGTCTACTTTCTTCAATCTTTACTAACGACATGCCACTGGCTTTAAGTAAGGCCAGTGTGTCTATGTATGTAGATGACTCAACACTATACACGTCAGCTACTACAGCAACTTAAATGACTGCAACACTTAAAGAGCTGCAGTTAGTTTCAGAATGGGTGGTAAGGAATAAGTTAATCCTAAATAGTTCAAAAACTAAAAGCATTGTATTTGGGACAAATCATTCACTAAACTTCAACTAAATCTTGTAGTGAATAATGTGGAAATTGAGCAAGTTGAGGTGACTAAACTGCTTGGAGTAACCCTTGATTGTAAACTGTTATGGTCAAAACATATTGATACAACAGTAGCTAAAATGGGGAGAAGTCTGTCCAAAATAAAGCTCTGTTCTGCCTTCTTAACAGCACTATCAACAAGGCAGGTCCTACAGGCCCTAGTTTTGTCGCACCTGGATTACTGTTCAGTTGTGTGGTCAGGTGCCACAAAGAGGGATTTAGGAAAATTGCAATTGGCTCAGAACAAGGCAGCACAGCTGGTCCTTAGATGCACACAGAGAGCTTACATGAATAATATGCATGTCAATCTCTCCTGGCTCAAAGTTGTGGAGACATTGACTTCATCACTACTTGTATTTGTGAGAGGTCTTGATGTTGAATCCACCAAGCTGTCTGTTTGAACTACTGGCGCACAGCTCGGACTAGAGGTCTACCGATTATGATTTTTCAACGCCGATACCGATATACATACATACATACATACTAAAAATTGCCCGATTTTAATCGGTATCTGCTTTTTTTTGTCCTCCAATAATATAATAACACACATTTTTGTAATAATGACAATTGCAACAATACTGAATGAACAATGAACACTTATTTTCACTTAATATAATACATATGGGCTTTTAGATGGGTGTTCTTAAGGTGATTCCACAGGTTGGTGGTATTTTTTGATTTAGTCGTTGCGGACCCCATGATTACATCTTTATCACAAATAAGACACCTTGCTTTCCCTGGTGCCAATTCCATGTAATAGTCCCACACTGGTGCTCTGCTTTTCTCTGACATCTGTAAAACACACACACAAAGCTCTGAAGTGACAATGATACTTAAGAATCTGCTTAGGAGACAAATACTCTCAACTGTTTGAATAAAAATAGAGTTTAAGATACCTGTGATGAATGTTGAAAACAAAAACTGTCATTTCTATATGCAGGAAATCATATTTTAATAGTGGACATGGTAAGAATTGGTAAGAATTGACTACCAAAGTGCGAGTCATAATTCCCATGACACCTTCTAGCAACATCTGAAAAGCGGTTCCTTCATTCATTTATTCCATAGGATATTTTTAGATTCACTTAAAATAAGGTCTGTGTTTCGTGTAGGCTTACACCACCTTGCCAATTTTATAACTGTGTAGATATCCATAGAACAAGGTAACTCTGATCAATATTGGCTAAATATAAGCAAAGATTTTTTTTGTAGAGTGGATTTATGAAAATATTTTGACAAATGTTACTTTATCCTAGTGAGATTTACACGGGTATCAAAACGCAGAGGTGGTTTAAGCCTTCACGAAACACAGACCTTATTTGAAGTAGATCAACACATTCTCTATGGAAACCATGAACGGTAAAATAACGAAGGAACCCCTTTCAAGTTCAGCCGCAAGTTATTACAGGAATTATAACGCGTCGACTATTTCTCTAAACCATATACCCTTGACTATTACGAGCCTGCAGCTGCCTACCACCCCTCAGTCAGACTGCTCTATCAAATATCAAATCATAGACTTAACTATAATAAACACACAGGAATATGAGCCTTAGGTCAAATCCGAAAACTATCACCTCGAAAACAAAACATTTATTCCGTTCCGTATTTTATCTAACGGGTGGCATCCATGAGTCTAAATATTCCTGTTACATTACACAACCTTCAATGTTATGTCATAATTACGTAAAACTCTGGCATATTAGGTCGCAAAGAGCCAGGCGGCCCAAACTGTTGCATATACCATGACTCTGCGTGCAATGAACGCAAGAGAAATGACACAATTTCACCTGGTTAATATTGCCTGCTAACCTGGATTTCTTTTAGCTAAATATGCAGGTTTAAAAATATATACTTGTGTATTGATTTTAAGAAAGGCATTGATGTTTATGGTTAAGTACACATTGGAGCAACGACAGTCGATTGATTGTTTTTTTTATAAGATAAGTTTAATGCTAGCTAGCAACTTATCTTGGCATTCGCGTAACAGGCAGGCTCCTCGTGAGGCAGGTGGTTAGAGCGTTGGACTAGTTAACTGTGAGGTTGCAAGATTGGGTCTCCCGAGCTGACAAGGTAAAAATCTGTCGTTCTGCCTCGTTCCTAGGCCGTCATTGAAAATAATGTGTTCTTAACTGACTTTCCTAGTTTAATAAAGATTGAATTATTTTTTACATTTTTTTTTAAATGGAGCCCAAAAATACCGATTTCCGATTGTTCTGATTTTTTTTGTTTTTTTTAAATATATAAATAATATATATATATATAATATATAAATATAATATATATATAAATATAATATATAAATATAATATATATATATATATAAATATATATATATATATATATATATATATATATATATACATATATAAATATATATATATATATATATATATATATATATATATATATATATATATATATACAGTGCCTTGCATATATATACATATATATATAAAGTATTCGGCCCCTTGAACTTTGCGACCTTTTGCCACATTTCAGGCTTCAAACATAAAGATATAAAACTGTATTTTTTTGTGGAGAATCAACAACAAGTGGGACACAATCATGAAGTGGAACGACATTTATTGGATATTTCAAACTTTTTTAACAAATCAAAAACTGAAAAATGGGCGTGCAAAATTATTCAGCCCCTTTACTTTCAGTGCAGCAAACTCTCTCCAGAAGTTCAGTGAGGATCTCTGAATGATCCAATGTTGACCTAAATGACTAATGATGATAAATACAATCCACCTGTGTGTAATCAAGTCTCCGTATAAATGCACCTGCACTGTGATAGTCTCAGAGGTCCGTTAAAAGCGCAGAGAGCATCAGGAAGAACAAGGAACACACCAGGCAGGTCCGAGATACTGTTGTGAAGAAGTTTAAAGCCGGATTTGGATACAAAAGATTTCCCAAGCTTTAAACATCCCAAGGAGCACTGTGCAAGCGATAATATTGAAATGGAAGGAGTATCAGACCACTGAAAATCTACCAAGACCTGGCCGTCCCTCTAAACTTTCAGCTCATACAAGGAGAAGACTGATCAGAGATGCAGCCAAGAGGCCCATGATCACTCTGGATGAACTGCAGAGATCTACAGCTGAGGTGGGAGACTCTGTCCATAGGACAACAATCAGTCGTATATTGCACAAATCTGGCCTTTATGGAAGAGTGGCAAGAAGAAAGCCATTTCTTAAAGATATCCATAAAAAGTGTTGTTTAAAGTTTGCCACAAGCCACCTGGGTGACACACCAAACATGTGGAAGAAGGTGCTCTGGTCAGATGAAACCAAAATTGAACTTTTTGGCAACAATGCAAAACGTTATGTTTGGCGTAAAAGAAACACAGCTGAACACACCATCCCCACTGTCAAACATGGTGGTGGCAGCATCATGGTTTGGGCCTGCTTTTCTTCAGCAGGGACAGGGAAGATGGTTAAAATTGCTGGGAAGATGGATGGAGCCAAATACAGGACCATTCTGGAAGAAAACCTGATGGAGTCTGCAAAAGACCTGAGACTGGGACTGAGATTTGTCTTCCAACAAGACAATGATCCAAAACATAAAGCAAAATCTACAATGGAATGGTTCAAAAATAAACATATCCAGGTGTTAGGATTGTAGGCCCCAAGAGCATTAGTGAGGTAGGGCACTGATGTTTGGCGATTAGGACCTGGCTCGCAGTCGGCATTCCAATTCATCCCAAATGTGTTCGATAGGGTTGAGGTCAGGATTCTGTGCAGGCCCGTAAGTTCAACACCGTCCTCAACAAACCATTTCTGTATGGACCTCGCTTTGTGCACAGGGGTATTGCCATGCTGAAACAGTAAAAGGGCTTTCCCCAAACTGTTGCCACAAAGTTGGAAGCACAGAATCATCTAGAACGTCATAGTATGCTGCAGCGTTAAGATTTCCCTTCAATGGAACTATGAAAAACAGCCCCATTATTCCTCCTCCACCAAACTTTACAGTTGGCACTATGCATTCGGGCAGGTAGTGTTCTCCTAGCATCCGCTAAACCAAGATTTGTCCGTTGGACTGCCAGATGGTGAAGCGTGATTAATCACTCCAGAGAAGGCGTTTCCACTGCTCTAGAGTCCAATGGCGGCAATCTTTACACTACTCCAGCCGACTCTTAACATTGCGCATGGTGATCTTAGGCTTGTGTGTGTCTGCTCGGCCATGGAACCCCATTTCATGAAGCTCCCAATGTTTAGTTATTGTTCTGCCGTTGCTTTGAGAGGCAGTTTGCAATTCAATAGTAAGTGTTGCAACCGTGGACGATTTTTACTCGCTTTCGCATTCGACGGTCCCATTCTGTGAGCTTGTGTGGCCTCCCACTTTACAGCTGAGCCATTGTTGCTCTTAGACGTTTCCACTTCAGTTTACCGGGACAGCTCTATCAGGGCAAAAATTTGATGAACGGACTTGTTGGAAAGTGGCTATGACAGTACCACGCTCTTCAGTTAAACCATTTTACTTCCAATGTTTGTCTATGGAGATTGAATGTCTGTGCTCAATTTTATACAACTGTCGCAATGGGTGTGGTTGAAATGGGCAGAATCCACTCATTTGAAGGGGTGTCCACATACTTTTGTGTATATAGTGTACATACATAGGCAGGGTAAAGTGACAAGACTTGAGGATAGATAATAATAGCAGCAGCAAATTATGTGTAAAGGTGTGTGTATTTTTTATATATTGAAAATTTAAAACATACTTGCAGTGAAGCAGCTCAACAACTATCACATTAGTCATCTAACGGACTCACATCCAGAGCGACACAGAGAAGCAACCAGGGGCAACACCCTGCTCAAGGGCACGTCGACAGATCTCCCACACGGTCAAAAAGGCAGACCCGAACCAGCCACTGACCCAAGCTCCCAACCGCCAGCTCTCCAACCCCCCCCCCCCCCCCCCCACCACAGTTCCCCAACAGCTGCCCCTCAACCATCCAAGTTCACATACACCTTTAGCCAAATACATTTAAACTCAGTTTCACAATTCCTGACATTTAATCCTAGTAAAAATTCCCTGTCTTAGGTCAGTTAGGATCACCACTATTTGAAGAATGTGAAATATCAGAATAATAGTAGAGAGAGAATTATTTATTTCAGCTTGGATTTCTTTCATCACATTTCCAGTGGGTCAGAAGTTTACATACACTCAATTAGTATTTGGTAGCATCGCCTTTAAATTGTTTAACTTGGGTCCAACGTTTTGGCTAGCCTTCCACAAGCTTCCCACAATAAGTCGGGTGAATTTTGTCCCATTCCTCCTGACAGAGCTGTTGTAACTGACTCAGGATTGTAGGCCTCCTTGCTCGCTCATGCTTTTTCAGTTCTGACCACACATATTCTATAGGATTGAGGTCAGGGCCTTGTGATGGCCAATCCAATACCGTGACAAGGTTGTCCATAAGCCATTTTGCCACAACTTTGGAAGTATGCTTGGGGTCATTGTCTATTTGGAAGACCCATTTGCAACCAAGCATTTGACTGATGTCTTAAGATGTTGCTTCAAAATATCCATATCATTTTACTCCTCATGAAGCCATCTATTTTGTGAAGTGCACCAGTCCATCCTGCAGCAAAGCACCCCCACAACATGATGCTGCCACCCCCATGCTTCACGGTTGGGATGGTGTTCCCTTTATCCTCCAAACATAATGATGGTCATCATTATGGCCAAACAGTTCTATTTTTGTTTCATCAGACCAGAAGACATTTCTCCAAAAAGTACAATCTTTGTCCCCATGTGGAATTGCAAACCACAGGTTTTGGAGCAGTGGCTTCTTCCTTGCTGAGCGGCCTTTCAGGTTAAGTTGATATAGGACTTGTTTTACTGTGGATATAGATACTTTTGTACCCGTTTCCTCCAGCATCTTCACAAGGTCCTTTGCTGTTGTTCTGGGATTGATTTGCACTTTTCGCATCAAAGTATGTTAATCTTTAGGAGACAGAACACCTCTCCTTCCTGAGCGGTATGACGGCTGCGCGGTCCCATGGTGTTTATACTTGCGTACTATTGTTTGTACAGATGAGTGTGGTACGTTCAGGTGTTTGGAAATTGCTCTCAAGGATGAACCAGACTTGTGGAGGTCTACAAAAAAAAATTCTGAGGTCTTGGCTGATTTCTTTTGATTTTCCCATGATGTAAAGCAAAGAGGAGCTGAGTTTCAAGGTATGCCTTGAAATACATCCACAGGTACACCTCCAATTGACTCAAATCATAAACTTCTAAAGCTATGACATAATTTTCTGGAATTTTCCAAGCTGTTTAAAGGCACAGTCAACTTATTGTATGTAAACTTCTGACCCACTGGAATTGTGATACAGTGAATTATAAAGGGACATAATCAGTCAGTCAACAATTGTTGGAAAAATTACTTGTCATGCACACAATAGATTCCCTAACCGACTTGCCAAAACTATAGTTTAACAAGACATTTGTGGAGTGGTTGAAAAACGAGTTTTAATGACTCCAACCGAAGTGTATGTAAACTTAGACTTCATCTGTACCACCACAGATCGATGCTGGCATGAAGACCGCTCTCAATGAGCTGTATACGGCCATAAGCAAACAGGAAAACGCCAGAGGCATCGCTCCTAGTGGCCGGGGACTTTAATGCAGGCAAACACAAATCCGTTTACCTAATCTCTACCAGCATGTTAAGTGTGCAACCAGAGGGGAATTATTATTATTTATTTAACTCTAGTTCACCTTTAATCCCCACACAGAGACGCGTATAAAGCTCTCCCTCGCCCTCCATTTGGCAAATCTGACAATAATTCTATACTCCTGATTCCTGCTTACAAGCAAAAACTCAAGCAGGAGGCCCCAGTGACTCAGTCAATAAGAAAGCGGTCAGATGAAGCAGATGCTAAGCTACAGGACTGTTTTACTAGCAGACTGGAACTTGTTCCGGGATTCTTCCGATGGCTCTGAGAAGTCCATCACATCAGTCATTGGCTTCATCAACAAGTGCATCGATGGCGTCGCCCCCACAGTGACCGTATGTACATACCCCAACCAGAAGCCATGGACTACAGGCAACATCCGCACTGCCTAAAGGGTAGAGCTGCCGCTTTCAAGGAGCGGGACTCTAACCCGGAAGCTTATAAGAAATCCCGCTATATTCTGACGAACCATCAAACAGGCAAAGTTTCAATACAGGACTAATATTGAATCGTACTACACTGGCTCCAATGCCCGTCGAATGTGGCAGGGCTTGCAAACTATTACAGACTACAAAGGGAAGCACAGCCGAGAGATGCCCAGTGACACAAACCTACCAGACGAGCTAAATCACTTCTAAGCTCGCTTCGAGGCAAGTAACACAGAAACATGCATGAGAGCACCAGCTGTTCTGGACGACTGTGTGATCATGCTCTCCGTAGCCGATGGGAGTAAGACCTTTAAACAAGTCAACATTCTTAAGGTCGCAGGGCCAGACGGATTACCAGGACATGTACTCTGAGCATGCGCTGACCAACTGGCAAGTGTCTTCACTGACATTTTCAACCAGTCCCTGACTGAGTCTGCAATACCAACATGTTGTTTCAAGCAGACCACCATAGTCCCTGTGCCCAAGAACACTAAAGTAACCTGCCTAAATGACTACCGACCCGTAGCACTCACGTCCGTAGCCATGAAGTGCTTTGAAAGGCTGGTCATGGCTCACATCAACACCATTATCCCAGGAACCCTAGACCCACTCCAATTTGCATACCACCCCAACAGATTCACAGATGATACAATTTCTATTGCACTCAACAGAAATACCTGGACAAAAGGAACACCTATGTGAGAACCTATTCGTTGACTACAGCTCAGTGTTCAATACCATAGTGTCCTCAAAGCTCATCACTAAGTTAAGGACCCTGGGACTAAACACCTCCCTCTGCAACTGGATCCTGGACTTCCTGACAGGCCACCCCCAGGTGGTAAGGGTAGGGAACAACACATCCACCACACTGATCCTCAACACGGGAGCCCCTCAGGGGTGCGTGCTCAGTCCCCTCCTGTACTCATTGTTCACTCATGACTGCACAGCCAGGCACAACTCCAACACCATCATTAAGTTTTGCGATGACACAACAGTGGTATTACTAATCACCGACAACGATGAGACAGCCTAAGACAGACAAAGGAGATGATCGTGGGCTACAGGAAAAGGAGGACCGAGCACGAGCACGTCCCCATTCTCATCGACGGGGCTGTAGTGGAGCAGGTTGTGAGCTTCAAGTTCCTTGGTATCCACATCACCAACAAAAAATCATGGTCCAAACTAGAGGTCGATTAATTAGGGCCAATTTCAAGTTTTCATAACAATCGGAAATCGCTATTTTTGGAAGCCGATTTTGCCGATGTCTTTTTTTTACACCTTTATTTAATTATTTAACTAGGCAAGTCAGTTAAGAACATATTCTTATTTTCAATGAGGCCTAGGAACGGTGGGTTAACTGCCTTGTTCAGGGGCAGAACGACAGATTTTTACCTTGTCAGTTCTGGAATTCAATCTTGCAACCTTACGGTTAATTAGTCCAACGCTCTAACCACCTGCCTCCACAAGGAGCCTGCCTGTTACGTGAATGCAGTAGAAGCAAAGGTAAGTTGCTAGCTAGCATTAAACTTATCTTATAAAAAGCAATCAATCATAATCACTAGTTAACTACACGTTTGATGATATTACTAGTTTATCTAGCGTGTCCTGTGTTGCATATAATCGATGCAACGCTGGGGGATGATTTAACAAAAGCGCATTTGCAAAAAAAGCACAATCGTTTCACGACTGTACCTAACCATAAACACCAATGCCTTTCTTAAAATCAATACACAGAAGTCTATATTTTTTATCCTGCATATTCAGCTAAAAGAAATCCAGGTTAGTAGGCAATATTAACCAGGTGAAATTGTGTCACTTCTCTTGCGTTCATTGCACGCAGAGTCAGGGTATATGCAACAGTTTGGGCAGCCTGGCTCATTGCGAACTAATTTGCCAAAATTTTACGTAATGTAACAAGAATATTTAGACTTAGGGATGCAACCCGTTAGATAAAATACCAAACGGTTCCGTATTTCACTGAAATAATAAACGTTTTGTTTTCGAAATGATAGTTTCCGGATTCTACCATATTAATGACCAAAGGCTCGTATTTCTGTGTGTTATTATGTTATAATTAAGTCTATGATTTGATATTTGATAGAGCAGTCTGACTGAGCAATGGTAGGCAGCAGCAGGCTCGTAAGCATTAATTCAAACAGCCCTTTTGTGCGTTTTGCCAGCAGCTCTTCACAAGCACAGCGCTGTTTATGACTTCAAGCCCATCAGCCTAATGGCTGGTGTAACCGATGTGAAATGGCTAGCTAGTTAGCGGGGTGCGAGCTAATAGCGTTTCAAACGTCACTCGCTCTGAGACTTGGAGTAGTTATTCCCCTTGCTATGCAAGGGCCGTGGCTTTTGTGGAGCGATGTGTAACATTACTTCGAGTGTGGCTGTTGTCGATGTGTTCCTGGTTCGAGCCCAGGTAGGGGCGAGGAGAGGGACGGAAGCTATACTGTTACACTGGCAATACTAAAGTGACTATAAGAACATCTAATAGTCAAAGGTTAATGAAATACAAATGGTATAGAGGGAAATAGTCCTATAATAACTACAACCTAAAACCTCTTACCTTGGAATATTGAAGTCTCATGTTAAAAGGAACCACCAACTTTCATATGTTCTGAGCAAGGAACTCAAACGTTAGCTTTTTTACACGGCACATATTGCACTTTTACTTCTACAACACTTTGTTTTTGCATTATTTAAACAAAATTGAACATGTTTCATTATTTATTTGAGGCTAAATTGATTTTTATTGATGTATTATATTAAGTTAAAATAAGTGTTCATTCAGTATTGTTGTAATTGTCATTATTACAAATCATTTTTTTTTCTTTTAAAAAAAAGTATTATTACTTTTTTTATTTATTATTATTAATATATATATATATATATATATATATATATATATAATTATTATTTTTTATTTTATTTTATTATTTTATTTATTTTTTAAATCGGCACCGGCTTTTTTTGGTCCTCCAACAATCGGTATCGGTGTTGAAAAATCATAAATCGGTCGACCTCTAGTCCAAACACACTAAGACAGATGTGAAGAGGGAGCGACAGCGCCTATTCCCCCTCAGGAGATTGAAAAGATTTGGTATGGGTCCTCAGATCCTCAAAAAGGTTCTATAGTTGCATCACTGCCTGGTGTGGCAACTGCTTGGCCTCAGAATGCAAGGCACCACAGACGATAGTGCCTACAGCCCAGTACATCACTGGGGCCAATTTTCCTGCCATCCAGGACTTCTATACCAGGCAGTGTCAGAGGAAGGCCATAAAATTGCCAAAGACTCCAGCCACCCTAGTCATAGACTGTTCTCTCTGCTACCGCACGGCAAGTGGTACCGGAGCGCCAAAAGGCTTCTTAACAGTTTCTACCCCCAAGCCATAAGACTCCTGAACAGCTAATCAAAGGGCTACACAAACCCCTCTTTTACACTGCTGCTACTCTGTTTATAATCTATGCATAGTCACTTTAACTCTACCTACATGTACATATTATCTTAATTACCTCAACTAACCGGTGCCTCCTCACATTGTGTCGGTACTCTGTATATAGCCTCGCTTGTTATTTTACTGCTGCTGTTTAATTATTTGTTCATTTTATTTTTTTACTTATCACTTTTTTTCTATTTTGTTTTACTTCTTAATAAAGCATTTCACTAAGGTCTATACCTATTCTATTCGGCGCAGGTGACAAATCCAATTTGATTTGAAATTGCAAATTCCACAATGAGTCGTTTGGAAGGATTCAGTGGCTAACTGCAAGCATGGCAAAGCAACCACTAACGTTCAATGGAGTGGCTGTGTGGGTTCTGCCTCTCCCCCCCCCCCCCTCTCCCACCATAAATACAGAGAATGCCGAATTTATGACGACAACATTTGGCCACAAAGGACAGCTGCGCAACCTTCACAAGGCGAGTCCAAAAATGTTTTGTATGCAGCTGCATGAATTATATATGCATATGTATGCAAGGGAGATCTGCATACTGTAGCTAAGAAATTAATACTAAGTGTATGTTGTGTAGTAAGCCGTTTGTAGCCCACGTGCCTCACCCTAATAACTTGACCTATTTTCATCTACGCGGTATTGTAAATACATTGTTTGTGGCCCGGTGTGTGGTTGTTTGCAAACTTTTTTGTACAGCTTTCACAGTGCAACTGATAGTGGTGGTGGCGCTTGGCTTGCACCTGCAAATTTAGCACACACAACATTCTATTGTGTTATATGACGTGCATCTTTTTTGACACGCAAAGTGCCTCACCCTAATAATTTGGTCTATTTTCACCTACTGTTCTAACTTGGTGGTGCACATGTAACCTGTTTTAGAAAAATCTTTGAATATAGTAAGAGCTTTCATTGGCTATTTATATGCCCCCTTTATTTATCCTATGGTTCTGACTTGTTGTACAGGGAGTACACTAAGAACGGCCCATGTTCTGAATTCTGTCGCTGTACATTTCAAAAGTGCTGAACAAATAGTTATATTGACTACGTCCGTCGTCACTCGCTCATTAACTTCTTGGTGACAGGGGGGGCAGTATTGAGTAGTTTGGATGAATAAGGTGCCCAGCGTAAACTGCCTGCTACTCTGTCCCAGATGCTAATATATGCATATTATTAGTTGTATTGGATAGAAAACACTGAAGTTTCTAAAACTGTTTGAATGTCTGAGTATAACAGAACTCATATGGCAGGTGAAAACCTGAGACAAATCCAACCAGGAAGTGGGAAATCTGAGGTTTGTAGTTTCATTTAAGTGATTGCCTATCCAATATGCTGTGTCTATGGGGCCATATTGCACTTCCCAAGGCTTCCAGCAGATGTCAACAGTCTTTAGAAAGTTGTTTGAGGCTTCTATTGTGGAAGGGTGTCGAATAAGAGATGTTTCAACAAGTGGACTAGGCTGAGGCCAATCAGTTGTTTACGCCGTTCCTTCTTTTTCCTCTGTAATGAATACGCTATTGTCCGGCTGGAATATTATTGAAGATTTATTATAAAAATACCCTAAGGATTGATTGTAAACATCGTTTGACATGTTTCTACAAACTGTAATGGAACTATTTTGACTTTTCGTCTGGATTTTGCGCTCGGCATTGTGCCTTTGGAATAGCGAACTAAACGCGCAAAAAAAAAACGGTATTTGGACATAAATATGGACATAATCGAACAAAACAAACATTTCTTGTGGAAATGGGAGTCCTGGGAGGGCATTCCGGAGAAGATCAGCAAAGGTAAGTGAAGATTTATAATGCTATTTATGACTTTTGTTGACTCCACAATTTGGCAGGTAACTGTATGGCTTGCTTTTGTGGCTGAATGCTGTTCTCAGATTATTGAATATTGTGCTTTTGCCGTAAAGCTTTTTTGAAATCTGACACAGCGGTTGCATTAAGAACAAGTGTATCTTTAATTCTATGTAAAACATGTATCTTTCATCAAAGTTGATGATGAGTATTTATGTTATTTGATGTGGCTCTGCAATTTCTCCGGATGTTTTGGAGGCATTTCTGAACATGGCGCCAATGTAAACTGAGGTTTTTGGATATAAATATGAACTTGATCGAACAAAACATACATGTATTGTGTTACATTGAGTCCTGGGAGTGTCATCTGATGAAGATCAAAGGTTAGTGATTAATTGTATCTATATTTCTGCTTTTTGTGACACCTCTCGTTGGTTGGAAAATGGCTGAATGCTTTCTGTGACTAGTTGCTGACCTAACAATATGTTCTGCTTTCGCCGAAAAGCCTTTTTGAAATCGGACACTGTGGTTGGATTAACGAGAAGTGTATCTTTAAAATGGTGTAAAATACTTATGGTTGAGGAATTTTAATTGTGAAATTTCTGTTTTTGGCACCCTGAAATTTCACTGGCTGTTGGCGAGGTGGGACGCTAGCGCCCCGAACAATCCCAGAGAGGTTAATGTCTTCATTGAAATTACGGCTTGCCTCTTATCCACTTGTCGTCCCCTTATGCCATAGTTTGTGCATTTCAATTGTCAGTAGAACCCACATTTGTTTAAGCAAGTCAGCCATATCAGCTATGTTTTTTTTAAAGGCAGTAAATGAGGCTGAATGAACTGTTTCACTGCCAGACAACGCTCAACTGAAAGCCAGGTGTAGCAGTGGTAAGGTGTTGGGACTCTGCTGTTTGAGTGCAATTCATGTAATTGTTTAGGTTGTGTGTAGTGGGATGCATGCCAGCAAAGCCACATTTTTTTGTTTTACCCCATCAAGATTCACATGCTAAAATCACCACTGCTCCTCTCCTCACCAGAGACCAGGGTTCAATTCCCACTCCAACCTCTCAATCTTTTTCTCCCACTTGCCTGTATCACCTTTGATTTCCTCCCTGTCAAAATACCCTAAGATTATATGTAAATTTTGTTTTATTGAGGTCTTAGTATTAGAAGTAGAAAAACAGTTTGATGTAGTTATTTGAATGTCAGCTGCATGCATCTCTCTCTCATTATATATATGTGGGGACACATGGCCAAAAGGTACAGTAGCATACTACACAGCCAGCTCCTGTGTCAGTCAATCCATTACTACATAGAAGTCTGCACCTATTTGGCGACTTTGGACATCGCTGGGTGGAATACCAGCGCCCCAGAATACAATTCCTGAATGCAGTTACTTTCTTCCACTGTTTGAAGCAATCTATTCTACACACACTACACTATTGACTTGTGAAACTTTGCACTTGAAAGTCTAGGCTTACATACACCCATTAATGTATCCACACACTGACATACTCCAACGCACAAACATGTTTTCTGATAAAATCACATTGACTTACACATCAAATAGAAGATTATGAAATATGATCATATAAGTGGCATGGCTCATGTACATAGATGCTCACTCTGTATGAAATTACTGCCTCTCAGTAGCCCACTCCACTGATTTGAATATAAGGACTTTTAGATGTCGAGCTGGTCGCACTGATTGAGTAAAACTGCTGATAAAGGAGGCATTTTGTCTCAATGGTAATGAGTCAACCATAATGCCTAATTGTTTGTTTTCAAATTTACCTCTCTCACTGTTCCTCCCATTGAGAAAATTAGACTGTTAAAAGCACAGCGCTGCAGAAGCAAATCCCCCCACGACACTACTGAGAACAGACTGAAAGAAAGAAGTATGCAAGATGTCTCACCGCTCGTGGTTGTAGTCGACTTCGATCGCTTTCCACAGAGACACTGCAGCATATGCGCACCTTTCTTCAGGAAAAGCCTCAGAATCTTCATTGATTTGGGTTATTGTGTTCCTTCGTCAATTCACGCAATCTGACACGCTCTATTGCGATGGAGGTTATTGAAGCATAGCCACCTCAGGTCGACCACCGTGCTATCCAGATCTCTGGCTTCCCTCAGCAGATCGAAAACGGCAGAAAAGCCTCAACAAAGGGACGCGATGGATTAGACCGACACATCTTGAGATATTTTTCATTGATAAGAAATCCAACAAAAACACCCATGGCTCCATGAATTGCAAGTTATGCTGCAAGGACGTCAGAATAATTTCCCATAGCCCATGCCTCCTTTCGGTTTTACTCGCAGACAAAACGATGACTCTTCTGGTGCAAGCGCGCACGCCAAAGTTAAACCGCAGGGTAGAGTGACAGGATCACCGTGGATGAGGTAATGCGCCTTGTTCATCTTTGGTGGTTGGCTATAGTGGTGCGAAAAGCCTGGGGCGCAAGAGATTCCAGGACATGTCAGTGAGAAGCTATTGATTATCGAAGTGGCTGCTGTTCCGGATTTTCTGGAAACCTGATTTGCCGTGGCTAAATTATACGATAGTTCTGCGCATGTGTATTATTTTAGGTAGACGCTGCCCACTCTGTTGCCTGCGTTGCTGCTCCTCAATGCTCCACTGCCGCTTCCCCAATGAGCGCCTTTGTCTGGTGTAGCCTACAAACTTCATGTTGTACATAGGAGGTCATGGTCGACATGTTTGAACTACTGCATTCCATGCCTCAGTCGGCTATTAAGAATAAGCTCTATTTCATGTCATTCTTTCAGGAAGGTAGTTAGGCTACATGCAGCTATTTACATGTGTACAAAATAAATTATCAACATGTTTGTACAAACTCGCAAACGCAAACTCAAGGGCAAAACTAAAGTGGGGAGTTACAACAAACACAAGCAAGACACAGACAGTCTAATTAGCGATTTAATGTTATGTTTTAATCATCATTGCAAACATTGGCTAAGCAGGAGGCAGAGAGGCAGTCAAATTAATCGTGTTCTTGTTCAGCAACTCTGGCTAGTAACTATGATATGGCATCAACTATAAAGATTAGCCTACATCGTCACACAAAACACAGATTGTTTTTGCTCCAATGTGATTTGTAGGGACTATGTCCTGCTTGTGCAACTGCAATATATGTTACAACAGACAGAAGGTTGTATCCTTCATAATGGCCTTGAATGTTTGTTCATTCAAATCGCTGCAGGGTTTTTATTTTAGCTGTTCAGAAGTATGAGGCAGAGACATAGGCTACACCATCATGGTTCAGAAGAAGGTGAGTAAAAGAGAGAAATGTGTATGAGTAGAATAACACATTCGCAGAACATGATCCAATCAGTAGCAATGAGAAACAGTTTTCCCGGGCACTGTTGATTATATGTGTGGCCAAGGGGAAAGGGGAGAGTGTGGTTACAGTCCGCAGACGTGTGCTGGTGGGTTTGAAGATTTTAAAGGCAAAGCGAGGAGTGGGTCCACTGTCTAGGGAGTATGTTTTTTTCTGAAAAAACAACTACCCTACTGGTATTTTATTTCACTGCCCAAGTTATGCATTTGACTATGAAATCACATTTTGCTTTTTCTATACTACAGGCAACATTAAGTATGCCAAGTGATAACATTAGATAAATTGTTTCTAGGAATATTTTTACATTGAAACGTAGCCTGCAGGTAGCCTGCACTGGGACCATAGGGCTAAACAAGATGATCGTATCAGGAGAAGATCATTTTTGTTTTCATGAATTTTTACGATATAGACAATTTTTACTTTGCTGCTGGCACATCTAGCAGAAATCGCACATCTCTGCCTCCAGGATAAGACTCATTCCAATAAAATGTAAACCTGCCAGCTATAGGCCTATTATAGGCAACTAACGTCTATTCAGGTGAATGTGCTCACAGCTCCATGCCAGGAGGGGGCGGTATCATGCTGAGGGACTGAGGCAAATGCAGCTGTCACATGGGAACCCTGGCTCCCCATCACATCCATCTACATCAAAGGATGGGAGGTCGACGCTCTTATGTACTTGCGTACACGTACAGTCAACGCAACTAAACACCAAACAACACACAGCTCTCTTCATAGGGTACTACATTACCTTCATTCCTACTGCAGAGTCATTTTATGGTTTCATAATATTGAAAAGTATGAAATCAATACTTATTTACTAAATATGATACAGAAAAAAATTGTGTTAATTACATTTTGCTTACAGTTTCATTGTGGTCCTATTGTAAACATTGTGCAACCTATCTCTGTGCCACACAGAATACCCTCCTCACTTTTTTCATGACTGCATGATGACAACCTGAACATGTATTTTGTTTCATCATAGCACTAGAAAATAGCCGTCAATATTTCCATAGTTTTGTCTCTTTATCTATGCCCAGGTACACACTAGATTTACAGGGTGATGAAATCTCTGACTTGAGTGTTGAAATGAGATAGAAAAAGGAACTATGCTACTGCTACTGACTGCTATAGATGCATCACAGTCTTCATGGTCAAGGTCCGTTGATGCACACACACACACACAGGGAGAATAGGCAACGAACATCAACTCTCTCACAGACACACACCCACTAACACACAAAGAGCAGCAAACACAGTCTCACACATTAGGCAGACAAGACAGAAGTGAATGACAAATTGTCAACGCACCCCACTCTTTTCACACCACTGTAGCACCCTCCGGTCCTTTATCTCTGCCTCTCACATGTGCCTAATAATCTTGTATGCCTCATTAATATGGATTTCATATATGGCTCATCGTTTCTCATCGTTTCTGCCCCCCGTTATGGATCCAACACATAGGCCTACCAGTGAACAGATGTGCAGACTATTGCCACTCACAGAATATTCTCATAAAAAATAATACAATGTTGTGTGTGTATATGTGCAGGGGCACGTATGGGGGCACGTATGTTTGTCCTATTGGTGGTGTTAACACACAGATATTTCTGAGGTGAGACATTGTGGGCAGAGAGTTGTGAGATTTGAGAGGTGATCGGAGCTCCTTATAATTAATGTATTTTTATACAGTGTTGAGTATTTGTGTACTTTCTATTGCCGGCATTGAGAGAAGGGGGAGGAAGAAGTTTGGTTGGCAGATGGCAGGTGTGGACAAGTTGGAACTGGGTCAGTGTCACAGATACTTTAGAGAGCATCATCATCATCATCATCATATTACTGCTTACCCTTATCATACTCTTATCAACCTACTAACTTACTTTCCCTGATATTTGGAAATTAAAACAGAAACAGTTTCATCCCCCCACTTAGACAAACACAAATTCCTTGCCAACCACACTCCGACCCCTCCAATCTAAGCCAGGAGCAATGTATAATAAAGAGCGAGCCATCCCACCAAGACCAAGCTACTACTGTACTCTTCATCGTCACTACCATCATCACAATTACCATTATAGTCATTCACATCATCCCTCTTCTCTTCCACATAATCATCCTCATCATCATCATGATTCACCATCATCTATCACAAAAACTAACCAGGCAATTTTATAGATGTTTTTATTTTATCTTTACACTATCCAGGCCTTCTATTCAAAACCCTAAAATGTTAAACAACTTTTTCCCATGAAAACCTCAACTTGTACAGGTGAATGACAACTATATTATGGTCTCTTAATGTTTCAGCTGTTACCATGTGCATAGGCATTATTACTGACTGGGTTCGAACTCGGGTCTGTGTCAGCCTGTTGAGCTAAAGCCCAGGCATTTGCTCTAGGTTGGAACTAACGCAAGTTTTCAGGACTCAGACAAAGTTACTTACATTTTTATTTAACCTTTATTTAACCAGGAAGGGCTCATTGAGATTTGAAATATCTTTTTCAAGAGTGTCCTGGCCAAGATAAACAGCACCAAGTCATTATACAATTACAGACAGACATGAAAAACTACAGGTTATCTAGTAAAAAAACATAGAAGTCACAAGAGTACATCATAAACATCGTAAAACAGCAAATTAAAAACATTGACAGGTCAGGGAATCAACCCCAAAATCCTTCATCAACAATTTAAAAACACCAATCGGGACAAGTTCTTCCAGTTTAAAAGTATTTTGTAAGGCGTTCCAAGCCAATGGTACATAAAAGCCCTTTTTACCAAATTCATTTGGACATTTGGAACAGTTAAAGTCCTGCAAACGAAGAGAGTACCCACCACATGTCTGAACAATAGAAATGCCCAAATAAAAATGGTAGTAAACCCAAAATGGCTTTGTAAATAAAAGTATACCAGTGACTGAGCCTACGATTGACTAAAAGGCCAGCCACCCTTCTATATAAAGTGCAGTGGTGTGTAAGGGTTTTGCAGTTTAAAATTAATCTCAATGAACAGAGATGTAAGTGGTTCAGCTATGAAATCAGCTGCCAAGTTTAAAAAGCAGGGATCAAGAAGATCAGGACCTGCAGGTTCTCTCTGATCTAAGGATTTCAGTGCTTATGTACCTCCTGCACTGAGAATGTCAAAAAGCTAAACCTTTGACCTGCTCTCACTAGTTCATCCACACAGGGTTGTACAGAGACAGAGGGTACTGAATCAAACAGCCTACCAGATAATACAAAGCGCTTATTGAAACAATTCAGCATTTCAGTTTTGTCATATACAGCAACAGAGTCCTTCAATACACATGACGGTAATTCATTAACCTTACTCTTACCATACAGACTTAATTGCCTTCCAAAACTTTCTAGGGTCATTCAGGTTATCAGTGGAAACAGACATAACATATTCAGACTTGGCCTCCCCTAGAAGAAAATAACACTTGTTTTGTAGCTGCCTAAAAAGAAGCCAATCAGCATCAGAAAATGATTTCCTTGCTTTAGCCCAGGCTAGATTCATAGAATTACAAAACATTTTAAAATCATCAGACACCGGCTTTAACCAACACAAATCAAGATCATTTCACTTGTAAAGAAGTTTAGACATAAGGTGCAGAGAAGAAAATGCATCACTGAGAGCAGAGGGGAGTCTATAACAGTCAATCACAGTTATAGAAAGACCCTTTGAAACCTCAAGATTCAAAGCAAGAAATTCCAACTGTTTACAATTAGTCAGACTTTGCCACACTTACAAGGAATTTAGTATTTTACATATATAGCCACACCCAATCTTTCTTAACTCGATCAGTGCGATGCACATTGTAACCATTTATACAAATATCCTTATCAAGAACAGACTTGCTGAGCCAGGTTTCAGAAAAGACAATTACATCAGCATCAGTTGATTTAGGCCAAATCCTAAACCCATCAATTCAACAACAAGCTGCATACATTTAAATGAGAAATTACCAAAACCAGATCTAGATTTAAAATCAGAGGGAGTTTGGAGACATTGCATATCAGGGCCAGGGTTAGGTTGCACATTACTTGATATCAACAAAAGAAGAATAACTAGGCTTCTTTGTTTAATAATCTTGAACGGCTTCTCTTTTTTAAGAGACCTTCTGCAAGCAAATTCTACAAGTGAGTTTCCAGACAATACAAAATAAAAACAGGCCTTATTTCTAAAATAAAATCCCAACTTCAGCTTCAATTTTTTTGTAAGTTGTTGAATATGCAATTTAAAAGAGAGGCTGTCATCAATTCAATTACCAAGATATTTATATGAGGTTAGTCTCAATCTCATTTCCCTGAAAGGTAGTAATAGGTGAAAAGTTCAGAGGTCTATTTCTTGCTTTAGAAAACACCATTAGTTTAGTTTTGTCAGTATTGATGATAAGATCAATAAAAAGTGAGATACAGTGCTGTTTTTTGTCAACGGCTTCAGTGATATCGTTTAAAACCTTCATGGCAGCTGTAATTGTGCTATGCTTCTTCCTGAAGCCCGATTGGTACATTGATAAAATAAAATAAAATCAGACACCGGCTTTAACCAACAGTCATTTAAAAACTATTAGACTTTGGTAGTGACACAAGTTTATACTGTTCACATCATGCCACAAATGCATCAGGACTTGGACAAGTGGACCGAGTGAAAAAGAGTGAGTTCCCACAGACAAAATGTCTAATGGACGGGAGAGCACATTGTCAGATGTACTCACCCAGCGGCAATGTTTGTTTTTCAGTGAACAAAGCAATATCATGAAAATTGACATTTTCTCTGAGAGATGTAAGAAATAGAGGCCAAGGAAAAGTAAGGGGAGAGAGGTACTGTGTGTATGTATGAGTCTGTATGTGAGTGTGTGCATGTGTGAGTAGATTGGGCGTGGGAGGTCGATTGAGAGAACGGGTTGCGGATTGTTTAGCTGCCAATCAGGCTGAGAGCGAAGAGGAGCAGCTTGGACGAGACACTCCTCAGAGGGAAAGCTAAGGATAGAACCCAAGCCAGCCATAGAGGGTTACTTGAGTAAACTTCAAGTAAAGGAGTGCAAATAGCAAAAAATATATATACCCGAGTTGAGGGAGACCCACGATCTTTACACCAGCAAAACTAAACAGTTTGCACTACACAACAAGGAAATTGTAGATTTGCTCCACCATAAATTAATAGGTTATTTGTAGGTTAAAATCTACTAGTGACAGTCATTTGTCTGTCACTAGTTTGTTGTAAGTTGTTGCCATCTTGGATTGCTATCTTGGATATCGCCATCGCACTGCACACTGCAATGTTACTCCTCATGTCAGTGTGCACTGAACCAACTCCATTGAACCAATTCCACAAGACTGCCTCAGCCTGTTGATATAAATCCTAGTCATCTAGGTAGGAGCTAATGCAAGTTCAGGTCTCAGGCAAAGTTACTCCTCACATGAGCGTGCACTGAATTAACTTCGTTACTACAGCTAGCTTACTGAACACTATCGCCAACTACTCCTTCTGAGCCTATGCGGATGGCTTGGAGCACGTGTTAAGCTCATTCCACGAAGGGCCGAGTGTCTGAGGGTTTTCGCTCCACCCTTGTACTTGATTAATGAATTAAGATCATTAATTAGTAAGGAACTTACCTCACCTGGTTGTCTAGGTCTTAATTGAAAGGGAAGAAAAAAAAACCTGCCGACACTCGGCCCTCCATGGAAGGAGTTTGAAACCCCTGGCTTGGAGTAGAGAGAACTCACCCTGCTCATCGCTGTCCGGTTTTGCTGTTCCTTCCTCCTTGTCTTCCTCCTCTCCCTTACTGTCTTTGGACAGCAACCGTCGTAACAGGCTACCAAGCGAACGAGTCATTTCTGGCTCCTCAACTCTCTCTGAGACATCCATAAAGACACAGTTTGTATCCCTTAATCTGCTATCGCCCCCCTTTGCCGCTGCTTACACAACCCCTCTGCACCTGTATAAGTCAGTTGTCCATGTCACTTGTAAAGGGATAGGTTAGCTGACCAGTCCTAGTCTACTCGGTGTGGGTCTGTCTGGCCATATTTAGCCCTGGCTGCAGCAACACTAAAACTCTAACTCCCTAAACCCCCACCTCACCACCACCACTCTCTCCAGGCTCCTGTAGCACACACACGCTTGCGTCCATACGCGCCTTGACTTTACGAGAAGGTTATCTAACACTGCAATGAGACACTGGAATCAACATTTTAACCTTTGTCAAGCGGGACAGCTGCACACCTCCCTGTCCAGTGTGTGCAACGCCATGCGTCAAACACAATTAGGAGTTATTCAAATGGTTTAACTATGTGGATATGTGATCCCTTGACCCCGGCACGCCATGCAATAGAAATGGATAGGGTCTATTCTGATAGTGTAAATGGGCATCACTGCATGGTGGGAACTATTTATATCTGTGTTTACGTGGAGAAAGTGCTGGTAGAGGAAATTCCCAGTGAGCAATGACAGAGGCAAGACATCAGAGACATATTAAAGAGAGTATGTCTTCGTTAGGTAACCAGGGTGTAGGTGGGTAAATATGGAAGTCAGTAAATGTTTGAACACTGTTTTTTTTTTCTATGAGTGATCTTCAAGTACGTTTGTGTGGGTGGGGGGGGGAATTCAGTTACAAACCCATCATGATTCTGCATAAATTAGAAAATTCTAAAGACTAAGATGGCTAGTTTTTGCCAAAGTGTTTTATTTTATATCAATTTTACATTTTCGCCTGAATATTCTCATTACATAAATGCGTCCGGATTAAATTCAGGGAATTTTAGGAAATGTTACTTTAGAAAAAAACAAAGTTATTTGAATACAACACAAAATATGTTGCTGTAGTCTGTCCATAAATCATACAATTGGTATACTTATTGAAGTTTACATTAAACTATAACATTTATTACGTACAAACACAGTGTCTGCGGACATGTGTCTCATTAACGTAACACCTTTTCAAGTTCCTGTAAAAACTCCAATCAGTTTTTAAATGAAGTTTTATTCACCAATGATGCATCATTTAGAGGAGGAGTCCTTAGATGAGCACATGCTAAGTAAATGTATTTGCTTATATGCCTTCACCAGGTTCTTATTCTCAGACACCCCCTATACCCAACTTAACCTTCTTGTTACTGAAACAGCTAAAAATCTCAAATTGGGAGAGAAAAAAACATTACCTTACCAACATGGGGGCATGAATGGGCTTCAGTGATGTTGTCAATTGTTTGATGACTCATAATAATCTGTATCCTATTGTTTACAGGTTGAGCTAAAGGCCCTCTCATTACCGAAACACACATTTCTCATTATCCCATCATTTTTAGGTCTGTTTCGGATAATGAGAACCTTAATTTCGATAATGATAATAAGCTAATTCTAATGTATAGTCAATGGGTGTGCTTTGCTGGTAACTCAATTTATTTACTAGTACCAGTCCTTAACCCTACTGTATATATTCTTGGTAAAACAAGTAGGGTTTGTCAAGAAATATGGGTTGTGTAAACCCCGTTTAATGTTCTTTAAGCCAAAATTGGAAGTTTGTCTTTCAGCAAAGAGCAACCCCAACATTTAAAAAATGATATCCTCCACTGTTTTCACACTTCCCAAGCTGTTGTTTGATATCCCAAGACCGTCTTTGGTTCCTTATCTCACATATTTAAGGGGTGGCAGGTAGCCTAGTGGTTAGAGCATTAGACTTGTAACCGAAAGGTTGCGAGATCAAATCCCCGAGCTGACAAGGAAAAAAATATGTTGTTCTACCCCTGAACAATGCAGTTAACCGACTGTTCCTAGGCCATCATTGAAAATATGAATTTGTTCTTATCTGACTTGCCTAGTTAAATAAAAATAAATAATGTCCTGAATACAAAGTGTTATATTTGGGCAAATCCAACAACACATTACTGATTACCACGCTTGGCGGTGGCTGCATCATGTTATGGGCTCCCGAGTGGCTCAGCTGTCTAAGGCACTGCATCTCAGTGCAAGAGGCGTCACTACAGTCCCTGGTTTGAATCCTGGCTGTATCACATCCAGCTGTGATTGGGAGTCCCATAGGGCGGCGCACAACTGGCCCAGCGTCGTCCTGGTTTGGTAGGCCGTCATTGTATATAAGAATTTGTTCTGAACTGACTTGCCTAGTTAAATAAAGGTTAAATTGTCATCGGCAAGGACTAGGGAGTTTTGTAGGATAAAAGGAAACAGAACAGAGCAAAGCACAGGCAAAAACATGGTCCAGTCTGCTTTCCAACAGACACTGGGAAGCAAATTCCCCTTTCAGCAGGACAATAAGACCTTCCCAGCCTGGTGCAGGTCTACAATTTTGTTTATGGTGTCCTTTGACAGCTCTTTGGTATTGGCCATAGTGGAGTTTGGAGTGTGACTGTTTGAGGTTGTGTCTTTTATACTGATAACAAGTTCAAACAGGTGCCATTAATACAGGTAACGAGTGGAGGACAGAGGAGCCTCTTAAAGAAGAAGTTACAGGTCTGTGAGAGCCAGAAATCTTGCTAGTTTGTAGGTGACCAAATACTTATTTTCCACCATAATTTGCAAATAAATTCATAAAAAATCCTACAATGTGATTTTCTGTATTTCTTTCTCATTTTGTCTGTCGTAGTTGAAGTGTACCTATGATGAAAATTACAGGCCTCTCTCATCTTTTAAGTGGGAGAACTTGCACAATTGGTGGCTGACTAAATACTTTTTTGCCCCACTGTACATATTACCTCAATTACCTCAACTAATCGGTGCCCAAGCAAACCCACTCTGTACTGGTACGTATGTAGCCTCGCTATTGTTCTTTTACTGCTGCTCTTTATTTATTTGTTACCCTTAACCAACTGCATTGGCTTGTAGTAAGCAATTCACTGTAAGGTCTACACCTGTTGTATTCGGCGCATGTGACATATACAATTCGATTTGAGTCGTGTGCACCCACGCAGTCGTGGGTGAACAGGGAGTACAGGCGGAGACTAAATACGAAACCCGAGGGGCCCCCATTGATGTGTTGTTGCTTACCCTCACCACCTGGGGTGGTCCGTCAGGCAGTCCCGGATCCAGTTGCAGATGGAGGTGTTCAGTCCAAGAGCTTAGGGATGAGCTTGGAGGGCCCTACAGTAAGGTGAGCTGTAGTCAATGAACAGCATTCTCACATACAGTGCATTTGGAAAGTATTGAGACCTCTTCCCTTTTTCCACATTTTGTTATGTTACTGCCTTATTCTATAATTGATTAAACAAATGTTTTCCCTCAATCTACAAACATTACCCCATAATGACAAAATAAAAACAGAATTATCTGTTAAATATATTTGCATAAGTATTCAGACCCTTTGCTATGAGACTTGAAAATGAGCTCAGGTGCAGCCTGTTTCTACAACTTGATTGGAGTCCACCTGTGGTAAAGTCAATTGATTGGACATGATTTGGAAAGGCACACACACTTGTCTACATAAGGTACCAAAAAATGTCTGCAGCATTGAAGGTCCCAAATAACACAGTGGCCTCCATCATTCTTAAATGGAAGAAGTTTGGAACCACCAAGACTCTTCCTAGAGCTGGCCGCCAGGCCAAACTGAGCAATGGGGGGAGAAGGGCCTTGGTCAGGGAGATGACAAAATAACCCAATGATCACTCTGACAGAGCTCCAGAGTTCTTCTGTGGAGATGGGAGAACCTTCCAGTTGGCACCTAAAGGACTCTCAGACCATGACAAACAAGATTCTTTGATCTGATGAAACCAAGATTGAATGCTTTGGCCTGAATTCTAAATGTCCCATCTAGAGGAAACCTGGCACCATCCCTATGGTGAAGCAGGGTGGTGGCAACATCATGCTGTGGAGATGTTTTTCAGTGGCAGGGACTGTGAGACTAGTCAGGATCAAGGGAAAGATGAACGGAGAAAAATACAGAGAGATCCTTGATGAAAACCTGCTCCAAAGCGCTCATGACTTCAGACTGGGGCAAAGGTTTACCTTTCAACAGGACAACGACCCTAAAGCACACAGCCAAGACAATGCAGGAGTGGCTTCGGGACAAGTCTCTGAATGTCCTTGAGTGGCCCAGCCAGAGCGCAGACTTGAACACAAACTATTGTGTAGATTGATTAGGGGGAAACTATTTAAAGCATTTCGAAAATGGCTGTAATGTAACAAAATGTGGAAAAAGTGGTCTGAATACTTTCCGAATGCACTGTAGTTGTTCCTATTGTCCAGATGGGAGAAGGCAGTATGGAGTGCATTAGAGATTGCACCATCTGTGGATCTGTTGGGGCAGTATGCGAATTGGTGGGTACATGTTGTCTGGGATGATGGTGTTGATGTGAGCCATGACCAGCCATTCAAAGCATTTCTTGGCTACAGATGTGAGTGCTATAGCCATTTAGACTGGTTAGCTTGGCGTTCTTGGGCACAAGGACAATGGTGATCTGCTTGAAACATTACAGACGGGGTCAGGGAGAGTTTGAAAATATCAGTGAAGAGCCATTTTGCCACAACTTTGGAAGTATGCTTGGGGTCAGCTGGTCAGTGCATTCTCTGAGTATGTGTCCTGGTAATCCGTCTGGCCCTGCGGTTTTGTGACTGCTAACCGGTTTAAATTTGTTACATCAGTTATGGAGAGCGGGATCACACAGTTGTTCGGAACAGCTGGTGCTGTCATGCATAGTTCAGTGTTGCCTGCCTCGAAGCGAGCACGGAAGGCATTTATCTAAAAAAAAAATCCCTGTTTTAGGTCAGTTAGGATCACCACTTTATTTGAAGAATGTGAAATGTCAGAATAATAGTAGAGAGAATGATTTATTTCAGCTTGGATTTCTTTCATCACATTCCCAGTTGGTCAGAAGTTTACATACACTAAATTAGTATTTGGTAGCATTGCCTTTAAATTGTTTAACTTGGGTCAACTGTTTCAGGTAGCCTTCCACAAGCTTCCCATAATAAGTTGGATGAATTTTGGCCCATTCCTCCTGACAGAGCTGTTGTTGTAACTGACTCAGGATTGTAGGCCTCCTTGCTCGCTCATGCTTTTTCAGTTCTGACCACACATATTCTATAGGATTGAGGTCAGGGCCTTGTGATGGCCAATCCAATATATTGACTAGGTTGTCCATAAGCCATTTTGCCACAACTTTGGAAGTATGCTTGGGGTCATTGTCCATTTGGAAGACCCTTTTGCAACCAAGCTTTAACTTCCTGACTGATGTCTTGAGATGTTGCTTCAATATATCCACATAATTGTCCTCCCTCATGATGCCATTTATTTTGTGAAGTGCACCAGACCCTCCTGCAACAAAGCACCCCCACAACATGATGCTGCCACCCCCGTGCTTCACGGTTGGGATGGTGTTCTTCGGCTTGCAAGCATCCCCTTTTTCCTCCAAACATAACGATGGTCATTATGGCCAAACAGTTCTATTTTTGTTTCATCAGACCAGAGGACATTTCTCAAAAAAGTACGATCTTTGTTCGCATGTGCAGCTGCAAACCGTCTGGCTTTTTTATGGCGGTTTTGGAGTAGTGGCTTCTTCCTTGCTGAGCGGCCTTTCAGGTTATGTCGACACAGGACTCGTTTTACTGTGGATATAGATACTTTTGTACCTGTGTCCTCCAGCATCTTCACAAGGTCCTTTGCTGTTGTTCTGGGATTGATTTGCACGTTTCGCACCAAAGTACGTTCATCTCTAGGAGACAGAACGCGTCTCCTTCCTGAGCGGTATGACGGCTGCATAGTGTTTATACTTGTATACTATTGTTTGTACAGATTAACGTGGTACCTTCAGGCGTTTGGAAATTGCTCCCAAGGATGAACCAAACTTGTGGACGTCTACAAAAAAAATTCTGAGGTCTTGGCTGATTTCTTTTGATTTTCCCATGATGTCAAGCAAAGAGGCACTGCGTTTCAAGGTAGGCCTTGAAATAGATCCACAAGTACACCTCCAATTCACTCAAATTATGTCAATTAGCCTATCAGAAGCTTCTAAAGCCATGACAATTTTTTGGAATTTTCCAAGCTGTTTAAAGGCACAGTCAACTTAGTGTATGTAAACTTCTGATCCACTGGAATTGTGATACAGTGAATTATAAGTGAAATAATCTGTCCATAAACAATACTTGGAAAAATTATCCTAATCGACTTGCCAAAACTATAGTTTGTTAACAAGAAATTTGTGGAGTGGTTGAAAAACAAGTTTTAATGACTCCAACCTAAGTGTATGTAAACATCCGACTTCAACTGTATTTATTTTTGGTTATGGTCCTATACAGCTCATTGAGTGTGGTTTCAGTGCCAGCATTGGTTTGTGGTGGTTAGTAGACAGCTACAAAACATATACAGTGCCGTGGGAAATATTTGACCCTGTCTGTTTTTCTGCATTATTGCACATTTTCACATTGAATTTGGTCAGATCTTTTTGTGGGTTGTAGTGGTATATAGAGGGAGTCCGAGAGAAAAAATGACACAAATTTGGTGCTTCTTTCATTTGTTTGGTGTGCAAGGTAACCAATCACGCAATCTTCAGGTGTGAAAAAGTTATTGCCCCCACGCCTAGTTAACTCAACCCAATTAAAGGGATAATTAGAGTAAGCTTTTTGATTACTTAGGTTAACAATCAGGCCTGACTTGAGCCAGCCCTGCCCAATATAGATTTGACTAACTTCGGAGAGAAGTTGTGAGCACACAGATTCTAGAGGCACATCATGCCACAATCAAAATACATTCCTGAAGACTTCTGTAAAAAAAGTTGTTCATGGCTATCAGTCTGGAAAGGGTTACAATGCCATTTCTAAGAATATGGGGCTACACCGAACCATAGTCAGATCCATATCGAACAACATCCAGGGATCTCCAGGCCTCTCTTGCCTCGGCTAAGGTCGGTGTTCATGATTCCATCACCAGAAATTCAAAAATGGGATTCAATGGTTTCTGTCATTAGCAAGGCAGAAACCATTGCTCACTAAGAACATGAATTCTCATCTCAAGTTTGCCATAAAGCACTTGGATGATCTTCAAAAGATCTGGAACAATGTTCTATGCACAGATGAGTCAAAAGTGGAACTTTTTGGCTGATATGAGCCCGTTATATCTGGCAAAAATCAAACAATACATTCCACAGTAAGAACCCCATACCAATGGTCAAGCATGGTGGGGGTAGTGTCATGGTTTGGGGATGCTTTGCTGCATCAAGACCTGGACACCTTGCCATCATTGAAGGAAACATGAATTCTGTTCTGTATCAGATATGTCAGGCCATCCATCAGTGAGCTGAAGCTGAAGCGCAGCTGGGTCATGCAGCAAGACAATGATCCAAAACACACAAGCAAGTCTACATCAGAATGGTTGAAGAATAAGAAACTGAACGTTTTGGAATGGCCTAATCAGTCCAGACCTAAATCCCATTGAGATGTTGTGGCAGGACCCTCGACAACCCAGAAATATCAGAGTTGAAGACGTTCTGCATGGAGGAGTGGGCCAAAATTCCTCCACAACGCTGTGAGAGACTAACTGATAACTACATGAAGTGTTTGGTTTAAGTTATTGCAAGTTATTACCGCTAAAGGTGGCGTAACCAGAGTCCAAGAGGTTTTTTCATAACTGGGTGTTGCATAACTTTAATAAATAAATTAAATATGCATACATATTTTGTGTTATTTGTTCATTCAGGGTCCCTTTTATATTATATTAGGTTTTGGTTGAAGATCTGATCTCATTCAGTGTCAAATATGCAAAAAATTTGAAAATCTGAGGCAAATACTTATTCACGGCACTGTAAACTCGCTTGGTAAATAGTATGATCTGCATTCTGCAGCTTATCATGAGGTATACTAAATCAGGAGAGATAGATTACCTTAAATGGTATCAACAGCTGGTGCGCGATCTCTAAGGGACACACCCCCACCCCTCTCTTCACCTTAACGGTCGTAATTTCTGTCACGAACTCAGATACCTCCTGCTCCTCGACCTGTTGGTTAGGCCTGTTGTTTCTGAAGTTTTATTTTGTTTTATTTTTATTTTGTTCATAAGTGTTTGTGTCAACACCTGCTACCAACTGGCCAGCTAGCTTGCTAGGTTACAATGTTACAATGACCCCAGCCACGCTGACTTCAGCAGCGGCTTTGTCGTTGAGTCCAGCTCCTTTCCCTCTCTGGATCAGACGGGGCACTACCTACTGTGGAAGGTCTGGACCGATCACCGGGAGCAGCGGGCGTATTCTATCCGGCTTTTCGTAGGCCCATGAAAGGTTCAACAAATTGTGTGAGGGGTAGGAATGGGCAGATTTTTCCATCCCCTTTTCCCGGCTGTTGTGTTGGGCAGTTCAATGGTGTGAAATGTCTTATTCCCTGAAGCAAAAACATTGTGTTATCCAGGAGCACCAGTACAAGACATCAATAAGCTACTACCAAACATTTTAAACCTGCATCAGGAAATTTTGTCTATCATAGTTCATGTGGGATTCAATGACATTTTGAAGGACAGCTCAGAACAGCTGAAGAAGGATTTTGAAGAATTGATTGGGTCACTGCTTGACACCAATAAATGCCCAAAAATATCTGGCCCTGTACACTCCCTAAATCGTGGCATTGAAAGTTTCAGACTTTCAGCCCTCCATACCTGGCATCGAGACTATTGCAGCTATATGGATGTAACATTGATTGACAATTTTGATACCTTCTGGAAACAAAGCTTGTTTTATAAGGAGAATGGGATCCACCCAAATTGTTTGGGATCCTGGATCATTTCACAGCATTATAAGGCCACGTTGAGTTGACTTATCAAGGACCAAAGCCCAGGTCAGGTAATCCCTACCATTGTGTAACTGAGTTGGCATAATGCTTCAGCAAATGTACATTATCCCAGGGGTGGTGAAAGACACAATGTAAGTAACCTAATGTATGTCTCTCTTAACTGCCCTGAATGCCTCTGCTGATCCTACAGCTAGTGTATGCAGTATGTTCCTATGAACCAGAGTAAGTATGTTAACTGAGGTGGTGTGCGCTAGTAGGAAGTCCATTGTCTGCAGCTCACTCTTGCACTAACATAAATAACATGAGCATGTCTACATCTGCTAAGCTTCCCAGTAAAGCAATGAAAACAATCATACATCTCAGGAAAGTGCTAAAAATAGCCCACGTTAACATACAGTACCAGTTAAAAGTTGACACACCTACTCATTCAAGGGATTTTCTTTTTTTTAAACTATTTTCTACATTGTAGAATAATAGTGAAGACATCAAAACTATTAAATAACACATATGGAATCATGTAGTAACCTAAAAAGGGTTAAACACTTGGCATTTGAGCCAATCAGTTGTGTTGTGACAAGGTAGGGGTGGTATACAGAAGATAGCCCTATTTGGTAAAAGACCAAGTCCATATTATGGCAAGAACAGCTCAAATAAGCAAAGAGAAATAACAGTCCATCATTACTTTAAGACATTAAAATCAGTCATGAGGACAGCCACATGAAAGGAAGACCCAGAGTTACCTCTGCTGCAGAGGATAAGTTCATTAGAGTTACCAGCCTCAGAAATTGCAGCCCAAATAAAAGCTTCAGAGTTCAAGTGACAGACACATCTCAACACCAACAAGAAGAAGAGACTTGCTTGGCCCAAGAAACACAAGCAATAGACATTAGACCGGTGGAAAACTGTCCTTTAGACTGATGAGTCCAAATTTGAGATTTTTGGTTCCAACTGCCGTGTCTTTGTGAGACACAGAGTAGGTGAACGACGGATGATCTCTGCATGTGTGGTTCCCACTGTGAAGCATGGAGGAGGTGGTGTGATGGTCTGGGGGTGCTTTGCTGGTGACACTGTCTAATTTATTTCGAATTCAAGGCACACTTAACCAGCATGGCTACCACATGATTCTGCAGCAATACGCAATCCCATCTTGTTTGCGCTTAATGGAACTATAATTTGTTTTTCAACAGGACAATGACCCAACACACCTTCAGGCTGTGTAAGGGCTATTTGACCAAGAAGGAGAGTGATGGAGTACTGCATCATATGACCTGGCTTCCACAATCACCCGACCTCAACCCAATTGAGATGGTTTGGGATGAGTTGGACCACAGAGTGAAGGAAAAGCAGCCAACAAGTGCTCAGCATATGTGGGAACTCCTTCAAGACTGTTGGAAAAGCATTCCTCATGCAGCTGGTTGAGAGAATGCCAAGAGTGTGCAAAGCTGTCATCAAGGCAAAGGGTGGCTACTTTGAAGAATCAAAAATACAAAATATTTTTTGATTTAACACTTTTTTGGTTACTATGTGATTCCATATGTATTATATCTTAGTTTTGATGTCTTCACTACTATTCCACAATGTAGAAAATAGTTAAAAGTAAAGAAAAAACCTTGAATGAGTAGGTGTCCCCACACTTTTGACTGGTACTGTATGTAGCTTAACTTGTTATGGCTGGGGGCAGTATTGAGTAGCTTGGCTGAATAAGGTGCCCAGAGTAAACTGTCTGCTACTCAGGCCCAGTTGCTAATATATGCATAGTATTAGTGGATAGAAAACTCTGAAGTGTCTAAAACTGTTTGAATGATGTTTGTGAGTATAACAGAACTCATATGGCAGGCAGAAACCTGAGAAAAAAATCCAACCAGGAAGTGGGAAATTTGTGGTTTGAATTCTCCAGTTGGAACATTATTGAAGATTTATGTTAAAAACAGCCTAAAGATTGATTCTATACATCGCTTGACATCTTTCTACGGACTGTAACGGAACTTTTTGACTTTTCCTCTGGACCTAGTGATCGTGCGTCATGAATTTGGATTACTGGGCTAAACGCGCGAACAAAAAGGAGGTATTTGGACATAAATGATGGACATGATCGAACAAAACAAACATTTATTGTGGAACTGGGATTCCTGGGAGTGCATTCTGATGAAGATCAAAGGTAAGTGAATATTTATAATGCTATTTCTGACTTCTGTTGACTACACAACATGGCGGATATCTGTTTGGGTTGTTTTGGTCTCTGAGCGCTGTACTCAGATTATAGCATGGTGTGCTTTTTCGGTAAAGCTTTTTTGAAATCTGACAGCGGTTGCATTAAGGAGAAGTGTATCTATAATTCCATGCATACTATTTGTATCTTTTATCAATGTTTATTATGAGTATTTCTGTAAATTGATGTGGCTCTCTGCAAAATCACCTGATGTTTTGGTACTACTGAACATACCGCGCCAATGTATACTGAGATTTTTTTATATAAATATGAACTTTATCAAACAAAACATTATTGTGTAACATGAAGTCCTATGAGTGTCATCTGATGAAGATCAAAGGTTAGGGATTAATTTCTCTCTATTTCTGCTTTTTGTGACTGAAAAATGACTTTTTCTGTGACGAGGCACTCACCTAACATAATCGTTTGGTTTGCTTTCGTCGTAAAGCCTTTTTGAAATCGGACACTGTGGTGGGATTAACAAGAAGTGTATCTTTAAAATGGTGTAAAATACTTGTATGTTTGAGGAATTGTAATTATGGGATTTCTGTTGTTTTGAATTTGGCGCCCTGCACTTTCACTGGCTGTTGTCATATCGATCCCGTTAGCGGGATCTCAGCCCAAAGAGGTTTTAAGAAAGAGGGTTCATGAAATCAATAATTTGCTAGTAATAGATGACATTCATATTCTGACTATCTCTGAAACTTACTTTAATTAATACCTTTGATACAGTGGTATAAATACATACTTATACTATCTACAGAAAATACATAAATGCTAATGGTGGAGGTGTTGCCGTTTTATATTCAGAACCACATTTCTGTAAAGCTTAGAGACGATCTCATGTTAAATACTGTTGAAGTAATTTGGCAACAGGTTCATCTGCCTCACCTAAAGCCCATTCTTGTGGGAAGGTGCTACAGACCACCAAGTGCTAACAGTTAGTATCTGGATAACATGTGTGAAATAATTGATAATGTATGTGATATCAACAGAGAGGTGTATTTTCAATAGTGACGGGCTTTCATCAAGCTGCCCACTCAAGAAAATGCTTCACATTGTAACTAATGCCTACAACCTGGTTCAGGTTATCAGTCAACCTACCTGGGTAGTTACAAACAGCACAGGAATGAATTCATCAACATGTAGTGATCACATCTTTACTAATGCTGCAGAAATTGTCTTTAAAGCTGTATCCAAATGGATTAGCAGCAGCTAAAATACAAAATACATGAAGAAAATTACTTTAAAAACTGTTAAATCCATTGGATTGATGAGGAATTGAAACTTTGTATGGTTGAGAGGGATGAGACAAAATGAATGGAAAATAGGTCCGGCTGCACAACCGATTGGCAAACGTACTGCAAATTGAGAAGGCGTGACTAAACTGAGTAAAAATAAGAAACTATACTATGAAACAAAGATAAATTACATAAAGAATGATAGTAAAAAGCTTTGGAGCACCTTAAATGACATTCATTGAATCATTCATTGAATCAGATTAATCACAAAACCCACTGATATTGCCAATTATATGAATTATTTTTTTATTAGCAAACTTAGGCATGACATGCCAGAAACAAATGCTGACTCTACACATCCAAGTATAACTGATCAAATAACGATAGACAAGCATTGTAATTTTTATTTCCATAAAGTCAGTGTGGAAAAAGGTGAAAAAATTGTTGTCCATCAACAATGACAATCCACCAAGGTCTGACAACTTGGATAGAAAATTACTGAGGATAATAGTGGCCGATATTGACACTCCTATTTGCCATATCTTCAATCTAAGCCAATTAGAAAGTGTGTGCACTCAGGCACGGAGAGCAGCAAAAGTAATTCCGCTACCCAAGAATAGTAAAGCCCCCCCTTTACTGGCTCAAATAGCCAACCAATCAGCCAGGTACCAACCTTTAGTAAACTTTTGGAAAAAAATGTGTTTGACCAGATAATGCTATTTTACAGTAAACAAATTGACAGACTTTCAGCATGCTTATATGGAAAGACCTTCATCAAGCACAGCACTTACTGTTGATTGGCTGAGATAAATTGATGATCAAAAGATTGTGGGAGCTGTTTTGTTAGACTTCAGTGCAGCTTTTGACATTATCGATCATAGTCTGCTGATGGGAAAATGTGTTATGGCTTTACACCCCCTGCAATATTGTGGATAAAGAGTCACCTGTCTAACAGAACACAGAGGGTGTTCTGTAATGGAAGCCTCTCGAACATAATCCAGGTAGAATCGTGAATTCCCCAGGGTAGCCCCTTACCTTTTTCAATCTTTACTAATGACATTCCACTGACCTTGAGTAAAGCCATTGTGTCTATGTATACGGATGACTCAACACGATACACGTCAGCTACTACAGCGAGTGAAATCACTGCAACACTTAAAGAACTGCAGTTAGTTTCAGAATGGGTGACAAGGAATAAGTTAGTTCTAAATATTTCAAAAACTAAAATTATTCACTAAACCCTAAACCTCAACTAAATCTAGTAATAAATCATGTGGAAATTGAGCAAGTTGAGGTGACTAAACTGCTTGGAGTAACCCTGAATTTTAAAATGTCATGGTCAAAACATATTGATACAACAGTAGCTAAGATGGGGAGAACTCAGTCCCTAATAAAGCACTGCTCTGCCTTTTTAACAACGCTATCAACAAGGCAGGTCATACAGGCTCTAGTTTTATCGTACCTGGACTACTACTCATTCGTGTGGTCAGGTGCCATAAAGAGGGACCTCAAAACAGGGCAGCACTGCTGGCCCTTAAATGTACACAGAGAGCTAACATTAATAATATGCATGTAAATGTCTCAAAGCAGAGGAGAGATTGACTTCATCACTACTTGTTTTTGTAAGAAGTGTTGACATGCTGAATGCACCGGTGTCTGTTTTAAACTACTAGCACACAGCTCGGACACCTATGCATACCCCACAAGACATGCCACCCAAAGTCTCTTCACAATCCCCAAGTCAAGAGCAGACTATGGGAGGGTCACAGTGCTACATGGAACTCTATTCCACATCAGATAACTGATGCAAGAAGAATCACATTTAAAAAGCAGATAAAAATACACCTTATGGAACAGCAGGGACTGTGAAGAGACACACACACACAACAAAAACTCTACACACACGTACACATGCTGTTGTATTGTAAATATGTGGTAGTGGCCTGAAGGAACACACTAAATGTATTGGGTAAAAAGTTATGAAATATCATGTAATATTTTTAATTGTATATAACTTCTTTAACGTTGCTGGAGCCCAGAAAGAGCTGATTTAGATCCTTAATAAATACAAATACCTAAGGCTGTCGTTTGGTCCAGACAATGCACGGAAAAATCTGCAAGATGCATATTGTCAATGTCCTTGTTCAGCTACGTCTCCGAGAAACAGAATATTACAGTTCAAGTCCCGTTGATAGGATAGTCTGAAGCGGAATTTGTCCAGTTTGTTTCGTAGTGAATGTACCGTCACCAATAGAATGGAGGGCAGAGGCATTATATTTGCTCGCCAACATCGTCTCGTCAGGATACCATCTCATCGGCCTCTTGCGCCGCTGCTTCCTCTTTCGAGTCCCGGTGATTAGGGTCTGGTCCAGAGTAAGCATAACGTCCAGAGCTGCCGACACGTTGAAGTAGAAATGGTCATCCAAATTTAGGTTAGTGATCGCTGTTCTGATATCTAGAATCTGTTTTAGGTCATAGGAAAGTATGGCAGATTCATTATTTACAAAAAAAGTTAAGATCACTGTAATAAAAAAAAAAAACATTGGTCAGGAGCCTGTAAAACGGCTGCTATCCATTGCAGCGCCAAACTTTATAGATAGATTATTATAATGATAACTATAATCATAATTTGTCACCAGGAGTCGATTGTATAATACACTACAATGTCCCAACAATGAATCATAGGTCAAGTGTAAATATTTATTTGCGTGTTTGTCATTGTCCAAAAGTCCTTACTAACACTTCCAGGTGAAAATGATAGAGGAAAAAAACAACATAAAAAAAACGAAAAACTGGAGTAGAGGATTTGTCATAGATTTGTAAAGAAAACAGCCTCACCCTATAGTCCTTTAAAGGGGCAATCAGCAGTTGCTATTTTTTTCTTGAAGAATATAACTTAGAAATACCTCATGAGCTTAGTTCAACTGTCGTACCCAATCAGAAACCAAAATATAAACTTGTTTACTCAAATGCTTGTAAAAAAAAAAAGTTAATGTGGCCTCAAAACATGGTTCAAACTATAATTTGAATATCATGATGGGATCAATTAATTAATATAATTTGGGATCAAATATGCTCTGAAAGCAAACATGTTGACATGAGTACCCTGATATCGGGGAATTTGTGCCATTCTGAAAAAATTGTTAGATTCCGCTTGCATCCATAGCTCTGTCTATGAATTTGAGTGGTTACAATTCTCCAGCACTATCCCTCAACTATTAACCAAAACAGGGGTGGGGAGTACACTTTGTTGATGTTTCAAATGCTGATTGCTGCTTTAAGATTTCCATTGGTAAAATGAAGAGACAAGTCACTACAGGAAAGAGTTTAGGCGAGGGATGGAGGGGGAAAAGCACATTGCTAACACACAGGTATAGTATAAAGTGCGTTCGGAAAGTATTCAGGCCCCTTGACTTTTTCCACATTTTGTTACGTTACAGCCTTATTCTAAAATTGATTAAATTAATTGTTTTCCTCATCAATCTACACACAATACCCCATAATGACAAAGCGAAAACAGGTTATTTAAAAAAATGTTTAAATACCTTACATAACTATTCAGACCTTTTGCGATGAGACTCAAAATTGAGCTCAGGTGCATCCTGTTTTCATTGATCATCCTTGAGATGTTTCTACAACTTGATTGGAGTCCCCCTGTGGTAAATTCAATTGATTGGACATGATTTGGAAAGGCACACACCTGTCTATATAAGGACCCACAGTTGATAATGCATGTCAGATCAAAAACCAAGCCATGTGGTTGAAGAAATTGTCATAGAGCTCCGAGACAGGATTGTGATGTCGTGGAAAATTACATATTTAGTCATGCTATCCCATATTTTACTGCTTAAAGAATAGTCTCTTGTTATATGCTAGTGTTTTTCTAACCTGATACAAACTTGTCTTTGTGTGACTTAGTCATAAGACTAGGCTTACAGCTAAGAGCCGTTTGGGTGCAACCGCAGCATGTGGGTTTACTGTCTACAGGAAGTCACATATGTGGGAAACTTGCAGAAAGGAGCACATTATAGTGTTTGCTGTTGTGAAGCTAGACAGTTGAGCCCTCGGGCGATCAACCTCGTGCTATCTTAAATCTGCACAGACAACTAATTGCCTTTTACACACCATCTGCTGCCAGCCACGCATACAAAAAGGATGTATTGCCTATAAAAGCAGAGGCCCGACTTCTTTGACGAAAATATCATGATCATTAGAAAGCAAATTACAGACTCTTTTCTCCAAAGATCAGCTGTCCTGAATCTTTACAACACTGCCAGAACCTAAGATCAATGGAGACACTCACGGTTTGTAATCCTATATCTCTTGACACCACATTCATGAAGGCCTCTAAACCTTCAAGCCGCATACTGGACCTTATTCCAACTAAACTACTGAAAGAGCTGCTTCCTGTGCTTGGCCCTCTTATGTTGAACATAATAAATGTCTCTCTATCCACCGGATGTGTACCAAACTCACTAAAAGTGTCAGTAATAAAGCCTCTCTTGAAAAAGCCAAACCTTAACCAAGAAAATATAAAAAACTATCGGCTTATATCGAATCTCCCATTCCTCTCAAAACATTTTGAAAAAGCGGTTGCACAGCAACTCGCTGCCTTCCTACAAACAAACAATGTATACGAAACACTTCAGTCTGGTTTTAGACCCCATAGCACTGAGACTGCACTCGTGAAGGTGGTAAATTACCTTTTAAAGGCTCTGCATCTGTCCTAGTGCTCCTAGACCTTAGTGCTACTTTTGACACCATCAATCACCACATTCTTTTGGAGAGATTGGAAACCCTAATTGGTCTTCACAGACAAGTTCTTGCCTGGTTTAGATCTCATCTGTCGGAAAGATATCAGTTTGTCTCTGTGGATGGTTTGTCCTCTGACAAATCAATTGTAAGCTTCGGTGTTCCTCAAGGTTCCGTTTTAGCACCACTATTGTTTTCACTACATATTTGACCTCTTGGTGATGTCATTCAGAAACATAATGTTATCTTTCAGTGCTATGCGGACGATACACAGCTGTACATTTTGATGAAACATGATGAAGCCCCAAAAGTGCCCTCCCTGGAAGAAGTTTTACTTTCAAACTTGGACAAAACAGAGATGCTAGTTCAAGGTCCCAAGAAACAAAGAGATCTTCTGTTGAATCTGACAATTAGTCTTGATGGTTGTACAGTCGTCTCAAATAAAACTGTGAAGGACCTCGGCATTACTCTGGACCCTGATCTCTCTTTTGATGAACAGCTTTTTTCCATCTTCGTAACATTGCAAAAATCATAAACTTTGTCAAAAAATGATGCAGAGAAGCTAATCCATGGTTTGTCGCTTCTAGATTAGACTACTACAATGCTCAGTGCTACCCTCTACACTGGTTTTCTGTTAAGGTTACAGCTGATTTCAAGGTTTTACTGCTAACCTACAAAGCATTACATGGGCTTGCTCCTACCAATCTCTCCGATTTGATCCTGCAGTACATACTGTACCTACACGTACGCCACGGTCACAAGACGTAGGCCTCCTTATTGTCCATAGAAATTGTTAGCAAACAGCTGGAGGCAGGGCTTTCTCCTATATAGAATGGTTTGCCTATCCATGTGAGAGATGCAGACATGGTCTCAATCTTTATGTCTTTATTGAAGACTCATCTCTTCAGTAGGTCCTATGATTGAGTGTAGTCTGGCCCAGCGGTGCGAAGGTGAACGGAAAGACACGAGTGAGGAACAGCCCTTGCTGTCTCTGCCTGGCCGGTTCCCCTCTTTCCACTGGGATTCTCTGCCGCTGACCCTATTACGGGGGCTGAGTCACTGGCTTACTAGTGCTCTTCCATGCCGTCCCTAGATGGGGTGCATCACTTGAGTGGTTTGAGTCACTGACGTTGGGGGAGATCTCCGTGGGCTATACTCGGCCATGTCTCAGGATAGTAAGTTGGTGGTTTACGGATATCCCTCTTTACGGATATCCCTCCACTTTAGCAAAGTGGGTGGGGTTATTTCCTGCCTGGTTGGCCCTGTCCTGGGGTATCGTCGGACGGGGCCAGAGTGTCTCCCGACCCCTCCTGTCTCAGCCTCCAGTATCTATGCTGCAATAGTTTATGTGTCGGGGGGCTAGGGTCAGTCTTATATCTGGAGTAATTATTCGGTCTTATCCGGTGTCCTGTGTGAATTTAAGTATGCTCCCTCTAATTCTCTCCCCCACTCCCTCCCTTCCCAGAGGACCTGAGCAAAGACCATGCCTCGGGACTACCTGGCCTGATAACTCCTTGCTCTCCCCAGTCCACCTGGTCATGCTGCTGCTCCAGTTTCAACTGTTCTGCCTGTGGCTATGAAACCCTGATCTGTTCACCGGATGTGCTACCTTGTCCCAGACCTGCTGTTTTCAACTCTCTCTCTACCGTACCTGCTGTCTCGAATTCTGAATTCTCAGCTATGAAAAGCCAACTGACATTTACTCCAGGTGCTGACCCGTTGCACCCTCTACAACCACTGTGGTTATTATTATTTGACCCTGCTGGTCATCTATGAATGTTTGAACATCTTGGCCATGTACTGTTATAATCTCCACCCGACACAGCCAGAAGAGAACTGGCCACCCCTCAGAGCCTGGTTCCTCTTTACAGTGGTTCATCCTTTAAAAGTTGCAGCATACTGCAGCACAGCT